>NC_053492.1:184412277-184777277 GCF_905171775.1 Rana temporaria
ATCTATCTATCTATCTATCTATCTCTATCTAATTATCTGTCTGATTATCTATCTATCTATCTATCTATCTATCTATCTATCTATCTATCTATCTATCTATCTATCTATCTATCTCTATCTAATTATATGTCTGATTATCTATCTATCTATCTATCTATCTATCTATCTATCTATCTATCTATCTATCTATCTATCTATCTATCTATCTATCTATCTAATTATCTATCTATCTGTCCTATCCAATCTATCCCTCTGTCTAAATGCAGGTCACATTGTCTGTGAGTGACATTGGGGGGGGGGGGGGGGGTGGTTGGGGTTTTGTTTGCGCCCCCCCAAAAAAATGGAGCACCAGCCGCCACTGATCACACCTATGCATTTTTAGTGCTTTTTGCAGATTTGCACTACAGTCCATTTAACATGGTTTCCTATGGAACACGTTCTGTAGTGCAAATCTGCAAAATGCAAAAAGCACTTAAATGCTTAGGTGTGAATCAGGCCTAAGGCTCGATTTACACCTATTGCATGTTGCTTTTGAGAGTTTTTGCAATGCTTTTTGCGGTGCTTGCTGCGTTTTTTGACATGCGTTTTTACCGTGATTTTACCGCGATTTGCGGTTTTTTTTGTTTGTTTTTTTGCCAGTAATTTTTATTTTTTTACATTTCCTTTAACAATCAGCTATAAACAGGTTAAAAAAAACGCAAATCGCGGCAAAATCGCGGTACTTGCGTTTTGGATGCAGGTCCATTGAATTCTATTGCATGCAAAACGCTGCTTTTTGCAGGAAAAAAAGTCCCTGACCCTTTCCAAAAATGCAGAGGCACAAAAAAGCATTGATGTGAACATGTTCCATAGGAAACCATGTTAAAAAATTTCCCTGCATTTCTGCAAAATGAAAAATGCATCAAAAAAAGCATTAGTGTGAATGGAGCCTTAAGCCTTGGAACGATTGTAGGCCAACCGAACGTCAGATTTTGGTCAAAAGGGTGTGTGCCAGGATCTTGTCTTGCATACTAACGTGACACAATTGTCGTGGCACAAACACGAATGTAGTGACGTACTACGAGGAACTTCAGCTCTTGAGCGCCACCCCTTCTGCTAATTTCGTGTTTGGCGAGCATTGATTCCGAGCAGGCGTGTTTGTACTTTCGACTTTTGTGTGACAGATTTGTGTACTGACCATACGAAAATCAGATGTGGAGCCGTTGTCTGCTGAAAATTTACTAGCCTGCCATCCAACATTTGTTGGCCCAAAATTGGAAAACAATTGTCTAAAGAAGCGTACTAACAGTAAGATTTTAGGACAACAGTCTGTCAACAGACAATCCCCTTCCAACAATCGAACTGTGCGTACAAGGCTTTAGAAAGCTGAGTGATTACTCATAATGCCCCATACACACCATCACACACCATTATGTGATGAAAAAAAACGACATTTTCTGTGAAGTAAAAAATTACGTTTTTGAAACTTCAATTTTCAAAGACGAAGTTGCCTACACACCATCGTTTTTCTCACAATGTTCTAGCAAAGCGAGGTTATGTTCTCACCACTTTTTCCATTGAAGCTTGCTTCATAAGTAGCTTCTGGGCATGCGCGGGTGAAAAAACGTCGTTTTAAACAACGTTTTTTGCTACACACGGTCAATTTCTGTGAAGTAAAAAATGACGTTTTTGGGTCGTTTTTTACAAGACATAAAATGACGTTTTCCCCCACACACGGTCAATTAAAGTGACGTTTTTAAAAACGTCACTAAAAACATAAAGTGATGGTGTGTACGGGGCATGACTCCCTCTGTGGCTGAACCAGCAAGGTGTTGCATTTTCCTATGCGTGACAAGATTTGGTTAATTACAGGTTATGTAATTAACCAAATCTGTAATTTACAGTGTTCTCAAATTAGCTTGGTTTATTTTTAATTACAGTCATAGACATTCCAAAACTGTTCACACAGATGTCAAGTTACATCCTCCCATCACCATGTATTCTAAGAATTAATAGAACCCAGACAGAGGACTGTGGTGAAAGCTCTTGGGCCTGTCCCTGTGATTTGCAGCTGCACTTATTTACAGCAGTAGAAACTTGTGAATGGAATTGTGGTTACTAATTGATTTTGGAGCATTTCAAATAATTTATTTAGCAGATAATCCACAGCATGGTGAATGTTTTTGTTCAGACAACTCTGAATATTAAAATTAAAAGCAGATTCCCCCCTTTTAGACCCCAGATATTTCACCAAAGCCCTAACTGGGCTCCTAGTAAAACTACTGACACATTCCACTGCTCTACTGACACCGTCAATATATATATATATATATATATATATATATATATATATATATATATATATATATATATATATATATATATATATATATATACACACACACACACATGCATGTGTGTTTCAGCTTTGGGGTGCACACCCTAATGCAATAGGTTGTGCACACCTATGCTCTGCAGCACACACTAACTTTCTCTCGACTGTCCTATGTTCAGCCATCAGGAATTAAATGCCCAGTACTTCTGCATATGGGGTTTATGCAGTGGCGTATCTATGGTGTGGCAGCCATGGCAAGTGCCATGGGCGCCATGGGGAGGGGGGGCGACAAAAAAGTCACCCCCACACAAAAAAACGCCACCCGTCCTCCTGCGGCCACCTCTTGCGCCCGCACTAACATGGCCCCGGCCGGCTGGAGCGTGGCGCCGGCACTTGCTTCTTTGCCTGTGGAGTGGAGCGATAGGTGCACGCACCATGACGGCCAATGTCTGCAGGAAAACCTATCAGAGGCGGAGCCTGAAGCTCCACCCTCCTTCCTCGGCATCATCTTCTCCCCGAAGTGGTGTCTGTGACGTCACGTGACGTGAGGAGGAGAAGAGACAAACCTTGAGAAAAAGAAGGGGAACCCGCAGGTAGCAGCATGGATTAACTCTTCAGCCTAGCAGGTACGATGTGCATGTGTGCCAGGTAAGCAGCCAGTCAAATAAAGTGCTAAATATATAAATATGCGTAGCAGCTATAGATATTGTAAATAAAGTGTAATACAGTGATTTGTGCAACAGCAGGTACAAGTAGTACCTGCTGTGCCTGTTGCACAATCACTTTATTACACTGTATTTATGATATCTATAGCTGCTATGCATATTTATATATTTAGCACTTTATTTGATTGGCTGTTTGCTTCTGCTTCTGCTTGGCACATATGCATAATCGCACATGATGATGATGACTTAAAGTCATCATCATGTGCGATTGTGTGTGTGTGTGCCAAGCAGACACAGCCAATCAAATATAGTGCTCAATATGAAATATATAAATATGCATAGCAGCTATAGATATCATAAATACAGTGTAATAAAGTGATTATGCAACAAGCTCATTAAACAGTCCACATTCAGTGAAAGTTCATGTAGTGCAAACGTTGCACTACATGAACTTTCACTGAATGTGGACTGTTTAATGAGCAGGGGCAGACTGACCCATCGGGCCTGGGGCCATTAGGGGGCCCCCATAGGAGACTCTGCAAGACTCCAACGCATACAGTCTAGCATGAGAAGCGGCTGTAATAAGACCTCTCATGGCGCACTGCTCCCCGCCGGCAGCCAGTACAGATGTAGCGGGCCTGGGCCTCAACAGGACCACAGTGTCCCCACCCCCACACAGTGTCCTCTCCACCCCCGGCATCCCCCTGTTTCCCCTGTTCTCACTGCATTCCTCTCTGTCCTCCTCATCACACTGTGTCCCTCTGTCTGTCCCCAGCGTCCCTCTCTGTCCTCATCGCACTGCATCCCTCTCTGTCCTCATCACACTGTGTCCCTCTCTGTCCTCATCACACTGTGTCCCTCTGTCTGTCCCCAGCAACCATCTCTGTCCCCTGCATCCCCCTCTGTCTGTCCCCAGCGTCCCTCTCTGTCCTTGTCACACTGCATTCCTCTCTGTCCCCCGCGTCCCTCTCTGTCCTCATCTCACTGTGTCCCTCTGTCTGACCCCAGCGTCCATCTCTGTCCCCTGCATCCCTCTCTGTCTGTCCCCAGCGTCCCTCTCTGTCCTTGTCACACTGCATCCCTCTCTGTCCCCGGCGTCCCTCCCTGTCCTCATCACACTGTGTCCCTCTGTCTGTCCCCAGCGTCCCTCTCTGTCCTTGTCACACTGTGTCCCTCTCTGTCCCCGCGTCCCTCTCTGTCCTCATCACACTGTGTCCCTCTCTGTCTGTCCCCAGCGTCCATCTCTGTCCCCTGCATCCCTCTCTGTCTGTCCCCAGCGTCCCTGTCTGTCCTTGTCACACTGCGTCCCTCTCTGTCCCCGGCGTCCCTCCCTGTCCTCATCACACTGTGTCCCTCTGTCTGTCCCTAGCGTCCAATGCTGGGACGTGTTCTGTCTATATGATACAGGCACGGGGTCAGGAGGCGGGGCTGTGTGTAAACGCGAGTGGAGCGGAGGGAGCTGCAATGTAAAGTAAACTGTAACAGCGGGTTATCAGATATGTAATCCTGCGGCTTTTCTCTTCCCCAGGGTGATTGATGGGAGAACAGCTCCTGATCAATCCCCGCATGCCGGCGGTACCCGCGCTCCCCCCCCCACTCCCAGCTCCTCGCCAGAAACGATTTTGCACTCGCAAAATGCGGGTAGGCAAGGGGAAATTTTGAGGCCTGCCCAAGGTGATTGGTTATAAACCACTTCCTCAGCTGTAAAATAAACTTTGGGCCAGATTCACAGAAGAAGTACGCCGGAGTATCTACTGATACTCCGGCGTACTTTCAAATTTGCCGCGTCGTATCTTTAGTTTGAATCCTCAAACCAAGATACGACGGCTTCTGGCTTCGATCCGGCAGGCATACGGCTTCGTACACCTTCGGATCGTAGGTGTAATACTTTGGCGCCCGCTGGGTGGAGTTCGCGTCGTTTTCCACGTCGAGTATGCTAATTACCTTTTTCCGGCGATTCACGAAGGTACGCGCGGCCGTGGCATTCTCTTACGTCGTCGCTAGTCGGCTTTTCCCGGCGTATAGTTAAAGCTGCTATTTTGTGGCCTAAAGTTAGACTTGCCATGTTAAAGTATGGCCGTCGTTCCCGCATCGAATTTTTTTTTTTAGTCGTCCGTGAATAGGAAAGGACGTAACTCACGTCTACATTAAAAAAATGACGTTGGTGCGACGTCATTTCGTGTAAAGCGCGGCGGGAAATTTCAAAACGGAGCATGCGCAGTAGGTTTGGCGCGGGAACGCGCCTAATTTAAATGATCTACGCCCCATTTGAATTAGGCGGGCTTGCGCCGGAGGGATTTACGGTACGCCGCCGCAACTTTACAGGCAAGTGCTTTGTGAATCAAGCACTTGCCCGTAAAACTTGCGGCGGTGTAACGTAAATACGATACATTACGCCGCCGCAGATGTCTCTGAATCTGGCCCTTTGTGTGTGAAAAATCGAATAAAAAAATTGCAAATGCGACAAGGTATTAAATGATACTGTATTACATCATACTGTATTTACAGGTACGCTCTGTATCTAAATCACAGTACCTGGAGGTATAACTATGTGCTAAACATAAGAAAGCTGTCACTTACTATGCGCCCTTGCTGCCACTTAAAACTGGACTGGGAATCCAAAGGACATTGTTTAACAGAGGAGGGTAAAACAAGGGTGCAAAAAGCGCATCAAAACAGACAGTAAATATTGCACTCACAAGCATGGAAACAGAGGGTACATAAAAGAAAGCTCAGCCTCAGAGTCTTGTGACCAGTATAAAGCCTCTGCAGCCACCGCTATGAGCAGATTGTGCTGCAGACTCTACAGGAATGGTGGTATGAAGTTCAGACACCACCGCTGAGGAATAATTTCCACTCTCACCCCTGTCAACTTGTGCCTCCTGTATCCACACTTGTGAGCAGGGCCGATCCGCCCTATAGGCTCACTATGCAAGCCACTTAGAGCCCCGCAAAGCTGCGGAGTGCCCCCCAAATTACAAAAGGCCCCGTCTGATGAGAAGTCATTTTCAGCCCCTCCCGCTTTTTAACTCACTGGCTGCATGGGAGAAGAGTTAAGAAGTCAGCACCCTCCGCTTCTCAATTTAATGTAAGATGTCATTTCCGACAGCAGAACACCCCCTCCCCCCGCTTCTCAACTTTAATCTTTAATGTGACATGTCATTTTCGACAGCCCCCCCGCTTCTCAACTTTAATGTGACATGTCATTTTGCTTAGGGCCCCAGGGAGGTCAGGATCGGCACTGCTTGTGAGTGCAATATTGTCTGCTTTTTAACCACTTCAGCCCCGAAAGGAATTGCCCCTTCCTGACCATGCCATTTTTTGCAATACGCACTGTGGCGCTTTAACTGACAATTATATAAACAAAAAAAGACTGACAATTTTGAAAAAAACAGTACTTTTTGCTATAATAAATAACTAAAAGCAAGTTAAAAAAAAATGTCTTTAGTTTAGACTGATATATATTCTTCTACATATTTTTGGTAAAGAAATCGCAATAAGCATATATTGATTGTTTTGTCTCTACAAAATAGGGGATAGATTTATGGCATTTTTATTATTATTATTTTTTTTTACTAGTAATGGCGGCGATCTGCGATTTTTATCAGGACTGTGACATTACGGAGGACAAATCGGACACTTTTGACACTATTTTGGGACCATTGACATTTATACAGAGCTAAATATAGCCACTGATTACTGTATAAATGTCACTGGCAGGGAAGGGGGTAACACTATGGGACGATCAAGGGGTTAACTGTGTTCCCTAGGTGTGTTCTAACTGTAGGGGGGATGTGACTGACTAGGGGAGGAGACTGATCGGTGTTCATACTTAGTATGAACACATGATCTGTCTCCTCTCCACGCAGGATTTTTGTGTTTACACACACAGATATCCAGTTCTCGCTGTCAAGAGCAATCGCGGGTGCTCAACGGTCATCGCAAAAACTGGCCACGCACATCGGCTCTGGGGACATGCGGTGTGCGCATACGCATCGGCGTGTGAACGCCTGCTATGATGTCTTAAAGGAGCGACATACAGCTCTGCGATTTGCACAGCCGTGCCAACCTGCCACAGTATAACTGCGGCGGCTGGTCAGCTAGCGATTAATAAAGGTATCAATACATTATGTAGCTGTTTTTTCTCCCTAATTTACTCTCCCCTGTTCTCTTTTTATTTCTTTCTTTGTGTGAAATACTTGGTTATTCTAACAGTCCTCCTGCTTTCCAATTTCAAACTGACTACGCTAGACATGAGAGCACATTGATCCCAGCATGGCCAGTTTTATAGCTGTGCTGAGAGAACAGACTTCCTGTTCTTCCATGACCAGACTTTTGCTGACACACCCCTCTTACAGGGCCACTCACCGTCAAAGGCCAGTGTACTGTTCTCCACCCCCTTCTCTCTAAGCCCCTTATGCAGCTTAGAACAAAGATTATGTGATCATATATTTTAAACTGAATGGGTTGTTTTACAAGGTATTTTTTAACATATTTTTTGCATGTTATTTACCTATACCAGCCTACAGTGTGTAGACATCTAAAAGCCTCATACACACAATCAGTTTTCCTGCAGGTTTTTCTCTTCAGATTTACCAAAACCATCTAATATGAGGTCAAACCTCAAGAGTTTCAATTTGTATGCAATCAGGCAGGCCCTTGCACTACATGGTTTTGGCAAATCTGAAGACAAAAACCTGCAGGAAAACTGATAGTGTGTATGGGGCTTAAGACTGCTGCTGGGTGGCACCATTGTGCATCTGATGTCAACAGCCCCAGCTAAAACTGGGTCAGAGCTTACACAAGACCATGGTTCCTTACCTGCCACAGTACAAGTGTGCTTGGGCCTGGCTGCTCAGGTAAAAAAAATGCTTTGTACTTAATTAATAAAATGCTGGGTCACTTTAAACAGCTATTCATTTGACTCCACTCTAGTCTGGTAGTCTGGTCTACTGGCATTTAGCAGTATCCCTTATAATAACGGACACTCTTTGCAGGCATGAAAGAAGGCATCTTGTACTGCAGAGTATTTTGATGTTATGAAACAGATCTTGTTGATAAATTTGGGAGCTCATTTTAAGAAAGTTTTTTTTTTTAACAGCAACCAAAGGTGGGTAATGTGTGATTAAGTAGGGGTAACCATCAGTGCCTCTGTCTCTTACAAAACTCAGCCCTGGCCATGGCTTGGATTTGAAGTTGACGGTGAAGCAGTGACTGGTCAGACTCTCAACTACAGAAGAAATGTAACAAGGGGCACTGCTGTAACTCACGTCAATTTCTCCAAGACTGCAAAAGTAGTTTTTTGATTTTCTTTCTTTTTTTTTCTACCCAGGATCGGTTTATTTTACGATTCTGGAAGCTGGTGACTTATGTATGGGATTTTGTGTTCAGGAATTATAACATTGCCATACTAAGCAGAAAAACACAATAATGTCAATAACCATGCAGCCAAGTAGCTGATGTCTTTGTATCCAGTGATTACAAATGAAAACAAAGCATGAATAATTTACAAGTGCATAAAATGGTTTATTAAAATGTACACTATCCTTATTTGTTTCTTGCAAGAACTGAATCTAAAATTAAATTTAGCACAGCAAGCTATTTTTAAAATATATACAATACCCTGTATATGTATCCCTATATTAAAACATATTGTGAACATATGCACAGTACAAATTATTCTGTATTTTGACAAAATATATATGAAAGTGCACTAACACCTGCTTAAAGGAAATAAGTGGTTAAATATATAAAGCAGCGCTTAAAACTAAACTAAACAAAAGTGTATACACACAAAATGACAGTGTAATGATGATCACAACACATTAAAGTGTACAATAACCACACACAGATGATCGGACGGATAAATGATTATCAAAAACCTGTGAATAAAATAAGTGTTTAAAGGTGACAAAAATAAAGTGCCTAAGTGTTGATCTCTTCCTCAGATTCTTCCACCACACCACAGTGTTCAGTGAATCCTCCACCCTTCAGAAAAACGCACTCACCAGAACGATAGGCCTCACACTCTTGTGTTTGGCGTAAAAGCTTAAACCAGGACCATTCAGATGTATTGATAAGAGATCCGTTCCAAATAGTGCAATCCAAAATTGTATCCACATAAATAATAAAAGAAAATCCACAATAGTGTAATACTGTAAACCAGTTTTAATAAAATACCATGCGTAAAATCTTCAAATTATACACTCACAAACAAACTCTTTAACCAAGCATGTATCACTCCAAATCACAAAGGTGTAATCCAATATTCCTTGCAGGTGAGCTAGTGGTCACGGCGGACCCTCAATCAGCATAGGAGTACTCACAGCCCTCGGACCGCTTACAGTCTTCAAAAAACTCCTTCCTGGTTCCACAGCAAGCTCAAAAAACGCCACACTTCTAAGTATTCACGTTAGTTCAGATTGTGATAAGATGACCACGCCCCCGACATGTTTCGTCATGTGACTTATTCATCCAGTCAATTCTATTCTTTCTAGTCGAGCGCAGTGGTGGTAGTTATTTGACGGCCTTTTTAATTACCCATTTGTTTACATATTCTGGGCCAGATTCTCAGAAGAGATACAACAGTGTGTCTCAGGAAACACCGTCGTATCTCTGTTTTTGGCCCCGGGTATCTATGCGTATGATTCCTAGAATCATTTTCGCATAGATACGGCGTAGATCCGACAGGTGTAAGTCACTTACACCGTCGGATCTTTGATGTAATTAGACGCTGGCCGCTAGGTGGCGTTTACGTTCAGTTCTCATTTGACTATGCAAATGAGCCTGATACGACGATTCCCGAACAAATTTTGCGCCGCGTCGTTTACGTCGTTTCCGTAAGTGTAAGGTTACCCCTGCATGCGCAGTTCGATCGGCGCGGGGGCACGCTTAATTTGAATACAAGCCGCCCCCTTTGAATTACGCGGCCATACGCCGGGCCATTTACACTACGCCGCCGCAAATTACGGAGCAAGTGCTTGGAGAATACAGCACTTGCTCCAGTAAGTTGCGGTGGCGTGGTGTAAATGGCTTACACTACGCCGCTGCCGATTCTATGAGAATCTGGCCCTGTATTTTGGTAACTAGATTTCAAAAAATATCTGTGGATTTTTAAGACCACATGATAATTTTCCCCGATGATAATAAACACATGTGAAATAAATTAGGCTGGCCATACATGACCACTTTGACAGTCAAATCAGTTGTACCATTAGCAACAATCTGATAAGTTTGGTCATAATGAAAAAGATCTGCTGAGATCATCCTTTTTTTTTATGAAAAGAAATAGACACAGTTGCAACTATAAAATAAAATATGCAGCTATAGGAAAATGGGAACAGAGGTCACAGTGGCATCCAGATACCTGTTCTGGGTAACCTGAAAAACCTATTTTTTTAAAGCTTAGGCCGGGTTCACACTGGTAAGACACAACAGTCGTACTACTTTGGATCTGACTTTGCCCTGCGACTTGAAGTCCAACATGCATCCGACTTCAATGAACTGACTCCGATCCCCAACAGTACCAGGCACTGTGTCTGGTATGAATCTTTAGGGGGAACTCCACGCTACTTTAAAAAAAAAAAAAAAATGTGTTAAATGGACTGTAGTGCAAATCTGCAAAATGCAAAAAGCACTAAAACTGCATTGGTGTGAATCCAGCCTAAGGCCCCATACACACCATAGAATCTATCCGCAGATAAATCCCAGCAAATGGGTTTCTGCGGATAGATCCTATGGTGTGTACACTCCGTCGGATATTTATTCGCAGATAAATCTCCCCTGGGATGGATTTCCAGCAGATGGATATTTGCTGACATGCTCAACAAATCCATCTGCTGGAATCCATTCCAACGGATGGATCCGCTCGTCTGTACAGACTTACCGGATCCATCCGTCCATAGGGATTCCCCGCACGCGTCGTAATGATTTGACGCATGCGTGGAATTCCTTATATGACAGCGTCGCGCCCGTCGCTGCGTCATAATAGCGGCGACGGCGCGACACGTCATCGGCAGAGGATTTCAGCGCGGATTTCAATGCGATGGTGTGTACACGCCATCGCATAGAAATCTTCTGAAATCCTCGAGAGGATTTATCCGCGGATACGGTCCGCTGGACCGTATCTGCGGATAAATCCTCTCGTGTGTATGGGGCCTAAGACAGCGGACAAAAGGAGAAGAACCAGAGAGAGAGCGGAGAAGAGCTGGAGAGGGAAGAAGAAACAGAGAGGGGAGAAGACATCAGCAGAGGAGGCAGAAGAACCAGAGAGGGGAGAAGAAGTCGGAAGAGACCCCCGGAGCTGCTTAATAAATTACTTTAAAAACCTGTGTACTGCGTTTTATTTTTGACACTTTTTTAGGTGAATGGGTAGGGATACAATGTACCCCATACTCATTCACATAGGGTGGGGGGCCTTTGGGGGGACCCACACACCGTTTTCTCTGCGTAGGGTGTTTTCCCCTTAAAATCCATACCAGACCGGAGGGCCTGGTATGCTCTTGGAGGAGGAACCCATGCCCTTTCTTTTTTTTAAATGTAGCGTGGAGTTCCCTTTCAAGATCATCAGAGCACAAGTCGCATGCCAACTTCGGAGAATGCAAGACGCCGATCAGACTTTGATCCGACTTCAGTGATATTCAATGAAGTAGGATCAAAGTTGAACCAAAGTAGTGCATGGAGCATTTTCAAAGTCGCACTGACTTGTGTCAGACCAGTTAAGACGGCTTCCATAGGGCAACATTGATTTTCACACGTCATAAGCTCCCAATGTCAGAGCGTTTGTCGTACCAGTGTGAACCCAGCCTTAACATCAAGCAGATATAAAAGACACACATTAATGCTAATTTGTTTTCACCTGACCAGGTATCAGCCTCTTGCAGTCCATGTACAGCAGATTTAGGGAGTGAGCAACAGCACAAGGAGCCAAACAGGTGTGCTGCAGTGCAAGGTTCATGCTAATAGGAGGATATAGCAGAGTGACAAAAAGATGAGCTACAGTCACAGGGTAGGGGTGACAATGAGACCTTAAAGTGTTGCTAAATTGCAGCCAAGAAAAAATGGGTCTTCCCTACTGCCAAATCGATCTGTGTGCGGTGTGGCAGAGCTGTGTACATCATAGAACTGGCTGAACAAAAATACAATTTGTCTATACAGCTGTGTGTCTGAATTTCAGCTTTAAATGTAAGTCCCTAAAGTGGGTTATTGAATATAGATAATGGTAAAGTGTAGAGCAAAGGGGCTTGGCTCCTTTCTGGGGATAAAGCTATGCTTCTGTGCCTATGAGTTCAATCCTTTTTGATTCTATGAAGACTCTTCAAGCCTATTTCTAAGCAGGGCATTTCCCTCAGCTACAGAAACACACAACAGTTGCATGAAATCCAGAATTATTTGTGTTTGGGTCCCTCTGCCTTGTACCAGTGATGACCCACCCTGTACGTGGATCCAAGTGACCACTACCTTTTTAGAGAGGTAAAGCCCTACAGAGAAAAGTTGTTTAAGAAACAATGAGTAACAGTAACACTAATACAGTGTTACACATTAACCAAGTCAGAGTATTCTTGTGCCTTTCATTCCCCTCCAGCCAGAACACACCAGGCCGAAGTAAAGAAACACTAGCTCAGTAGGAACAACAGAAAATTGCTACAGTATCAAGAACAATGTATCTTGACTACTAAATCACAGGCCCTGTCTATACTGTCCAGTGGCATACTAAAAGCAGTCGTTAGGGCCATTGTGGTGGAGAGCTCCTACCCCAAAGGGGGGATCTGTAATCCACTGCTAAGTCTGCCTTGGCAAACTCTTCGTAGGTAGTGACAATGGCAACAGTAACAGACTAGGGTGCCCAGCAGGCCTCTGAACAAGATGTTACTGCGATGAAGTCCTTGTGGTTATTATGAGGTTCTGGATTTGCTCTCACACTAAGGGTGGTAATAAAAAAAATAAAGTGTGGAGTCAAGTGAAACATAGCCCACCAGGCCTTGGGCTTACTTCATAAACCTGCATTGGAGATCATTCCTCTGCAAGTCACAGCAACATATGGTCCTCTCATAGTAATGGAGTAGTAAGTAGGAATTTGAACCACTGGAACACCCGGGACATTGGAACGACAAGACACTGGAACAACATGACACTAGACAAACTGATTCCTCCTACCCTGTTGGCATGCGTGAGTATAGTCCCTTGGCTACAGTGACAGCCAATCAGCAGTTATTCTGGCTCTCTTCTTTCTACCTGTCTGTCTATGAAGCAGTGGAGGAAAAAAATGTCTGTGCAGGTGGAGTGCTCTACTGGGCAGATTTAAAAGAGCCCAGCCAGCGCTATATTTGTAAGTAGTAGACTATTGACATACTCCACATATTGTTGCACAGCTGTCACAATTCCCAGAGAACTGGAGAGGACACTTTCATGTGCCAAGGAGAAATGATAGTGCCTGTCCATAGTGTAGGTATGGATTTTCCAATAAATCTTAGTTTGAAAACCACTAGTTTGAATGTGATGGCTCTGTAATTGTTTTGAATGACTCTGACAAGCAATAAAAGATAAGTTTGCTGCTTAAGCCCCGTACACACGATCCGAAATTGTACGAAAAATGCAGCTTTCGAAGCGATCATACGATAATCGAATCATTAGTATAGAGCTTCCGAGAGATCGATCAGGACAGTTCATCCGATTTTATTCTATAGGACATGTACAAATTTCTTTTTCGTACGATGCCAGATCGTACGATTTTCGTTTAACCGCTTAACGACCGTCTCATGTATATGTACGTCCACAGAATGGCACGTACAGGCATATCGGCGTACATGTACGTCCCTGCCTTTCCGCGGGTTGGGGGTCCGATCGGGACCCCCCCGGTACATGCGGCGGTGGGAAACCCAGGGGGAGCGATCCGGGACGAGGGCGCGGCTATTCGTTTCTAGCCGCCCCCTCGCGATCGCTCCCCGGAGCTGAAGAACTTCACTGTGGCGGCAGCATCGATCGTGTCATCCCTTTTATAGGGAGACACGATCGATGATGTCAGACCTACAGCCACACACCCCTACAGTTGTAAACACACACTAGGTGAAGCATAACTCCTTCAGCGCGCCCCCGGTGGTTAACTCCCAAACTGCAACTGTAATTTTCACAATAAACAATGCAATTTAAATGCATTTTTTGCTGTGAAAATGACAATGGTCCCAAAAATGTGTCAAAATTGTCCGAAGTGTCCGCCATAATGTCGCAGTCATGAAAAAAATTGCTGATCGCCGCCATTAGTAGTAAAAAAAAAAATTACTAAAAATGCAATAAAACTATCCCCTATTTTGTAAACGCTATACATTTTGCGCAAACCAATCGATAAACGCTTATTGCGATTTTTTTTACCAAAAATAGGTAGAAGAATACGTATCGGCCTAAACTGAGGAAAAAAAATGTTATATATGTTTTTGGGGTATATTTATTATAGCAAAAAGTAAAAAATATTGTTTTTTTTTTCAAAATTGTCACTCTATTTTTGTTTATAGCGCAAAAAATAAAAACAGCAGAGGTGATCAAATACCACCAAAAGAAAGCTCTATTTGTGGGGGAAAAAAAGGACATCAATTTTGTTTGGGAGCCACGTCACACGACCGCGCAATTGTCTGTTAAAGCGACACAGTGCCGAATAGCAAAACCTGGCCTGGGCATTTAGCTGCCTAAAGGTCCGGGGCTTAAGTGGTTAATCAGTACAGCTGTCGTTCGAAAATGCAATACAAATGCATTACAACACATGACATCACTTCCCATTTTTTATTCTGCGTACAAGAATTTTCGTGACTTTAGTAAACTCATCAGATTCGACGTGAGATTAGCATACAAAAAAAAAAACGGACGATCATTCGTCCGATAATCGAATTGTGTGTACCGGGCATTAGTCTTATGTGGCCTATAATCGTAATAAAGCTATATATGTATTGTTTTTTAATCTCTCTTGGTATGAGCAATCTTAAACAAGCAATTCTTTATCGATTTATATATTTAAATATCCAACATATACAGTATTGACTGAAAATACAATCTATTAAAAAGTAAAATAATCGATCTGTATTATGATCACATTACTGATGACACACACACTAATATTCATTTGATTGATCATAAATGATAGATAAAATTCTTCCACAGCCAATCGACTTTCCATTGCCAAAATCACTCGAGAGCTTACAAAATCAATTAAATGGTAAGTTCACATTTGGAAACATGTTCTACCTGTTTTTAGAGTGGAACATGTAACATTTTCCCGCTCCTGCAGTCTTTCCCTGATCCCCACACTCCCTGTGACAACAGGCCAGGGATCTTCTCCCCCACCAGCTGTCACTATTTGAAAAGAGCATGGCTGTGTTGGTCTTCGCCCACAGGACTGCGTCATTTATTCACAGGGTTATGTGAATGTAGCACTGACAGCCTTTGTAGCTTTTGGCTTGTAGTTCTCAATGAACTACCAGCGCACTGTTAAGCACTCTAGGTAGTTTATTGATTCTTCTTGGCATTGTGTATGTTAGGGCATTAACCTTTAACGGTCACATTCCCCAGTTGGCTCTGGGTGGAATCGAACCCAGGACCTCTCCATTGCTGGTCCAGGTCTTTGCCTCTGAGCCACTGCTCAGTGTTATTCTTCTTGCTGTCCGTCGGAGCCTGGTTCTGAAGCCAGCCCCTTCCTCTTTGCAAATTGCTGGTTCGTAAACAGCTTTTTGGATTACCTTTCTGCTGAATACTCTTTGGATATCTCGTTACCTGACTCCTGGCCTGTTTCCTGGATTATCGCCTTCTGTTTACCTTGACCTCGGCTTGAACTTGGACTCTCTGATCTCTGTAATCCATGACCCTCGGCTTTGGACTTTTGGATACACCGCTTGCTTCAGCCCCTGACTCCGGCTTGTTCCTGTTTTTTCCTTCAGTCTTGTTCCCTGTGTGCACCTGCTATTTAGGACTGTTTCCTGTGTCATCCGCTACAGTCTCCAGTGTGCTTCTGCGATCCAGTT
The DNA here is from genome assembly GCF_905171775.1 of Rana temporaria. NCBI lineage: Eukaryota > Metazoa > Chordata > Amphibia > Anura > Ranidae > Rana > Rana temporaria. Next base: position 184,428,261 of record NC_053492.1, read on the forward strand.
TCCGGTTTACCTTGGATCTCCTCCTGCCACTGGTCCTGGTGCCTCCTGTTGCGTCCTACCCTCTGTCCCAAAATCCAGAGGGCGGATCGCATCAGGTCGCAAAGGTGAGCCGCCCTTGGCATCTTGGCTTCGGTAAGTTATATCCTGACAGTGTAACTGCCTTCCCATATGAGGTACGAGCAGACAGCTTACACTGACAGTCTGCAAGAGTCCTGCTTTACAAATTAAATGCATTTAGTTTTTTTACCTGCAAAAAAATGTGCATTAATATTTTTTTTCAAAAGGTGAACTTATCCTTTAAATTAAATGCAGGGTCTCTGCTTTATCATTCTTATTTAAAGAGAAGTGTGGCCAAAGCTTTTTTTGGTCATACTATATTCTGGGTCACAGGAGTACACTTAGCTGATTACTCTTGTGACTCACAATCTGCTCACAGTGGGCTAAAGTCGGCTGTTAGCTGACATCACAGAGCCACTCCTGGCTCTGGAAGGATTCCGACCATTTTGATCTGATTGACAGCAGTGTTCATTTAGTCGACTAAAATCGACTAAAACCTTTTTAGTCAACTAACTTAATACCATTTTAAGCCTCGTACACATAATGGAATATCTGATGGAATCTATTCCGATGGATGTTTTCGCCGAATATCCAATGAATCTGACTTTCATCAGTCTTGCCTACACACCATCAGTCAAAAATCCGACCGTGCCAATACGCGGTGACGTAAAACACTACTAAATGAAGTTCAATGCTTCCAAGCATGCGTCGACTTGATTCTGAGCATGCATGGATTTTTGACCGATGGACTTCCACACAGACAATCGTTTTTTTCTATCGTTTTTTTTATCCATAGGAAAAATTTAAAACATGGTTTTTTTTTCACCGATGGAAAACAAACCGATGGGGCCCACACACGATTGGTTTGTCCGATGAAAACTGTCCATCGGTCTGTTTTCATCAGACAAACCGATCGTGTGTACAGGGCTTTAGTCTACTAAAATACGACTAAAACAATTGAGATGACTAAAATACAACTAAAACTAAAATGACCTTTTAGTCAAAAAACTAAAATGGGACTAAAACGAAAATGCCCTTTTAGTCAAAAGACTAAGACTAAAACTAAATTTAAATTTTCATAACATAAATAATAACATTAGATTTTTACACTCCAGCAGTTTATGATGAGTTTGGAAATTGTAGAGAAATGCTTAAATAATGCATTACAATTTAACTACACCCATTAGATTATGAGTTTTAGTCGACTAAAATGATTTTAGTTGACTAAAATGTCCTGGAGATTTAGTCGACTAAAGACAACTAAAACTAAAACAATTCCAGAAGACTAAAATGGGACTAAAACGAAAATGCCATTTCAGTCCTAATGCCGCGTACACACGGTCATTTTTCGGCATGAAAAAAAATGACATTTTTAAAAACGTCATTTAAAATCATCGTGTGTGGGCTTCACATCGTTTTTCGGCTTCTGAAAAACAACAAAAAAAAAATTCGAGCATGCTGCATTTTTTAATGTCGTTTTTTAAAATGTTGTTTTTTGGGTTGTAAAAAATGATCGTGTGTGGGCTAAAACGACGTTATGAGACGGGAGCGCTCGTTCTGGTAAAACTACCATTCATAATGGAGTAAGAACATTCATCACGCTGTAACAGACAAAAAAGCGCGAATCGTCTTTTACTAACACGGAATCAGCTAAAAGCAGCCCAAAGGCGAATAGAACTTCCCCTTCAGAGTGCCGTCGTACGTGTAGTACGTCACCACGCTTTGTTCATCATTTTTCAAAAATTATGGTGTGTGGGCAACATCGTTCTTAATGATGAAGTTGGAAAAACATAGTTTTTTTTTTCATGCCGAAAAACGACCGTGTGTACGCGGCATAAGACTAATGCCACGTACACACGATCATGTTTCGTCATGAAAAAAACAATGGGCTAGATTCAGAAAGCTTTTACGCTGGCGTATCTATTGATACGCTGCGTAAGTTAAAAGTTGTGCCGTAGTAACTATGCGGGGTATTCTGGAACCTAGATATGCCTGAAATCTGGCTTCAGCCGACCGACGTAAGTTGCCGTATGCCGTTGTATCTTGGGTGCATATTTACGCTGGCTGCTGGGGCGCTTCCGTTGATATGTAAATGACCTAGATACGCCTTTTCACAAACGTACTTGCGCCCGTCACTGTAATCTACGCCGTTTACGTAAGGCGTACTTCCGTCGTAAAGTTATCCCTGCTATACAGTAGGTGGCGCTACCCATGCAAAGGTATGGACGTCGGAACGGCCGTCGAATTTTACATCGTTTACGTAAGTCGTACGTGAATGGGGCTGTGCGTAGGTTACGTTCACGTCATAGGCATTGAGGCGTCGTATGTTTGGGCGTATATTCAACGTGATTCTGAGCATGCGCGAGCATGCGCCGTTTGATCGGACGCTCATTTACATGGGGTCACGGTTAATTTAAATGAAGCACGCCCACTACCTGTCTACTTTGAATTAGGCGGGCTTACACCGGCCTATTTACACTACGCCGGCGCAACGTACGGCGCGACCCCTTTGAGAATACTGTTCTGGGCTCCCTGTTTAAGTCGGCGTAGCGCATATGAGATGCGCTACGCCGGCCAAAAGATGCGCCCAGGTACGTGAATCTAGCCCAATGTTTTTAAAAAAATGTAATTTAAAATGATCGTGTGTGGGCTTCACATCATTTTTCGGGTTCTGAAAAACGACAATAAAAAAATTCGAACATGCTGCATTTTTTTAATGACGTTTTAAACGATGTTGTTTTTCAGGTTGAAAAAAATTATCGCGTGTGGGCTAAAACGACGTTAAAAAAAATTCATCACGCTGTAACAGACAGAAAAGCGTGAATCGTCTTTTACTAACAGGAAATCAGCTAAAGCAGCCCCAAGGGTGGCGTCATCCGCATGGAACTTCCCCTTTAGCCCCCATTCACACCTAGGCGTTTTGTCGCCTGTAGTGTGACGCCGCAGCAGCCCCGAGACGCCAGAGGGACGAAAACACATGCACCTCTATGGAGATGGTTCACATCTCCACGCCGAACGCCGTACGCCTGCCGCCTGAAAAAAAGTCCCGGACCTCTTTTTCAGGCGGTTTTCGGCGTTCGGCATAGGAGATGTGAACCATCTCCATACAGGGGGTGAAGGCTGCATTCACAATCGCGGCGTTTTGTCGCCGCAAATCGCGGTACAAAACGCTGCTATTTGTCGCCGCAATTCGCGGGACAAAACACCGCGATTTTGTACGACGAAGTGTGAATGCAGCCTTAGAGTGCCATCGTACGTGTTGTACGTCACTGCGCTTTGCTAGAGCATTTTTTAAAAACGATTGTGTGTGGGCAACGTCGTTTTTTTCATGCCGAAAAATGATCGTGTGTACGCGGCATTAGACTAAAACGAAATTGAAATTTGCTGCCAAAATTAACACTGATTGACAGCTGTCTCTGGCACCCAGTGTGCAGCTAAGAGCCAAAGACAGCTGTACACCTCCTCTCCAGCCCAGTGCTCCACGGGCATTGGGCTGGAGAGGGCAGAGCAAAGACATTTGACTGACAGTCACTGCTCTCCTTTCTAAGCAGTCTAAGATCATCGGGTCCTGTAATATTTCAGTTATTAGGATTAGGAGCCAGTGGGAGACAGCTGCAGCATTACACAGAGCATGTATGTTTTTTTTTAGTAACCCCCAAATTTCTCCTTTCAATTCGATTGTTAAAGTTGCATTGAATGATTGACTCAATGATCATATCAATATGTGTGTGGCCACCTAATTGCTACTTTGATGACATGTGTGCCTTAAAAAATAGCCCCTGTGGCAAAAAAAAAGAAAAGAAAAAGTAAATAAAACCAGTAAGAAAATACATCTAAATCCTTTTTAACCTTTTTGACAATGTTATCTGTGAAAGTAATATCCCTCCCTAATTTATATTCTGAGAGAGATGGAGAGAATGACATTGATTGTACCTGCAGATGAGCTGAGAATTTTGTTCTCAGTGACAAAATCTCCTGTACAATCCTCCCCTTGTTTGCATGGTGTGGGCAGATGTTTTTTAGGCAAACACAACAGAGCGTTGTCCTTTTATGGCTCTCGCATTTCACTGTCTGCTTGCTTATATATTTGCACCAACAGAGCATTTTATCAGTCAGCACATGCTGCTAGCAGATGCTTTGGCTTCCTACTGATCGATAATGTTTTGATGTGGATCGCAGTTCCACAACATGGCATAATATCAGTCATGCTACTGGACTGTGAAGAACAAAAATGCATGAGATGCAAAAGTATTCATTCAGAAAATAACATTTCCTATACAAAACATGCTGAGTCTTCAGAGCCTGCGGAGAACAGGGATTAAAACCCTGTGAGCTCCCGTGATATACCTCTGTGTCTCTGTGTGTGAGAAGACACTTTCTGTTCTGAGGAAAACAGACTTATAGTTAATCATACAAGACTATTTATCCCCTAAAGGATAAATCAAATCTTCAAAGGTTATTGTAAGCTACATTATTTTGTGACTTGCAGCTAAGTTTGTATTAAGAACTGAACCTGGCATCCAAGATGTTATGTCCAAGTTCTTGGCCAGTGGTCAATGGTACTGTAGGTTTGGCAGTGGGCTGTGTTGACAGTACTCCCTCTTATATCCAAAATCTCTTGTTCAGTTCTAGGGCTGCTAAGATTTAAAAAATAAAAAATAAAAAATATTGGGCCAGATCCACAAAGAGCCGGCGTAACGTAAAAATTCCCATTTAAGTTACACTGCCTTAAAATTTCTACCTAAGTGCCCGATCCACAAAGCACTTACCTAGAAATTTTCGGCTGTGTAACTTAAATTCCGCCGGCGCAAGGTGTTCCTCTTCAAATGGGGGCGATTCCCATTTAAATTAGGCACGCTCCCGCGCCGGCCGTACTGCGCATGCTCGTGACGTCATTTTCCCGACGTGCATAGTGCGAAATTACGTTACGCCGAGCTTTGTGGATCGCCCCGGGTCAATAAAGTTGCGTCGGGAAAAAAAAAAGATACGGCGAAAAAAAAAGAAATTTAAAACAAAAAAAAAAAACGCGTCGCTGGACAGAAGGGTCTGCTTTTACAAGGTGTAAACAGTTTACACTTTGTAAAAGCAGCCCTAATTTTACACATGCAACTTAATACTTACGGAGAAAAAACGAAGCGTAAAAGCTTCGTGGATCTCCGTAAGTGCTAATTTGCATACCCGAAGCGGCATTTCGACTAAAAATTGCCCCCAGCGGCGGATGCGGTACTGCATCCTAAGATCCGGCAGTGTAAGTCCCTTACACATGTCGGATCTTCTGCCTATCTTTTGGAAACTGATTCTGTGGATCAGTTCCAAAGATAGAAACAGGGATACGACGGCGTATCAGTAGATACGCCGGCGTATCCCTTTTGAGGATCTGGCCCATTATCTACTGTATATCTTGTTCTACATCTTGTTTGCCATGATTATCTATATTTTCATATTATTTGTATATAATCAGTATGTTCTGGTTCTCAATTGAAACATTCTCAATAACAATACTTATGGCAAGTAACAATCTTTTTTTTTTCCCCAAATCTTATTTAATCAAGTGACAAGATCCATAGCATCAAAGCAGTGGAAATGAAGGAACAAACATTCTGGGCTGTTTGAAGGAATTTGGGGGCCCCAAGCAAAATGGGGCCCCCCCAAGCACCCCCCCCGCATGCAAAGCCTACGGTAGCGCTACACTAATTTTTTTTCTATTCTTACCTCCCCTTCTTCCCTGTAGGCTGCCACTGTAGCGTGGCCGAGCTCCTCTTCCCCTGCCTCTTCCCCAGTCCCCTATCAGATAGTGCACTCCCTGTCAGTCCGGCTGGGAACAGGAAACTGAATCTCCTGTACCACGGTACCCGGCCGGACTGACAGGACTCCAGGTGGAAGGAAGAGGAGCTTGGCTACATCCTGGGAAGGGGGAGTTGGGGGCCCCAAGCCAGTTCGGGGCCCCAAGTAATTGTTTGTTTTGCCTGTCCTGTAGCAACGGGCCTGCAAACATTACAACATAGTACATTATGGTATAACATTGTGTAAGATACAAAGTACTACTGGGGTCTGAGCTGCATTATGTGGTCCTGGCCCGTATCCCTACCTGACATAAAAGTTTATCTATGGAAGGGTGAGAGGAGGCCATTTGTTGCAGGAGAAATGAAATGGAGTAACAATCTTCATGGCTTGGTGCATTGAGCCTTGAGTTTCTTTTTAAAGTAAACCTAACAAGCCAAAGATGAAAACGAATATCAGGTTAGAAAGTAGAAAACAGTGTGAAGAATTGATTTATCATAATATACGGAAAGTAACCAAAGCCCAAAGCTAGTAAATAAGGTAAAGTAGCAGTCAGGCTATGTCCCTGTGATCAGAAGTTACTCCCTTCTTCCATTTTGTTTTCCTGCATCCATCACAAATTGAGGGTTTGGCTTTAAATTAGGCATTTCAGTTTCATTGTACAACCCTAATGAGATTTCTATAATAGGAAAGTGGAAATATAGCTTCACGTGGCACCCAGTGCTTTAACTGGGCCGGAACGCGGCGGTACTCAGTACCGCCACTTCCAAAAATGGCCCTGGAGAGTACCAGCACCTCTCCGTGCGCCCAGTACGTGGGTTTACCGTACCGGAACTGGCGTAGCGAGGGGGGGCCGTCGCACCGGGCAAAATATTCGGGGGGGCGAATTCCTGCACCGTTAATGTGTCACTTATCATGGTCCGTGTTCAATTTGATGTACTGTGTCACTGGCTCGGTCGCCATGTTGCGCCCTGCGATTGGTCGATTGTGGTCATGTGCTGCCGCGGCTGGCCAATCCTTGAACGTGAGCGGCGCATGCGCGAAGGACAACACCCCCCCCCCCCCCCCCGCGCTTCTGTAAGCCGCCACCATCTTCTCTCCCTGACCGGATCTGGAAATGAGTCTTCATCTGTGACCGGCGAGAAGTGGAACTCGAGTCAATGGACAACAGGTCAGCAGCAGTTAGGGAGAGGAGAGACACGCCATGCCACAGTACAGACCGAGACCGTTACATGCCAAAAGCCCCCTCCCTCAGGAATCAGATTAACGATTTATTGAGCTTCATGTACCCCTCAGGGGTTTTAAGCATCATGTAAGGGGTTAAATGATGAATCCTGCTAGGTATTTGGCATGTCGAATGCCCTGAGGGATGAATTGTATAGCATAGCAGGATTAATCATTTAACCCCTTACATGCTGAAAGCCCTGAGGAATGCATTATATTTCAGCATGTACGGGGTTAAATGATTAATCCTGCTATGCTATACAATTCATCCCTCAGGGCATTCGACATGCCAAATACCTAGCAGGATTCATCATTTAACCCCTTACATGATGCTTAAAGCCCTGAGGGGTACATGAAGCTCAGTAAATCAATAATCAGATTCCTGAGGGGGGGGGGGGGCTTTTGGCATGTAATTGAGGTGTTACTCGCGGACATGGAAGGTAACAAATATTCTCATGGTGCAGTATGTTAACTCAAATAAATTTAATATAAGAATTATTGCCCTTACAAGAGCGATGTTGGTATATCAGCAATCACATATGTGGTCATGTAAGGAGCTGTGGCATCTCTGTTAACTTCTCTCTACTCCCTATCGTCAATCCACCGTCTGGAAAGGAAAAACGCGATGGCGGGTGGAGCCCTGGTGACATCATCGCGTTTTTCCTTTCCAGACGGTGGATTGACGATAGGGAGTAGAGAGAAGTTAACAGAGATGCCACAGCTCCTTACATGACCACATATGTGATTGCTGATATACCAACATCGCTCTTGTAAGGGCAATAATTCTTATATTAAATGTATTTGAGTTAACATACTGCACCATGAGAATATTTTTTACCTTCCATGTCCGCGAGTAACACCTCAATTACACTTCGCTGTTTCCGGATAGCACTTGAGTCTTGGGGAGACCGTTAAATTCCCTATACTTGGTGAGGCTGTGTGACAGTCAATGTCTCCTGGTAAGCAGGCTACTTAGTGCTTCTCAATTGGGTGTTGGGCTATTTGCCCGGTGGCTGGTGTGAAGATTTGTGTCACTTATATGCTATTTTTCACTCATTTGGATGCAAAGCATTGCATAGACTCTTATGAAATTCATTGTGGTTGGGACTCTGCATTAGTTGTCTCTTTTTTCACCTTTTTTTCACCTGCTGAATTTTTTTTACCACTCATATTTCCTTTATTTTCATTTTGCATAGACCTACATGAGCTTTATGAGATTGAGATTCTGCAATAATTTTCCTTTCTTACTGTTTTTTCTCACTTGTTGATATTTTTTTCATCTCATTTGTTTGTTATTAGTATCTTGCCCAGATATATCAATTTTATGTGATTAGGATTCTGCAATAGTTTTCCTCCTTCACTAATTTTTATGTCTTAATTTCATTCAATTGAAAATTATTTAGAATCATATGAATTTAATATGACTCTGCATTAGTTTTCCTTTCCACCAATTTTTCAAATTACACCTATTGACATTCATTTATTTATTCATTTAGCGCTGTACCTCATTTTGCATATTTCAGTGTAGGTGTGAGGTCGGTGGGTCAGTGTATGTGTCAGGTAGGTGTCAGGGATCAGTGTATGTGTGTCAGTCAGTGTAATAGTCAGTGTTGGTGTCAGGTGGGGCAGTGTAATGTGAGTAGTGCAGGAAGCAGGGGTGAGGTGGGTTAGTGTAGATGTCAGGTGGGTCAGGGTGCAGTGTAGTGGTGTGCAGGATAGTGGTCAGTGTGTGGGTTAGTGGTCAGTGTGTAGTGGAAAGCCCGCAGGTTGGAGGGGGCGCAAATTTCTTGCCTTGCCCCGGGCGCTGACAACCCAAGCTACGCCACTGCCGGAACGCAGCCCCAGGCCAGGAATATGATGATACGGCCCGACGGACCTTTTAATCCGGCCCCCGGGCGGAGAGCTAGCTACAGCATTGTAGTGGCTGGCCGCTGGGCGAATTACATCGCGCACCGTCTCCTCCATAATAGTCATTGGCTGGGCCGGCCATCAGCTAGTGGAGGGGGGCGGGCCGTGTGCAGAGTACGGCTTGAGCCGTACGTGCAGGCGCAGGCAGGGAGTTGACCTCACGTTAGATGACGTCAACTCCTTTCCGCGCGCCTGTGAGGAGCGATCAGTGCGGCGTGGTGGATGTGAGCGGGTGACTGGCCCTCCTAGGACGGTGCAGCAAAGTGAAAAATCAGTCATCGGACTTTGCTTTGGATCTGAAGTACAGATTCTGTACTAATGGTGAGTGATGTTTTGTTGCTATGGCTGCTCACAGACTGATATGTATATTCTATACTTCTCCTATCTATTTTCTGTGGTGTCTGTCCCTTGTCATGCTTTGTGCCCATTTTATCTTCTCTTTTTTTAGTTTCTGACATCATCAGCTGGTTTATGTAATTTTAGCAGCAAAATCAAATGTTAGGTTTCGTCTAAGAGAGGGTTTGTAAAATATATATATTTTCATGTTCAGTATTGGGGGGGGGGGAGCACCGGCGCCTAATAGAGTACCGGCACCTCTTTTGGCCCACTTAAAGCACTGGTGGCACCTACATAGATATCACAGAATGCCAGAAATGTATGTCAAGTCCTTTGTCTGCAGACTACATTATTCAGCAATAGCAGACAACGTAACTGTCAGAAACCCTAATAAACCCATGACACTTTTCAGAACAGCAAGAAAAAAAGACAAAATGGCTTGACCAATGTAGCAGATGACATGGCTCCACTTTCAGCATCCATGGCTATCTTAGAGCCTGGCATACATAGGTAGTTTTATTTCATTCAACCACGCGATTGAACGAAAAAAAAAAATTAAGCGCTCACGGTACTAACTATGTGATGTTAGTTCTGCAATCTCCCCACTGAGCTATTGTGTTCTGACAGGGGGACTGCCCCCCGCCAGAACACACTGGTCAGAGCTTACAGCCATTGGATGCAAACGCTGATCGGATGCTGATTGGTTGCTGGTTTTTCTTTTCTTTTTTTTTTAACAAGAGAGGTTGCTGGTTTTTCAGCATGTCTGTTTGACAGAAGGCAGATGTTAGACCAGCTTCTGTTGGGCAGGCTGCTGTACACAGTGGCTGATTGTCAGATGGGTTCTGTTGCTCCAGCCAATACTGCCTGATATTCGGCCTGTGTGTACAAGCTTTAAGGGTGCCAGTACAACCTACGCAACAACAAAAAAAGAGTTAACTGGGATGGGATAATGGCAGCCACAACAAGTTCTATAGACAGCCTTGAGATCCTGTATACAAAGTAGACCATCAGGACCATTTGTTCTGATGAAGTGTATTGCTGTCGTCAGGATTTGTCTTTTGCTCTATGGTCTTTTTAATTTAAGAAATAAAAGCTACGTTTTAAGTATGGCAGTTCCTAGGGGCAATGCTATATATAGAAATCAGTGCAGGTCCATATTGCAAACTAGTTATTGAATTGGGAGCATATATTGTAAGTTGTTGGCTGAATGCCAATACAAGTAGTCCTGAGGTCCCCTTTCCATTAAGTTGGATAGCAGCACTGCTTGCAAGGATTCCTTGGAGGAGAATACTGATGTATAAGTTGTTATCAGTAAACAGCAGCTATAATTCACCACTTTGCTTGTGCTTACTTGAATTTCCTGTTTAATGGATTTCCAGTGAAAGAATCCCATACCTGTAATATATGTTCGTCCTTCAATGTCTACTAGGAATATGACTTAGTGTCATAAAACATGATCCTCTGTATAAACTTGTGACAGCCACTTCCTTGATTGCTCTGTTGATCTTTTTAAAAGGCAATAATTCATCTCCCTTAAAAAAGCAAATACGTCTTTGCCCTTAAAATAGGTAAAGTATACATTAAACCTTCAAGGTGATGTCTAGCCAGATTTAGACTAAAAAACATATATGTTAATATCTTATAAGATGTTAATATTTATATATACTTTATAAAATGATGCTCGGTTTTCTCTGGACGAACCAGCAAGAAAACTGCTGGCAGAGCTTTCTTGCCGAGTAAACCGTGCGTGTGTACGAGGCTTTCAGGTTTCTCGTCTGGAAATCTGCCCAGAATCTCAACGAGAAAAATAGAGATCCTGCTCTCTATTTTCTCGTCGAGATTCTTGACGGCCTGTTTGCCAACGAGAAACCTGAGCGTCTGTATACTTGTCTTCTTGTAGACCATTTGAGCCTTGTGTAGGTCTACAATCTTGTCCCTGACATCCTAGGACAGATTTTTGGTCTTGCCCATGGTGGAGAGATTGGACACTGATTGATTGATTGCTTCTGTGGACAGGTGTCTTTTATACAGGAGCGCTCCTTTTAAGAGAATGTTCCTAATCTCAGCTTGTTACCTGAATAGAAAACACCTGGGAGCCAGAAATCTTGCTGGTTTATAGGGGATCAAATACTTATTTCACTAATTTAAAATGCAAAGTCTGGACCTCCCAAACCCCCCTACTCTTCCGGGCCATGACCCTTGTCCCTGCCAACCTGTGGGAGGCATTATTCCGGATAAAGCGGGGGATTCTCATTTGAAGGCATTTCAGCTGCGTCAGTGGGACTGCCACGGGTAACGTTTCAAACAAATATAACAATTTAGGAAGAATGGACATTTTAAGAACATTAATTTGTTCCAGCAAGGATAGAGGGAGGGCGGTCCACTAAGTCAATAAACTATTATTTTCCGAAAACAGGGGAGGGAAGTTGGCCCGATTCAATGTGTCATAAGAGGCAGTAAGTTGAACCCCCAAATATTTAAGCGACTGAGAACACCAGTGATAATTATACTTGCTTTGCAGGGAAGATAGGAGGGAAGGGGGAATGCTTATGGGTAACGATTCAGTTTTAGCAGCATTAATTTTAAAACCAGAGAGGCTACTTAAGGTAGATAATATGTTATGTACAGTAGGTGTGGCAGGGAGGTGTGTGGGTGTGTGAGAGTTAAAAGAACGTCATCTGCGAACAGGGATAGTTTATATTCCGTGTGTCGAAGACGTACGCCTCTATTATCCGGACACTTCCGTATAACCACAGCCAAGGGTTCCAAACTAAGAATAAAGAGCAGCGGCGAGAGGGGGCATCCCTGTCTCGTACCATTGCCCAGTCTAGCCGTTGATTGGCTAGGCTGGACAGATTAATAGCAGCGCAGCCATTGGCTGGTGCTGCTGTCAATCACAGCGGATGACGCGGCGCACCGGGGGCGGGGTCGAGTGAAACAGTCGGCGGCTATGCCCGCCGCTGTATCACGGGAGCGCGCTCGCAAAAGCTTTCCACCATGCGAGCTCGCTCGCATGAAGGTGGAAAGCTTTTGCGAGGAGGAGCCGAGACAGCCGCCGAGGGACCCCAGAAGACAGGGTTAGGGGACACTCTGTGCAAAACGAGCTGCACAGTGGAGGTAAGTATAACATGTTTGTTATTTTAAAAAAAATGAAAATGTTTGCCTTTAGTGTTCCTTTAACATTACAAGAAAATATTTTTAAAGCCATACTACAATCATGAAGTGACAAGCAGATGACATTTTAACATGACTCATGGGTGAGAGATATTCCAACCCAAGGAGGTTTAGAAGAGACATGTACATATCAGCATTACTGAGCAACAAGACAATATGTAGTGAGTATATACCCTGCATCAAAATAAAAGAGCAAAAACAGGTCAAAAAAGGACCTGATAAAAATGTGATAAGCTTAGCAAAAGCGAAGTTCAAACGAAGAAAAACAAAACAAAAAGAACAAAACCAATGTTTTGAAAGCCTGAAGGGAAAAAGCCCTTCAGAAAACCAAGGTGGGACACCTTGGACATGCAGAGGAACATGACGGTCGGCAAAAACGGTGGACTGTGGCACGCTCCTGTAGGAAATAACAAGCCTCGGACAGTTAACAGTTAACAAAGTTCAGTATATAACACCACTGATTGTAAGTCCAATGGGGGGGCTAAAAAGAAAACAGTAGCCTTCTCAAGTGGAAAGAACTTTTGTGTGGAGACATGGACAAAAAATAGAAACAGGGTTTACTAAGCACATCAAAAAAGGAAAAGGGATATAAGGGAGAACACTCCCCGCAGGTACCTGAAGTGATCAGCCTAAATCCTGGGTATCTGGGAATCCCCCAAAAAAGGTGCAAATCAAGAAAGCCCTGGAGCCTCAAGTGGGGGGGTCTAGGCAGGTTGGAGCGCTGCGGTGTAGAGAAAGCCGACGGACCGGGGTCCAGATTACTGCAGGGGCCTGAAGAGGCTTGGAGGCCAGAGCAGGCGGAGGGAGCTGGAGATCTTCCTCTGGAACAGGTGGCAGTCCCAAATTGCGAGTAAAAGCCTTGCATTCATGAAGCTCCCTGATGGAATATTGAGTGCCATCTTTAGATGCTGAGAGACTAAATGGGAAACCCCATCTGTACGGGACTTGATGATGTTGGAGGTGAGCCGTGATTTGGTGGAGATTGCGTCACTTGGCCAGGGTGATGGGGGAGAGATCACTGAAAATCTGGATTTTAGAGCCTTTGAAAACAATGCAATTTTTGTTGCGTGTAGCTGTTAGGGCTTCCTTGCTGTAATGCCGCGTACACACCATCACTTTATGTGATGAAAAAAAACGACATTTTAAAAAACGTCAATTTAAATGACTGTGTGTGGGGAAAACGTCGTTTTATGTCTTGTGAAAAATGACAATTTTTTTTTACCGTGTGTAGCAAAAAACGACGTTTAAAACAATGTTTTTAAACCCGCGCATGCCCAGAAGCTAGTTATGAAGCGAGCTTCAATGGAAAAAAAGTGGTTAACGTAACCTCGCTTTGCTAAAGCATTGTGAAAAAACGATGGTGTGTAGGCAACGTCGTTTTTGAAAATTGAAGTTTCAAAAACGTGTACGTGGCATCATAATAATGGAAACGGACTATTATGTCCCTTGGGTTGGGAGCCAAGGATCTATGGGCCCTATCTAAGCCCAGTCAATATCGGGTATGTGCGGGGCCAGCGTGACAAAAAGATCAAGTAGATATACCCGTAGCTCTTTATCATTAACTGATTCAGGGACTCCACGGATTCTCAGATTTGAACAACGCTCCCTATTCTCCAAGTCTTCTTGTTGAAGTTGTATTTGGGAAACTGTATGTATAAGATATGCATTTTCCTCCTCCAGAGCATGCATATATTGTACAGTCTCGTCAAATTTAGTTTCCAAAGTGGCGGTGCGCTCTCTAAGTTGGTCAATCTCCCCCCGGAGCTCCTGGGCAATCTTCCCAACCTCTTTAGCTATATTGCGTGTCAAATCCTGTAAAAGTGCTTGTAATTTCTGGTCCAAGACTGCCACTGTGGCTACTGCAGCGGGTCCCGTCTGCTGGGGTGCATTCCCTGAGTGAGACTGTTATGTACGGGAACGTACCTTGTAGGCAGAGCCTAGTTTGCAGGAGGAGGCCTCTCTTACAGCCCTGGAGTGCAGACAGCAAGCTCGGGAGCGCAGCGAGGTAGGAGTGTCTGGTGATGGCAGCAGTCTGGCACGGTCGGTGGTCCTTCAGAAGGGGCTGGTGCAAGAGACAGCATTTACAGACGTGGAGGATCAGCGACTCTGGAGCAGGCACAGGAACCTATTGGCATGTCCCTGACAGAGACATACCCGATGCGGGGGCTAGGGGGTCTGCGACATCTGATAATTCTGTAGGCGTACTCAAGGCCAGGGATTGTGACCTAAGAATCGCTCCATGGTCTGTACAGGTTGTGATGTCGATAGCGGGATAAAACCTTGATATACGTTCTTCTGAAATCCTACTTTGCCCATGTAGAGCCCGGAGTAGTCCCGAAGCAGCTGATAGTGATCCTGTGTCTATGGAAGCTTATGAAGCAGTGCAGGACCCCTTAAGAAAGGAGTGGGGATCAGAGCAAGTCTAAGACATGCCTATCATCTTTGCTAGCCGCACATGCTTCCTCCTAATTTGCGCTATAAAGGCACAGTTGGATTAGAGTGCCGGGGGATGGGGGGTGGTATGTCCCTTTAAAGAGCCTGCTGAGGGATCAGTATAAAGTAAGCTGCAAGGCTGACAAGTGGGTAACTGTGGCAGGTGTATTGGAGAAAAAAAAAAAAAGGGGGAAAACCCACAGCACACAGCCTTCCTCCCTGGAGCCAGATATTGTACACAGGCTGTGGGGAAGGCTCTTGTGGGGCACTGTACCTAAGTGAGGGGGGATGAGACTGTCTCCTAAGGCCTCAGGAGGGCTGCAGGCTGCTAGTGTGAGGGACTGGCCGTCAGGGGACCACAAACAGGCATCCAGATACTCACAGTTCCCTTGCCTCCTCTAGGAGTGCTACCCCAACTGGATGAGGGCGGGTGGCTACTCAGCCCACAGATCGCAGAGCTCCAGGCTGGGAGATGATGGAGGCTCCACAGGCCGCAAAATGATGGTGGGCCGGTGGGGGTTCACAGGCAGGCTTCTGCGGGTGCTCAATCCGGTAGATATCCTCCAAGTACACAGGCCCAGGGATAGATGAAACCGCCACAGGCTCCGCGATTCGCGGTACTCCAGGCCGGGGATGAGAAAGGCCTAGTAGGCCGCAAATCAGTAGCAAGCACCAATGCTGTTGAGCCAGCCGTGGGATGGATAGCGGCCCAGACAGCTGGCCGGGCACCTCTCCACAGGCTGGGGCCGGGACAGGTAACATCCGTGACACGGTAGAGCAGTGTCGGAGGCTCCGGAGGCCTCAGGATGGTAGTGGGCCTGGGCCGCGTGGAGCGGGCCGGGAGAGGACACGTTTGGCCGTCCGGACCCCTCAGTGCAGGCTGGGATGGAATCAGGGGACATCCAGGGGCATATTAAGGTGAGGATGTCGGCTCATCCAAGATGTTTATAGCCGGGATGGCAGTGGATTCTTGCCGGGTCTGTGGAGCCTTGTACCCACACATCCTCCTCGGTTCGCTGCCGGACACGCTCCCCCTGGATATTTTTGTTTTTGGACACATTATTTACATTCAGTCTGAGGCATTCCTTGTGCTGTTGTTGAAAAAATAAGAAACAATTGGGATTTTAAGTGAGGTCATGGCCAATGGGGAACATGTACCTCCGTCCCGGTCCGGCACTTAGACTAAGTTGCTATCACCCTAGGATCTCTTTCAAACTTTACCTTACCGCCCAGGGAGGTTGGAGGCCCTTTCCAAATGTGTAGTCGTGTCTATGTGATATCTGTAATACTTTATATGTATGTGTTGATGAATTTAATTTATGGGAATTTTATAAACATCATCAAATACTGTCTTTTTATATATTTATGGTTTATAATATTACCAATCATTATTAATTTAATGTAATTACTGTTTACCTATACCTAATTAAAATATTTATATTTACAATTATAATGATGGCTGTTTTTCCCTAAACTGTGCACTCCATGTAAAGTCCCAATTTGTTTACAGTATTCCATTCCCTTGTGCTGTTGTGTCCTTTCACCAAAATTGTCCTCCTCCAATGCCTCCCTCACCCCCACTCCCCAGCACTGTAATATTTCAGTGTGGTGGAGGTTAAAAGAACTAAGGTGCTTAGACAGGCATCAAGAGTGCCCAACTGTGCCCACCCTTTCTGTCTAGCTGCTCCTTCCATAGAAGCTGTTACTACAGCTTCCATGAATGAAATAGGATCTATGAATTTAGGATGATTGATAGGTCTGTTACCTCCATTCCATGTCTTTTTGCTGGACTGTGTTAAATATAGTCATTATGTCACAACTGTGTCAGTTTTTTGGCAGCCACAAGGCCTTCTGCTGAGAATCATCTAGAACAGGGGTTCACAACCCCTGGGCCGTGGACCAGAGCTGGTCCATGCCCTGTTCGAGGACAGGCCACACTGAAGAGGCTGAGCATCGGCCAAGCAGAGACCAGCCTTTCTTCCATCACCACCTGTGGCACTGCCCCCATCACCACTGTTTGGTCCGCCTCCATGAGATTCTCAATCTCATAGGAGCAGAACCCTGTGTAATCGACTGCACATGTGCTGGTTTTCCTGGCTCCTGACTTATAATGCCAGATTCCTTGCTGAGGCCGTAGTGCTGGGGAGAGGCTGCAAGAGGCTTTACTTGTAGTAAGTTCTTTCACTGCACAAAGAAAACCCTTACAAAGTGGCATGCTGAATCTGGTGGCTGGGGTGGCAGGCTACTGTGACAAAGTAAATCTGGTGGCAGGCTACAGTGACATGCGGCAACTGGTGGCTGCAGTGGCAGACTAAAATGGCAGGCTGCATCTGGTGGCCGCAATGGCAGGCAGCAGTGGTAGGCTGCATCTGGTGGCAGGTTACAGTGGCAGTCTGCATCTGGTGGTAGGCTACAAAGACATGCTGCATCTGGTGGCAGGCTACAGTGACATGTTGGATCTGGTGGCAGGTTACAGTGACATGAAGCAACTGGTGGCTGTAGTAGCAGACTAAAATGACAGGCTGCATCTGGTGGCTGCGATGGCAGGCTACAATGGCAGGCTGCATCTGGTGGCAGGCTACAGTGGCAGTCTGCATCTGGTGGTAGGCTACAGTGACAGGCTGCATCTGGTGGCAGGCTACAGTGAAACGCTGCATCTGGTGGCAGGTTACAGTGATAGGCTGTGTAGTGGTACCCCCATAAGGGCTTCTACTATGCACCCAACTGATTACCTGAACTCTGCAAATCCTCCATTACCTCTGACACCCTGGGTTCGGTCATATTACCAACTGTATTAGTAAATAGAGACTCACACAGTATTAAAGAAACAGTTCAATTATAATTACCTTTAGGCAGGTGCTATAAGTAAGATGTTTGTGATAGCTGTCAGGCAGGTAAATTTAGGAAGGCCTATGCTAGGCCTGCTTGTTTTTGATCTGGAGGGCAGGGGGTGGTTAGTGTAGCAGTGGGTGGGACCACCTGTGCTTCAGTCCTTGGACGCCTCCCCTGCCCTCTAGGGAGAATTGTCTGGAAGAGGGGCAGGGCTAGGGTCTGGAGTGACAGGCAGCTTATGTGGGGAGCCCTGACCAATCCCCAATTGGTATTGGCAGGGGGCAGGCCTCCCTTATAAGCTCAGGTCCAGCCCACTGGATGGGAGTTGTCGGCTGGGAGATGTGGAGAATGGAGTGCTAGATCACAGCAGGAGGCCCATCCCTATCTGGGGGGAGCATGCCTCGGAGGAGGAGCCCGGGAGAGCTGGCAGGGAGCCTCGTCCGTATATGGTCATGGAGGCGGTATCCTGGAACACAGGGGCTGGAGAAGTGATCGGAATGTATGTCCAGTTAAGTTTTTCCCGTCATTCTTTTTCTTGTCGTGAAAAACGGTCGTATGTATGCTTTTCCAAGGGAAAAAAACATGCATGCTCAGAATCAAGTTTGCAGCCCGAAAGCAGCCCAAAAGGTGGTGCCATTTGAAAGGAACATGTTGTACGTCACCACACTTTACTCAAGCGTTTTTTTCATGAACGTGTGTATGCAAGGCAGGCTTGATAGGAATCACGACGAATCACGTAGAGAAAAACTTGTTTTTTTGCAGGACAGGAAAAACGGTCGTGTGTACGCGGCATAACAGTCTGCAGGAGTTTATGCAGAGGAGGAGCAACAGTCTGCAGAAGTTATGCAGGGGAAGTGACTATGATTATTAGAGTCTATCAATTCTTCAAAAGCTCAACCTATTTACTCTATTCTTAAATATGATGGCAAAGTGATCTGATCTATAGGCATCCCATATCCCCTTTCCTCATCCAAGTTATATCCCCCAATAAACAAAAACAAAACAATGTAAATGACTGTTCATTGTCTCTGAGAGTGATATATCGAGGTCTGGCAGTAGGGTTAAAAACATTCAGGAAATAATTCAACGGAAAAAAGCAACAACCCCAAGTCAGTTAAAGCAAGAAGAGGAAAACAATACAAATATTCCACAATCGGCAAATTTCTCGCTGATTCCAATCACCGTCGACATCACCAAAAACATTATCAGAAGCCTCCGAGACAGCACATCACCAGGTAATATTTACACTAAATTACTGAAGGAATGTACCGATATTTTGGCACCCACCATAACACATCTTGTAAATCAATCTTTTAAAGAAGGTATTGTTCCGATCTCCCTTAAACAAGGGATAATCGAACCCCTCCTAAAAAAAACAACCTCGACCCCAAAGACCCTAACCACCGTAGACCTATAACAAGCCTGAACACCTTCTCCAAAATCATGGAGAAAGCAGTAGTACAGCACCCACAAACTCCTCGACCCACTACAATCAGGCTTCCGCCCAGGCCATGGCATAGAAACGGCACTGCTCAAAATATGGGATGACGCCCTCGAAGCAGCAGATGACGGAGAATCATGCCTACTGGTGCTACTGGACCTAAGTGCAGCATTCGACACAGTAAATCACAAAACTCTACTCATTCGTCTCAAATAAGTAGCGGGAGTTACAGATTCAGATCTACTCTGGTTCGCTTCCTTCCTAGGAAATCGGTCCCAAACAGTAAAACTAGGAGTTTTCACCTCGGAATCGCGCACCCTCAAGGATCGCCCCTGTCACCCGTACTCTTCAACATCTACCTCCGGCCACTCCTCAAAATCATCAGTGAGCAAGATTTGTGCTACCACTCCTATGCGGATGACACTCAACTTTACTTTCGGATCACCGAAAAAATAGACCGATATTACGGATTAGAAAAATGCCTGGCGTTGATTGACGAATGGATGACTGAGAGCTCCCTCAAACTCAACGGATCAAAAACAGAACTACTTCTCCTCCACGCAAACCGGAAGACAAAAGCTAGGACATCATGGACACCACCCACCATCTTGGGACAGATCATCACCCCAAGTACCAAGGTCAGAAGCCTCGAAGTAACCTTTGACTCGGAGATGTCGATGGATGCGCAAATAGGATCAGTAGTCAGCAGATCCCACCACCTTCTCCGCCTACTGCTCAGACTCATCCCCTCCATCCCCGAAGAGGACACATCGGTAGTAGTCGGAAAAATCATCAATTCTCGACTCGACTACGCAAACTCCCTCTACCTAGGTCTACCGAAATACCAGATCTCACGCCTACAAGTCATTCAGAACACAGCAGCTAGGTTGGTAACAGGAAAGAAACCCTGGGAATCCATCACTACATCCTTGAGGGCCCTTCATTGGCTAACAGTAAAGGATTGGATCACATTCAAGACCCTCTGCCTCACCCACAAATGCACACAAGGAAAGGCTCCTCAATACTTATGCGAGAAAATAAAATGCTACACCACCCATCGCACTCTCCGATCATCTAACCAAAACCTCCTCTAAGTACAAATACAAATCGAAGGGAGAACGAAGATTTGCAGTCCAAGGACCACGGCTATGGAACGGATATCTGCATGGAAGATAACCATCGGGCCTTCAGGAAAAAACTCAAGACCCACCTCTTCTGAAGGATTAGGACGACAACTGGATGGAAGCGCCTTGAGGCGATTTAGTTTGCATGTGTAGCGCTATACAAGTTATTCACTCACTCACTCAGGGTGATATGGTGGATGTTAGTAACTAGTAGCAACCATCCGCTACATATGTTTACTGTACTAGTGAGAACACAAAAATAGGTATATCTCAACTTTGTCAGATAATAAGAAAACACTCTTAAAAACAAATATTGTATCTATACTTATCAGAAATGCAATATAATGGTGCAAAGTTCCTTTAAATGTAAATGAGCACAAATATTAACCCAATCACAGAAACCTATGTGAACAGGTTAACAGGAGGGTAGACAACTGGCACTATATCTTCTGTGTCAGGTTTCTTCCTTCTCCCTCCTCAACTCACAGGCCACTTAATCATGCACAATATAAATAAACAATATACAGACTACTATATTCAAATTGGCTGGCTCCCTTTAGATGAAGTCTGCAATTAAAGCAGATGTGGAAAAAGGATAACACATGGTAAAATGGTGTTCATTAAAGTCCAGATGTCTTCAGCTAGCCTATTTGTGTTGTAACTAAAGTGATCCTTGATAACAGAGCATGGCAAATTTAGCAGAACTTTGTTATCCTTGTTGTATTGTAACCTCCTTTGATATGATCCTAATGGTGTTATCCAGTATAATGTAGCAACTAGAACCAATAATGTGAACTGGGCATAGATGTCTGCTTTCAGTGTTCATTATAAAAGAAGAACTGACTTCAGTGGAACTCCACGTACCACCAGCTGAACTGTGTGAATGATGTTTGAAAGCAGTGTCTTTAACAATAAGACGGGCTATTCCTGCTCACTACTCTGGAACTCAGATACTGTACAGTTGGCAACGACACAGTTGATGAGAAGACATTTTTTCTGACTCCGATTGTTGTGAAGCGATTTGCGTACCTTACCGTCATCACTAGGAATGCTCTTTACAATAAGTCCCATGGCCATTCAATTCTTTCAGCTTGCTGGTCCTTAAAGCGGATCTCCACTCTAAAGTGGAGTCCCGCTGATCGGCACCCTCCCCCCCTCCGGTGTCACATTTGACACCTTTCAGGGGGGAGGGGGGTGCAGATACCTGTCTACAGACAGGTATCTGCACCCACTTCCGGCCCTACGATACGGGCAAAGGACGGGTTTTTTCCTTACCTTCCGTCCGTCCCCCGTTGTATGCTGGGAACACTCGGCTCCCAGCACACAGCGGGAGCCAATCGGCGGGCGCAGCGCGACTCGCGCATGCGCCGTAGGGAACCGGGCAGTGAAGCCGGAGCGCTTCACTTCCTGGTTCCCTCACCGTGGATGGAGGGGGGAGCAGCAGGGTGACGAGCGATCGGCTCGTCATCTGCTGCGATCACCGCTGGACTCCAGGACAGGTAAGTGTCCTTATATTAAAAGTCAGCAGCTGCAGTATTTGTAGCTGCTGGCTTTTAATATATTTTTTTAGTGGCACATCCGCTTTAAGCAGAACGAGATCTCCAATGCTAGGGTTCAGGTGTTGCCATTTCCTGCATCCTTGCAAAGTAGAAAGATACTCCATCTTCCAACGATTCCAGAAGCAGTTGGCAAAGGTGTTGTACTCGCTTCCACTGGTCATAGCACAGATTTCCCGCTTTAAAGTTTCCAGGTGGAACAGGAACAGACCCAAGCTTCTAGGTAAGAAGAGTAGCTGGGGTAAGGATAGTTGGGGTCTCTGGATCTTTGTCAGGTTCTAGAAGACTGAAGACATCAGCTGTGGTTTCTTCTGGATGATCCAGCAGGAATTCAGGACCTGTTAACCAAGAAGAATTTGCAAAGACACTTGCAGACACTGGCCTAGTGGCATGATCTGCAGGGTTAATTCCCAATGGAACATAACACCATTGTTCAGGTTTAGATGATTTCCTGATTTTCTCTACACAGTTGCTGACATAGACATAGAAACATTTAGTCTGGTTGTATATGTAGCCCAGAACAACTTTGCTATCTGTGTAGAATTTGATGTCATCTATCTGAATGACTAGCTCACGCAGTATGAAATCAGCTATTTCTACAGCTAGCACAGTCCCACAAAGTTCAAGCCTGGGAATCGTGTGTTCAGGCTTAGATGCTAACTTAGCTTTCCCAAACAGAAACCATATGTGGGCTTGATTAGAAGAGTCTCTTACCTTGAGGTAAGTGACAGCTGCTATGGCCTCAGTAGATGCATCAGAGAAAATGTGAAGTTCTTTCCTCTGACTTGTAGCAAGGGAGGCAGAAGTGTAGCAGCAGCATGTAGAGATTGTTTCCAGGACTTTAACTTTGAAAGCTGGTCTATTGGTAGTGGAGCATCCCAATCTTTAATAGTCTCTGGGAACTGTCTAAGTAAGGATTTACCTTGTATGGTGATGGGAGCTACGAATCCCACTGGATTGTATAGGCTGTTCACCACTGACAGAACACCACGTTTGGTAAATGGTTTGTCTGCAGAGCTGACTTGTGGAATATCAGACTGGTTGATGATGGGACAGCATCTTCTGTTCATATTCTTAGGTCTGAACAGAAGAGGAATTGGGTCTGGGACAGATGACACAGTGGGGGTTATTTACAAAAGTCAAATCCACTTTGCACTACAAGTGCACTTGGAAGTGCAGTCACTGTAGATCTGAGGGGGACATGCAAGGAAAATAAAAAACAGCATTTTAGCTTGCACATGATTGGATGATAAAATCAGCAGAGCTTCCCCTCATTTCAGAGCTTCCCCTCAGATCTACAGCGATCTACAGCGATTGCACTTAGAGGTGCAATTGCAATGCACTTGTAGTGTAAAGTAGATTTTCCTTTAGTAAATCAACCCCTGTGTCTATTCCTGGTCATGGTGTATTTGACCCAGACTATGAAATTTACTGAGATAAAGACTCCACCTCTGAGTCCTAAAGTTTCATTTAAGGTGAGGCTCTTGGTGTGTTGGGTGTGTTGCTCAGTATCCAGCAAGGGAATCTTCCACACAAAAATTAAGTGGCTGAGAAAGTGTTTATCAGGAGCCTGAAATCTTTGTTTTGGAAGTGAGGTTCCCCAGAATGGAAGACTTAATGTTAGCATTTTGAGGAATGCAGAATAAGAAACCAAAGATCTTTAACTGTGGATATATTTTTTCTCTGTTCCAGTTCTTAAAGTGTCCAAAAATAGTATGTTTGGATTGCTGACAGCCCTGTCTCTTTCCCTTGCAATTTAGTAATTATCACTCACACCCTTTAATGAATTGAAGCTGTTTCTATTTAAAGAATACATATGTGTTTCATTTATATGCATTCTGCTTTTTATGAGCACATTTCAGATAGTAAAAATTAAACTAATTTGTAGACTATGTACACAAAATGCACAACATAAGAAATTTATAAGTGGTTTAAAGGATACATTTAATTTATACAAGGAAGGATATTCCGCCCATTTTTTTTTATGTATGAGTAAAGCTTAAAGTGAGTGTAAAGTTTATTTTTTTTATTAAAATAATGAATGTCATACTTACCTGCTGTGTGCAAT
Source organism: Rana temporaria (assembly GCF_905171775.1). NCBI lineage: Eukaryota > Metazoa > Chordata > Amphibia > Anura > Ranidae > Rana > Rana temporaria. The sequence continues at coordinate 184,452,195 of NC_053492.1, forward strand.
GGTTTTGCAAAGAGCAGCCATGATCCTCTTCCTCTGGGGTCCACCGCCAGCACTCCTGGCTCCCCCTCTTTGGCAAGTGCCCCCAAAGAAAGATGCTTATGCAGGCTTGAAAGGCACTTATGCAGGCTTAGTCCCGAGCCACGCTACCTGCATTTGTAGGCATTGCCCTGGCCCCCCACTCCCTTGTCACAGAAATAGATTGACAGCAGTGGAAGCCAATGCCTAAAGCTGCTATCAGTCTGCCCAGTGAGGAGGGAGAGAATGGAGGGAGCCACTATTCTCGTGCACAATGCTGGATCAAGATCGGGCTCAGGTAAGTATAAGGGGGGTGCTCTGGCAAGAAGGTTTTTACCTTGATGCACTTTTAATCTACCAAAGCCATTGGGATAAAACAGGAAAACAGGTCTGTAAGCACTTAGGGTTTGGTTCAGAAAAGTTAAAGTGATGTTTCTGAATGTTTCTTTTTCACATGTTTTCAGATGTTACATTTTGGCATGAGTCACCATTTTAGGAAAATCAAAAGACTGGTACAGTGCCTGCCGCCGAGAATGTGTTTTTAGCACGACGGCATCGCGCTGATTCTCGGCGACAGGGTGCCGACATCTCGCACTCACTGGAATAGTAAAAGCACATCCCAGCAAGCGCGTCATAGAAGCGACGGGAGATCCGACTTGGATTCCCGCCAATTCTACACGTGTGCGGCGTTTGGTATGAATCCTGAGGGGGAAGTCCCCGCCGGATTTTAACTAAAAATCCGGCATGGGTTCCCCCCTCGGGAGCATACCGGGCCCTTAGGTCTGGTATGGGTTGTAAGGAGACCCCCCTACACCGAAAAAACGGCGTTGGGGGTCCCCCTACAATCCATACCAGACCCGTATCCAAAGCACGCTACCCGGCCGGCCAGGAAAGGAGTGGGGACGAACGAGCCCCCCCCTCCTGAGCCGTACCAGGCTGCATGCCCTCAACATGGGGGGGTTGGGTGCTCTGGGGCAGGGGGGCGCACTGGGGCCCCCCCACCCCAGAGCACCCTGTCCCCATATTGATGAGGACAGGGCCCCTTCCCGACAACCCTGGCCGTTGGTTGTCGGGGTATGCGGGCGGGAGGCTTATCGGAATCTGGGAGCCCCCTTTAATAAGGGGGCCCCCAGATACCGGCCCCCCACCCTAAGTGAATGAGTATGGGGTACATCGTACCCCTACCCATTCACCTGCAAGAAAAGTGGTATAAACACAAATAAAAAAACACAGGGTATTAAAATATTTTATTAGTCGCCTCCTGTCTTCTTTAGCTCTTTTCACCAGGGGGGGGCTTCTTCTTTGACGTCTTCGGGTGGGGGGCCGCTCTTCTTCGCCGTCGTCTGGTTCTCTTCCACCGCCGGGGGGGGTCGCTTTTATAAAAGCGCCCACCCCCCGGCGGGTTTCCTCAGGGGGGGCTTCTTCTTCCGCTATCCGGGGGGGTCTTCTCCGCTATCCGGGGGGGGTCTTCTCCGCTATCCAGGGGTCTTCTGCTATGTTCGCCGCTCTCCGCTGTTGACTCGGCGCACCCCGGTTCTTCCTTCCGCTGTCCGGTGCCTTCTCCTTCAGCGCTGAACGTCTTCATCCTCTTCTTCTTCCATGCTGTGACGTCTTCTTCTTCTTCCGGGCTGTGACGTCGTCTTCTTCTTCTCCCGATGTTGACACGCCGACTCTTCTCGCTGCAATGACAGGTGCGCGGCTTGCATCGGACTTGTATAGGCCTCACAGTCCCATCATGCTCCGGTACCTACCCACGTGGGTAGGTATCACATGGGTAGGTACGGAGCATGATGGGACTGTGAGGCCTATATAAGTCCGATGCAAGCCGCGCACCTGTCATTGCAGCGAGAAGAGCCGGCGTGTCAACATCGGGAGAAGAAGAAGACGACGTCACAGCCCGGAAGAAGAAGACGTCACAGCACGGAAGAAGAAGAGGATAAAGACGTTCAGCGCTGAAGGAGAGGGCACCGGACAGCGGGAGGAAGAACCGGGGTGCGCCGAGTCAACAGCGGAGAGCGGCGAACATAGCAGAAGACCCCCGGATAGCGGAGAAGACCCCCCCGGATAGCGGAAGAAGAAGCCCCCCCTGAGAAGCACACCACCCCCCGCCGAAGACGTCGGAGGAAACCCGCCGGGGGTGGGCGCTTTTATAAAAGCGACCCCCCCCCCCCTGGCGGTGGAAGAGAACCAGAGCGGCCCCCACCCGAAGACGTCAAAGAAGAAGCCCCCCCTGGTGAAAAGAGCTAAAGAAGACAGGGGGCGGCCTCCGGAGCAGACTAATAAAATATTTTAATACCCTGTGTTTTTTTATTTGTGTTTATACCACTTTTCTTGCAGGTGAATGGGTAGGGGTACGATGTACCCCATACTCATTCACTTAGGGTGGGGGGCCGGTATCTGGGGGCCCCCTTATTAAAGGGGGCTCCCAGATTCCGATATGCCTCCCGCCCGCATACCCCGACAACCAATGGCCAGGGTTGTCGGGAAGGGGCCCTGTCCTCATCAATATGGGGACAGGGTGCTCTGGGGTAGGGGGCCACAGTGCGCCCCCCTGCCCCAGAGCACCCAACCCCCCCATGTTGAGGGCATGCAGCCTGGTACGGCTCAGGAGGGGGGGGCGCGCTTGCTCGTCCCCACTCCTTTCCTGGCCGGCTGGGTAGCGTGCTGTGGATACGGGTCTGGTATGGATTGTAGGGGGACCCCCCTACGCCGTTATTTCGGCGTAGGGGGGTCTCCTTACAACCCATACCAGACCTAAGGGCCCGGTATGCTCCTGAGGGGGGAACCCATTTTTAATTAAAATCCGGCGGGGACTTCCCCCTCAGGATTCATAACAAACGCCGCACACGTGTAGAATTGGCGGGAATCCAAGTCGGATCTCCCGTCGCTTCTATGACGGCTTTGTCTCTATCGCGGCAAGCCAGCTCGGCGCTGGCTCCCGCGATGGGGCTCGTAGGTGCTCAATCTCGCCGAGAAAGGGAGCGAGATTGACACAATATCGCAGTCACCCACTGTATGTTAACCTCCCTGGCGGTATGATTATGTCAGATTTTTGATGCTGAAAGCGGTACAATTATCTTGCATGGAAATGTTATATTGTAGGCTTGTAATTCTTAGAAATAACTCACTTAAATCTGTCCAAACAAGAGTCTAGTAGACATCCCGGGTATAAGTATAACACAAAATCATAAATTATAATATAATAAATAACTATAACAAATAATAATATAATAATAATAATAACAATTATTCAATAAACCAATCAAATCAAAAACACTGACATTTTCTCAGTTGCAGAATTGTCACAAATTTATCTCATGTTTCCGGAAAACTTCTCAGAAATGACTCAAGCTGATAACAGAGCAACGCAAAGCAACAGAGAGAAACGACACTTTGGAGAGAGATAACACTGCAGATATGGGCTTCACTCAGATTACATGACTGAGGTTTACAATCACTTTAATCTAGTAACACATCAGACAAGCATTAGTAGTAAACATTCCAAGTACTAGGTTGCACACTGATGGTGCCACACTCTGTAGAGTCTGTAGATGGGAACACTGAGTATGTGTTTCTGCTGGCCAAATCCTGGATATCTTCTTATATCTGTGTATTTATGTGTGTGCGTATACACTCACTGGCCACTTTATTAGGTACAGCTTGCTAGTACCGTGTTGGACTCCCTTTTGCCTTCAGAACTGCCTTAATTCTTCGGGGGAAGATTCAACAAGGTGTTGGAAACATTCCTCAGAGATTTTGATCCACATCGACATGATAGCATCACGCATGGACAGGTAAGTGTTATATTAAAAGTCAGCAGCTGCTGTATTTGTAGCTGCTGACTTTTAATTTGTAAAGGGGCGGCCAGAATCCCCATTCTTCCCCGTTCTGATACTCCATTTGAACTTCAGCAAGCCATCTACTGTACATGCCTAAATGCATTGATTTGCTGCCATGTGTTTAGCTGATCATCAATTTGAATAGGTGTACCTAATAAAGTGGCCAGTGAGTGTATATACGCTAGGGGATTTGAAGTCTGCATAGAGCAGTACACACGATGGCAACAAACATTGTATAATTGTATAATTACAAAAAGAAAACAAAAAGATGAAAAGCAGTAAAGTATACTCTTCATGCATTTTATATATAACCCCATACACCTCCATTATTTTCTTCCAGGAATATGCCATCAAATATATTTCCTATTCTGCTTTGTTTCATTGGACAATTTCATAGTAGGGTTAGAGTTTCTTTAGACATACCCGTTTAATTGGCCTCAAAACACAAAAATGTAACTTGTTTCCAGAAGAGCAGACATTAAATGAAGTGGAAATGTCTCAGTCTCAATATGACCTGTAATTATGACATTTCAATCTGTTTCCACAGCAACTATACAAATAAAGTTACCTTAATGTCTGGACTATCAATACACTTCTCATTTCGATGTTTTGACAATTCATTATCAAAACTAAATAAAGGACATTCATTTTCAAAAACCACAAAACTTCCAGGTTCTTCACATAACTGAGATAAAAACTGCAAAATAAAGTGCAGTATATCTCATAGAATCAAGCATGACTGGGAAGCTTACTTGCCAGAGTATTTATTAAGAAAAAAATCAAAGCAAATATATCAAATCGGTATTAATTAATTAAATGTAAACATAAGGGTGCTTCCCTGTTTCCACACCATATGTTTCTTTTGTCCCCAAGTGTCATTAATGGTAAACTTGGGCTTCCTGAGGCATGGAGATCTTGGGGTATGGTCTTCAACAGGGATTCCACAAAGTGATTTCGATTTTTCTGCATTTCTGAAATAATTCAGTAAGACTTGGGTTTAAGATACAAAATGATTTGATAAGACTTGAGTTCACATATTGGTGAAGATCTGGGTAGGTGAAACTCAGGCAGAGCCATCACAGGCAGGAGACCAAGGGTGGCAGCAACAAAAACACAATGAGGATAAGAGGGTAAACCAAACTGGTAACCTGACTAACAGCTTTTGCTCAGGCACTGTACCAGTACACATAGCCAGTGGGACATATTACCTTCTATGGTGTGTAATCAGTGGTACGGTGCTGCATATATGTATTTACATATCGTAGTTGCGGCAAAACGTTATATCCTATGTAAACACATACGCCCAAACTGTTCCCTGTGAGCCTCTTTGAAATCAGTTTGCTCCTGTTACTGGGACTAGACTTTTCTGACTTTAGAACTGATCTCCACCAACTGCCATTCAGCTGCCCAGAGACAGAAGCCTTGTTCTTCGTTGAATATTGCTGCAAGCACTGTTTAGGAATTCAGCATTTAAGGAGAACCAGTTTGTGTTTGAGGCTGTATCTTCTGCTGTCGATAGGTTGGACCTTTTAACAGTTAGCAATAGAGATAGAGATAGGGTCTGCAGGTCTGTCCCGGGCACTTTTATTCCAGGACAATACAGTGTCCCGGAATGAAACTGACACAGCCACCCCCCCCCCCCCCCCGGGTCAATCTGATGCCCTCAAAAAAGGCCACCACATCACCGCTTTACTCACTGACAGTACTTGTCCTGGCCGGGAATGCTTGGAGGAGCAAAATCCCGCCCCCTGCTTGTGATTGGAGCAATCATAAATCCCGCCTCTTGTGTCCAATCACTGTGCTGTGATTTGTTACAGCACAAGCTGATTTTTGGGAAGAGAGAGTGTCCCTAAATGGTAGTTTGGAAATGTGGTCACCCTAAATAGAGAGGAAGTGAGGAAGGGTAAAAGGTGTCTGTTAATAGCGTCCATGTGTAAGAAAGAGTTAAAGGGGTTGTAAAGGTTTGTTTTTTATTTTCTAAATAGGTTCCTTTAAGCTAGTGCATTGTTGGTTCACTTACCTTTTCCTTCGATTTCCCTTCTAAATGTTTTTTTTCTTTGTCCGAATTTCTCACTTCCTGTTCCTCCTCAGTAAACTTTCCCCCATCATCCGAGCCATTCTGGCTGGGGGTTAGTCTGCATGCTCGTCCCCTCCCTTGGGACTACATCCCTGCGGGGAGACGCTGTGAGCAGGCTGACTAACCCCCAGCCAGAACGGCTCGGATGATGGGGGAAAGCTTACTGAGGAGGAACAGGAAGTGTGAAATTCAGACAAAGAAATAATCATTTAGAAGGGAAATTAAAGGAAGAGGTAAGTGAACCAACAATGCACTAGCTTAAAGGAACCTATTTAGAAAATAAAAAACAAACCTTTACAACCCCTTAAGCCCTGGTTCACACTGGGTACGATTTGGAACGATTTGAGATGCGATTTGACATGTCAAATCGCATCTCAAATCGGCGGCAATTGTCGGCAATGGCACTGTCCTAATCAGTGCGACGCTGCATCTGCGATTTCAAAAAGTAATTCCTGTACTACTTTTTGCGATTTCGGGCCGCGATTTACATTAAATTGCGGCCGAAATCGCGGAAAAATCGCGGCAAAATCGCAGCCGCAAAATCGCGGTAAAATCGCACATTTTACCGCGATTTTGAATTCGCAGCAGTGTGAACCTAGGCTCAAGGCTGGGCAATTGCCCTCTCACCACTCCTGAGTGAAGATAGAACTCCTGCGCAGGAAAGGGGGGATGAACAGGCTATGAAACAGAAATAGGATGATGTGTATAATGCACAGCAGGCTGCAGGAGAGATGGCGGAACCACTCATAATGATTGGCATGAATGTTTCTGTGTTTCTAACTGCTGATGAAGGCTGTGGCGCTATGTACAGTCATGCTCAAAATTGTTGGCACCCCAGAAATTTTTCCAGAAAATCAAGTATTTCTCACAGAAAAGTATTGCAGTAACACATGTTTTGCTATACACATGTGTATTCCCTTTGTGTGTATTGGAACAAAACAAAAAAAGGGAGGAAAAAAAGAAAATTGGACATAATGTCACACAAAACTCTAAAAATGGGCTGGTCAAAATTCTTGGCACCTTTCAAAATTGTGGATAAATAAGATTGTTTCAAGCATGTGATGCTCCTTTAAACTCACCTGGGGCAAGTAACAGGTGTGGGCAATATAAAAATCACACCTGAAAGCAGATAAAAAGGAGAGAAGTTCACTTAGTCTTTGCATTGGGTGTCTGTGTGTGCCACACTAAGCATGGACAACAGCAAGAGGAGAATAGAACGGTCTGAGAACTAGAGAACCAAAATTGTGGAAAAATATCAACAATCTCAAGGTTACAAGTCCATCTCCAGAGATCTAGATTTGTCTTTGTCCACAGTGCGCAACATTATCAAGAAGTTTGCAACCCATGGCTCTGTAGCTAATCTCTCTGGGTGTGGACGGAAGAGAAATATTGATGAAAGATTGCAACGCAGGATAGTCTGGATGGTGGATAAGCAACCCCAAACAAGTTCCAAAGAAATTCAAGCTGTCCTGCAGGCTCAGGGAACATCAGTGTCAGTGCCAACTATCCGTCGACATTTAAATGAAATGAAACGCTATGGCAGGAGACCCAGGAGGACCCCACTGCTGACACAGAGACATAAAAAAGTAAGACTACAGTGTGCCAAAATGTACTTGAGTAAGCCAAAATCCTTCTGGGAAAACGTCTTGTGGACAGATGAGACCAGGATAAAGCTTTTTGGTAGAGCACATCATTCTACTGTTTACCGAAATCGGAATGAGGTCTACAAAGAAAAGAACACAGTACCTACAGTGAAATATGGTGGAGGTTCAATGATGTTTTGGGGTTGTTTTGCTGCCTCTGGATAAAAAGTAGATGAAAGATGGATAGCCGCAAATGTCCAGGTTGTCTTTTATTCAAATAAACAGCAAATAGATCACCAAATCATAAAAACAGGAACAGGGGAACAGCCGACGTTTCGCACAAGATCAGTGCTTATTCATGACTTGGGTGCCTTGAATGTGTGCAAGGCATTATGAAATCTGAGGATTACCAAAGGATTTTGGGTTGCAATGTAGAGCCCAGTGTCAGAAAGCTGGGTTTGCGTCCGAGATCTTGGGTCTTCCAGCAGGACAATGACCCCAAACATACGTCAAAAAGCACAGAGAATGGATGGCAACAAAGCGCTGGAGAGTTCTAAAGTGGCCAGCAATGGGTCCAGATCTAAATCCCATGAACACCTGTGGAGAGATCTTAAAATTACTATTGGGAAAAGGCGCCCTTCCAATAAGAGAGACCTGGAGCAGTTTACTTTTTTTTCCTCCCTTTTTTTGTTTTGTTCCAATACACAAGAAGGGAATAAACATGTGTATAGCAAAACATGTGTTACTGCAATACTTTTCTGTGAGAAATACTTGATTTTCTGTAAAAATTCCTGGGGTGCCAACAATTTCGAGCATGACTGTATCTGGCACTGGAATGTGCAGTGTCACTGAACCTCTGACAGCTTGAATAGAATGGACACTGGTTTGCTGCATGCAAAAATACTGTGTCACTGGTTCTCTCTGCAGCAGCTGGCAGAACGGCAACACCATACTGAATGTTCTGACACCCCCAAGGCAAGTCCCTGAGCCCACCAATGACAGTTACATTTATAGACCCTCCCAACATCCCCTGTGGCTCTGGTTCCCACGGAAGTTGTAGTCTCTGGAGTGCTTTACTCTTCAATAAGTGTAAAGATCCTCTACTTAGGGTCATGAAGGGCTGCATCGCTTTGGAGGCGGGACAGTGATGCAATGATCTATTCATAAACATAAGGGGGGGAAATAAATGTAGCAAGGGGCTGGCTATCTTACCTGAAGTATCAGAAGACCATCTGCAACATTGCTGCAGTGGGACGGTTTCCCTCTAGTGCCAGCTAAGACTCTGTGAGCACATACTGCCAGTGGCAGTGCGTGTATAGAGGGCGCCGGAGCGCCGCCCCCTCTGGCTCCTGCACACGCCACTGATACAATACATAGATTCATGCATTGCATGAATCTATGTATTGCCGCTGAATATTCAGATGGCCGACCCCCTGGCGAGCGCCGGCCATCTGAATAACGGCAGCTGGTTGGCTGTGAAAGTGCCTATCAGAGCCAGTGCCTGTCAGGCTGTAAACGGCTTCCAGATGCTTATCCTCGGGACGCACGGGGGGTGCGTTCCTTGGATAAGAGTGACAGGCGTCTCAGCCAATCAGGTTCACCGGTTCTGGTTACCGGTAACCTGATTGGCTGAAGCGTCATCGAGGGCGGGAGAAGACATTGAGGGAGGTTATAAGCACGGCTGACCCCAGAAAGGTAAGTTCCAGGCGGGGGGGCATTTTACAGGGCACAGTGGCGACAATTACTGGGCACAGTGGCAGCATTTTACTGGGCACAGTGGCAACAATTGCTGGGCACAGTGGCTACAATTGCTGGGCACAGTGGTAACAATTTATGGGCACAGTGGTAACAATTGATGGGCACAGTGGTAACAATTGATGGCACAGTGGCTACGTTTGGCATGGCATAGTGGTGACAATTGATGGGCACAGTGGTGACAATTGATGGGCACAGTGGTAACAATTGATGGCACAGTGGCTGCGTTTGGCATGGCACAGTGGTGACAATTGATGGGCACAGTGGTGACAATTGATGGCACAGTGGTGACAATTGATGGCACAGTGGCTGCATTTGATGGCATGGCATAGTGGTGACAATTGCTGGACACAGTGGTGACAATTGATGGCACAGTGGTAATAATTGATGGCACAGTGGTAACAATTGATGGGCACAGTGGTGACGATTGATGGCACAGTGGTGACGATTGGCACAGTGATGACAATTGATGGGCACAGTGGCGATAAATGATGGCACAGTGGCTGCGTTTGATGGCATGGCACAGTGGCGTCAATTGATGGCACAGTGGCGACAATTGATGGGCACAGTGGCTGCATTTGATAGGCACAGTGGTTGCAATTGATGGGCACAGTAGCTGCGTTTGATGGGCACAGTGAGGCTGCAATTTTTTTTTTCGTTTGTTTGCGCCCCCCCAAATGTGGAGCACCAGCCGCCACTGCATACTGCCAGCAGAGTGATTACCACCAGGGAGTAAAGCATACAGGGAATTGTAGTCCCAGGACTCAAGTTTCACATTCAGGTTGAACTGCTTGGAACTGCAACTACTAGCCCAGCTGGCAGATAAGAACAGACTTCTGGGAGAGCTTATAAAAAGGCTGTGCTAGACCTAGGTCACTCTCTTGGGACCCATGCCTTGAATCTGCAAGCAGGAGCTATGTGTCTGTGCTGCAGGACGAGTTGTGGACTTTGCAGAGGTTGAGTTACTACACGTTTATTACTAGGGGCATCTGTGAAAAGCATCGATTTACTGCCCAGTGGCAACTTGAAGGCCGCTCCTGCTTTATCTACACCACGGTTACAGCTAATCCAGGTGGGCTGAGGCACGATGCATCGGACGCCATGCCTTGAGCCAGGACCCTGAGCGAGACCCTGTAAAGCCATCAGCATCATTAATAACAGTATCGGTGAGCGGGCACCCGCCTATCCAACTTTCTGAACACTGTATACAGACATCATTGTCCTTAGTCACTTTGCTGACACCTGTAGTCCCTCAGGACATGTCAGGGACATGGCATGCGCAGACGTGCATTAGCAGGTGCCTGTCTTGCCGGTCATAGGCTAAAGCCTGTGTGCATGCATGGGAATATTAGCGCTAACAGGCAAACACATATTAGCACTAAACAGGCGAACGAACATTAGCGCTAACAGACTGCTGTCTGATCTGCAGCTTCTGATTCTGTGCCTGTACCTGATCCAGTATTTGACATGGCTTTATGACCACGCTGCTGTCTCCAGTCCTGACCTTTGGCTTGCCTTGACCCTGATTATTCCTGCCTGTCTGCCTGATTTCTTGTTGCCAAACCCAGCTTGAACTCTGACCATTCTCTGCCTGCTGTTTAGGATAGACTGATCGTCCGTGTATAACCTGGCCTGTCTGACTTTGTTCCAGTATTCTGCTTCAAGCCTGTGTCGCTCCAGCACCGCCATCCTGCATCTACAACCTACCTGCATCCGCTGTCCTGTATCCACAGCATATCTGCTTCCGCTGTTCCTGCTACCTACTGCTGCTCAGCAATCCAGTCTGGTCCTGCTACTCATCAGCTGCCACTACCGCTACCAACGGAGGACTTTGCAGGTGCTCTTACCTCACCATGCTCTCGTGGCCACTTTTGCAACTCCAGTGGTTCTTGAGACGGGGCTCTTCCAGACGGTACGTAACAAGACACAAGACCATCCAGATATAGAGACACTGGGGTAGATCCACAAAGAAATTACGCCGGCGTATCTATTGATACGCCGGCGTAATTTCAAAATTCCCACGTTGTATCTTTGTTTTGAATCCTCAAAACAAGATACGACGGCATCTCGGCTAGATCCGACAGGTGTACGTCTTCGTACGCCTTCGGATCTAAGATGCAATTTTTCGGCGGCCGCTAGGTGGCGTTCCCGTCGAAATCCGCGTTGAGTATGCAAATGAGCTATTTATGGCGATCCACGAACGTACGTCGGCCCGTCGCTTTTTTTTCTGTCGTTTGCGTTCGGCTTTTTCCGGCGTATAGTTAAAGCTGCTATACTGAGGCGTACTCAATGTTAAGTATGGCCGTCCTTCTCGCGTACAATTTTGAATTTTTTACGTCGTTTGCGTAAGTCGTTCGCGAATGTCTGTGGATCTACCCCATTGTATACAGACACCCTTGTCCTTATTCACCTTGTGATACTTGTGGTACCACAGCGTACAATACCTTTTAAAGCGGAGGTTCACCCTAAAAACATGTATTTAACATTCCATTCAGCATAATTCCAACATTTACACTATGCCGGCTGCCGGGTTCTCAGTCCCGCGGGATTAAGCGTTCCTATGCAGAGGCTAGTTGATTGACGCCTTGTGAAAAACTTCCCCCTGGCGCATAAGGCGCGTCACCAGTTTTCCAAAAGTAGCCGGCTCTATACGGCGCCTGTGCAGTCAGCTCTACACGGCAGGCGCAAGCGCCGTATAGAGCCGACTAGCAGTTCGGCTACTTTCGGAAAACTGGTGACGCGCCTTATGCGCCGGGGGGAAGTTTTTCACAAGGCGTCAATCATCTAGCCTCTGCATAGGAACGCCTACTCTTGCGGGAGTGAGAACCCGGAAGCCGGGTGGAAAATAACAATAAGACAGTATGCACAGCAAAAAAAACAAAAAACGACATAGTGTAAATGTTGGAATTATGCTGAATGGAATGTTAAATACGGGTTTTAAGGGTGAACCTACGCTTTCAGCAAACTACCTCAGTGATCACTACTCAAACAATACAGGAAGATCCTACATTCTTTGCTTGATTGTCACGATGGTACTGTTGTGAGCCCACAAGCGAGTAGGTGACACAGGATCCCCCAGGGCGTGGAATCTAAGGGCCAGCCGGTATTCTGCCAGGGACCCCCTCACAAGGGTTTGGGCTTAGCTGCGTGCTGACCCCAGGTCACGACCCCTAGGTTCACCCTGCTTGCGAGGAGAGTACCAGAAGACACAGATGGATGGATGGAGTGAAAGGAAAACCGGATAGCGAACCAAGATCGGGGCGGGCAGCAGACAACGTAATCAGGAGAACTAGCCGATTCGGTACACAAGAGATCAGTCCACGAGAAGTCAGGTAAGCAGGTTACAGGAGGGATGCTCAGAAACAAGTGTTGCTCAAGCAACCAGAAACTGGTCTGAGTGGAATTTAAATCAAGAGGCACATGAGGGGCTGGACAGGAAGTAGCAGGAAGGAAGGATATATTAAGCAACAGGTGAAGCCGGCGACACCCATAGCTGCTGAGTGCTGAACACAAGCTTATGGAACAACAGGTGCCAGCCGACCTGCAGCTGATCTGTGACATTAATAATCCGTGTCAGCCGAATTTGCTTTGCTCTGCCATTCAGGAATTCTCCTACTACAGTTCTCCTAAGTGCTAGCTGAAGACCCAAAAATGTCATCTCTTTATCAAGGGACTACACCTAACCTTCTCCCCCTCCCCCCCTTATCCATTAGCGATTTCTTTTATCGCACTCTTAGAGACTTGACTTGCCTGAACTCCACTGTTAAAGGAGCAGGTTACATTTCTTCCAATTTTCCTTTATTTGATTTTAAACAGCAAAGCAAGAAATTTTTACAATAACCTAAGAGGCATTCCTCTGGTTTCGTCCCTTCAATTCATATATAACAGACATCAATCTATCATTTCAACAAAAAAAAAAAAGAGGAAAAAAGAAAGGGAGAGAGCAAGACTTTTCCTCATCATATCCTTCCCCGTATATGACCGGGGGAGGACATTAAAACCAAAATATGATTCAATTATTCTATATTATTCTGTCTTATCCCTCTTCCTTTACCCTCTCTTGATCCCCCAAGATCCGCTCCGTTAACTAAGGTCATCTTTGCCTCAGTGCCACTTTTATCCCCGTCCCGCCGGGAACACATGTCCCGCCGTAGTTGGGGCATTTAATCTAGCTCCGCTTTGCCTCCCCTGAACCCCCCCCTCTATAACTTAACCCCCAAAACAAACACCCAAAAAAAAAAAAAAACATGTTTCCCCCGGGGCCCACCACGTTCCCCCTTCCTCAGTCTGCATCTATCAGGGCCTTTCCCTCCTCCGAATATTTAAATACGTTCCACTCCGCCCAAGTTTCTAAATATAACTTCCGTTTCTGCCTTGAGGTCCATACCAAATCTTCCATTCTGTTTAGATCTTCCACTCTATTAAGCCACATCCCTATGGTTGGGGGCCGTGTCTGCTTCCAGTTCCCCGGGATACATGCCCGGGCCGCATTTAAGAGATGACACACTACTGTTTTCCTGTATCGCCTCACTGACATCTCCATATCCTGCAATATAAAGAAAGACCACTCGTCTGGGAGTGGCTCCCCACTGAATCTTTGTGTTATTTCCCGGACCTTGCCCCAATAGCCCAAGATCTTGGGGCAAGTCCAGAAAATATGCATTAAGGATCCTCCTCTCTTCCCGCACCTCCAACATCTGTCTATCATATCCGGATAGCACTTATTCAGTACCTCCGGGGTCCGATACCACTGAGACAGAATTTTATAATTCATCTCTTGTGTATTTACACACATGGATGATTCAAAAATATTCCGGATTATTTTATTCTTTTGCTCATCTGTAAAAGGTCTTCCTAATTCGCGCTCCCACTTATGAAAAAAGGGTAACTGAGACGTCTCTCCTGGGCTATTCAATAGTTCACTAATCCTCGATAGGGAGTGTCGTAGGGTCCCCCCCTCACTACAGAACCTCTCGAACCTAGTCAGTCTTCGACCATATTTATCTGGTGAACTCAAAGTATCCAAAAAATGTCGCAATTGTATAGATCGCCAGATATCCAGTTGATAGGGCGACTCACCCCTTGCCATCTCTTGCCTAGTTATCCAGGCACCCTCCTTCAAGAAATGCAATGCCTGGAACCGCCCCTGTTCTACTAGTTTACTAAATGGTCCTTTCGTCCATTCTATTTTAAACTGCGGGTTTCCCAAGATTGGAAAGAGCGGTGAGTCCTCTGTTGACAGTATACCCCTAACAAATAGCTTGTGTGCAACCAGAAGTGTGGGGCCTATCAACGGATGCTTCTTAACATTTTTTGGGAGCCCCCGATAGCACCATGCCGCCCGTTGCAGCATACTACCGCATTGATCTTGTTCTAGTCCTATCCACAACTTTTCTTCGGAGTGTCTGCTCCAGTCAATCAGTCGACACAATAACGCCGCTTGGTAATATCTGTAGATGTCTGGAGCTGACATTCCTCCGTCCCGCTTGGCCAGGGATATTATACTAGCCTTGATTCTTGGACGTTTGTTTGCCCAAATGAACCTATTAATAAGAGATTGTGCTTGCCTAAAAAAGAATTTCGGTATTGCGATCGGTAGGGTCTGGAAGAGGTACAGAAATTTAGGTAGTATACTCATTTTGATGATGCTGGATCTCCCAAACCACAAATGGAACCCCTTCTGCCATCCGTCCAGGAGGGCCCATGTTTTAGATAGTAAGGGTAGAAAATTTAGTTTAAAAACTTGTGTTAAATCCGACGGGATAGAGGTGCCCAGATACGTAAGAGAGGTATCTGTCCAGCAGGTTACATTTCAACAGTTGGCTAAATGTTATGCTATTTCCTTTATTGTTTGTGCCTGTAAATTAAAAGACAGGAGGGAGTGGTCTGACATATTTGTATTTCTTTTCTACTGCTGTGTTTTATACTAATACTGCATATTAGGTGTGCCAGAGGTGCAGAGACTGTTCTTGGGGTTGAGAGGCAGAGTAGGGAACCAAACATACTTAAACGGCTCCTCCGGGGGTAGCGATACATAAACAACCTATTGCGTACTTAGTATTGTCTCTTCTCCTTCATCTCTTAGTGGCCCCGCACATGCATGTCCAGTTTTAGTTCTGAAAAGAGGGAAGAGAAGTCCCAGTAATGAATTTAAACTAATTTTAAAGACATATAGAATGCACCAAAGATTAACTTCTCATAATCTACAAAACATGGTTTTGGCATATTTCTGCAATAAGACTCATGTTAGAAAATTTAGGAAAAATGTCTGTCTCCCCCATCACTACATGGATGTCATTAGAGGTATGAAATTAACAAGCCTCTGACACTGCTGTGAACCCCCTGCCCTTTTACTGTGCGTTGGTTTTAAATATGAGACTTTCTATGGTAGAACTCACTATTCCATTGCAGACAGAGGCCCAGATTCACAAAGCACTTACGCTGACGTTTAACACGTTACCCCGACGTAAGTGCCAATATGCGCCGGCGTATGTGTGCGGCAGACCCATGAACCAACATGCGCCTAAAAACAGGCTACACCCCGCCGACTCAGCTTGCACACGCCGGCGTAGGGTGGGCACACATATGGGCTGGACGCATGGGGCTGCTCCCATTGATTAACCATTCAAACATGCAAATGAGGGAAATACGCCGATTCACGAACGTGCATGTGCCCGGCGCATGCTACGCGAGATGCGCGTAAGTTGTACGTCCTGCATAAAGTTATTCCCCATAAATGAGGTGCAACCCTGCAACAGACATGCACAGGTCTGCACCAGGGAACACAAGCCGGCGTATTGTGCGTTGGACGTGTGTCTTGCTGGGCGTACGTTATGTGCATGGCGTACGCGGTGATCCAACGTAGCTTAGGCAGTTGTGCCGGCGTGGTTGTGAGCAGGCGCAGGGGGGTGCTGTGTATGCGTCCACGTCACGGTGCATGCGCAGTTCGTGATAGGTACCTGTCTGGCGCTCAGCCCATCATTTGCATGGGGTCACGCCCACTTCCACCTACGCCAGCGTGCGCCTTCGAAACCTACGCCACTCTGGCGCAGCGTTGGGAGCACTGGCTTGCTGAATGCAATGCTTGCCTCTCCGCGCTACGTTGGCGTGGCGTACGGTGTGTGCTCTACGGTGGCGTAATGTGCGCCTTGCTCTCTGTGAATCTGGGCCAGAATGTCTAACTGATTTCTGTTATACAAATGTGTCACTGTTGCTTATTCCCTACTGCTTTCTGGTTATCCATTGCTTGTATTTTTCAGCCACAGAAATCATTCTTCTACTACTCATCTTACTGTATTGACTTATTGTTCTATTGATTCTTTCACAGACGACACATGTCACAACAATTCAGGCTGGCAGTACAGGCTTATTTTGTCATACAATAAAATGTACTGTAGTATTGAGTGAAGATGATATGATTAGCATTTATAATTATGATTTATCATGATTACAGTAGAAATATTGTTATATAGAGAGCTGCAACTTAATGCAACATTATATAAAGCTATACATACAAGGTCATAACATTAAAAACATTTACAAATACACATTAGGAGCGAGAACCTTGGCCAAATGAGCTTAAATTCTAAAATGTATAAATACTAGTGTGATGATAACACAGACTGAGGAATCCAAACAGGCAACCATGATGTTCAGGTACCAGGTCACCTTTGCATTTTGTCATAGGAAGAGACAAAGCTGCAGTGACCTTCCCCCTCCAGTATATACTATCAACAACTCTTAGCTACAGACCAGAATATTCTTACCAGTTCCCTTAGAGAACACATACAGACCCTCTTACACCTATTACCCAATTCCACACTTCAGTCTAGAAGCCCTTGTAAAACCATCAAATTTGCAAGCTTGAGCAATCAGAAAAGCAACCAAACATCCTGCCATATTGACTGCCCATCGTAAATACCTTAGCTGGAGTCTTTAGCAATACACATTGATTACTGTCTCTCTTCCCTAGTAGACTTCATTAGATAATAACAGTACAGCCAGAATAAGGGCAAATGTACGTTAACGAGCAACGTTTTAAGCCCAAACACCCCTATTTTAGATGATATTAAAAGCCTGTGGGACACATTTGCCCTCTTAGGTAAATAGACATCCGACTCCCCACATTTTTATATCCATTAAAAAGGTTATTAAAAGCTGGACAATAAAATGCAAGTTAGCAGACTGTAACATATAGATATTGAAAGATATTATTACCTACAGAAAACTGGATCTGTGGTATGATCGTAAACACAGGGACATCCCATGACCACTCCTTAGATGCTTAATTCGTTAGATCATTTCTGTGAACACCCCCCTCAGGTATAACAAAAAAGGGGCTGCCCTGCAGTTGACAGCTCTTGTTTAACATCAAGCCAAGGAAAGCTGTCAAGTCTTATGAGAGTCACTGTACCATCTAGCTTGATTGTTTGGACTCTGCTGAACCAAGACTTGATAAGTATTTTTTGTTATTTTTTGTTCTTCACAAGCACCTCAAGGGTTTTTATGATGTAATTGGTTATTCTAAAAGGTGAAGTATGGTGTTCTTAGGGTCATAGTCAGCCTGTTTATTTTCTTCAAACATGGCGAGTCAAGTTAATGCCAAAGAGCATAATTTTGGTCTCATCTGACCACAGCACTTTCTTCCAGTCCTTATTTGAATCATTTAGATGTTCATTAGCATGACGATACATGTGCATTTTTGGGAAGGAGACTCGCCATGTTTAGAGAAAGAAAAATGCTGACTATGACCCTAAGAACACCATCCCTACAGTTAATCACGGAGGTGGAAACATTATGCTTTGGGGCTGTTTCTCTGCTAAAGGTACAGACCGACTTTGCCGCATTGACCATGTATTGTAAAATCTTGGATGAGAACCTCCTTCCCTCAGCCAGAACACTGAAGATTGGTCGTGGATGGGTCTTTAAGCATGACAATGACCCAAAACATACCGCCAAGGCAACAAAGGAGTGGTTCCAGAAGAATAACATTAAGGCCATGGAATGGCCTAGCCGGTCTCCAGACCCTAATCCTATAGAAAATTTATGGAGGGAGCTGAAACTTCGAGTTGCCAAACAACTTTGGAGAGAAGATCTGTAAAGTGGACCAAAATCCCTCCTGAGATGTGTGCAAACCTGGTAACTAACTATAAGAAATGTCTTACCTCTGTGCTTGCCAACAAGAGTTTCTCCACCAAGTACTAAGTAATGTTTTTCTTGGGGATCAAATACTTATTTTACTCAACTCAATTTATAACATTTGTATCAGGTGTTTTTTTCTGGATATTTGGATGATATTCTGTTTCTATTATTTAAAATATACCTATGTTTAAAAAAAATTATAGACCCTTTATTTCTTTGTAAGTGGGCAAACTTACAAGTGTACATATATAAAACTTTAAGATACAAACAAACCAGTTTGTTAAAATAAAAAGATAAAAAAGAGAGCTATATGGAACTGCTAATGCTGGCCTTATGCTGGCCGCCAGTTTGTTTTCAAAATATTTGAGTCAAACCTGGACAAGCTAATTTCAACAGCTTCGACTTAAAGCGGTTGTATACCCTGTAAATTTTTTTTTTTTTTTTACACCTGTAAAGGAAAAGCCATAATGAGCTAGTATGCACCGCATACTAGCTCATTATGAAATACTTACCTTAAAACAAGGTGAAGAGAACTTACCTGGTCCACGCCGAGCGAGATGTCATCTTGCTCCGGCGTGTCTTCCGGGTATCGCCACTCCAGCGCTGTGATTGGCTGGAACGGCAATGACGCATGCGGCTGCCGGTCCTTTAGCCGAGGATCCCCGCTGCACATGCGCCGCTGCAATCAGCGGTGCATTGCGGAGGGAATATCTCCTAAACCGTACAGGTTTAGGAGATATTCTTCATACCTACAGGTAAGCCTTATTATAGGCTTACCTGTAGGTAAAAGTCAAAAAGTGGGGTTTACAACCACTTTAAGGTTTATTTACACATAACTATTCCAAAGAGACCCAAATTCTTAATAACGCTTCTTCCAAGGAATTTAGGGTATGTTTATAGTCCTTTAAAATAAAAAAAAAATGGTGTTCCCTATTATAACTGTGTAATCCAAGGCATGCGAGTGATAAGTCATAAAACTTTTTGAAATAAAAAAACCTTTCCAAACCACTGGGAGATCGTACATCTACATAATTTCCAATTGTCACTTATTTGCAGGATCTGTCCCTCTTTTGGAACCAAGTCCCTTACAATTTAAAGAACTTGTACCTATAGGTAAGCCTAGAATAAGGTTTACCTATAGGTACTGTAAATATCTCCTAAACGTGCATCATTTAGGAGGTATTTAACTTGTAGTGCGCCGATGATGTCATTGACGCATGCTCTGTGAAGAAATGGCATTGATGGGTGGCACTCTGGGCACTGGTAGGTGGCACTGTGGGCACTGGTAGCTGGCACTGGTGGGTACTGATAGGTGGCACTGATAGGTGGCACAGTGGGCACTGGAAGCTGACATTGGTGGGCACAGATGAGGCAGCCACGGCTTTCTGTGTGAGGGACAGATTTCCAAGCATCTTGTTTACATCACGTGATCAGCCGTCATTGGCTGACAGCTGATCACGTGGTAAGGGGTCGGGATCGACCCCTTACTCAGATCTGTGATCAGCCGAGTCTCATAGACTCTGTGATCACAGAGCACGCCGCACGCTTCCCGCAGGGTCTATCGCATAAAATCCCAATAAAATAAGTATATTTCAAGCATGTATTTTTGATGATTAAGGCTTACATCTAGTGAACACCCAAACTTCAGTATCTCAGAAAATTTAAATATTACATAAGACCAATAAAAAAATATTTTTTAATACAGAAATATTGGCTTGTTGTTTAGGTCAGGTGAGTATGTTTGCCAATCAAGCATAGTGGTACCATGATTATTAACAACTTTCCCACTTGGCACTTAAATCTCCTTCCTAACCAAACAAATTTTCGGTGCTCTCACATTTTGAATGACAATTACTCAGTCATGCAATACTGTACCCATATGAATTGTTTGTTCTTTTTTCACACAAATAGAACTTTCTTTTGGTGGTATTTAATCACCACTGGGTTTTTTAGTTTTTTCACTATAAATTAAAAAAGACTGAAAATTTTGTAAAAAAATTATTTTCTTTTTGTTTCTGTAATAACAGTAATTTTTCTTCATATATTTTGGTCAAAGTTATACTGCTACATATCTTTGGTAAAAGTAACCCAAATCAGTGTATATTATTTAGTATGTGTGAAAGCTGTAGCGTCTACAAGCTATGGTGCCAATCATTGAAAATTGATCACACCTGATGACACCAGATGTACTCACGGCCTATCTCTTTTCTTGAGACACTAGCAAGCCAGGAAAGTACAAATACCCCTCAAATTACCCCTTTTTGGAAAGCAGAAAGTCCAAAGTATTTAGTAAGTGGCATGGTTTGTTTTTTGAAGTTTTCATTTTTTCCCACAATTCTTTGCAAAATTAAGATTTTTTTCCCCCACAAAATTGTCATACTAACAGATTATTTCTCTCGCATGCACATACCACAAATGACACCCCACAATACATTCTGCTACTCTTCCTGAGTATGAGGATACCATATGTGTGAGACTTTTACACAGCCTGGCCACATACAGAGGCCCAACATTGAAGTAGCACCTCCATGCGTTCTACAAGAATAAATTACACATCTCATTTCTCAACCACCTATTATACTTTTGAAGGCCCTGGAGCACCAGTACAATAGAAACGCCCACAAAATGACCCAATTTTGGGAAAAAAACACCCCAACAAATAATCTATGAGGCATAATGAGTCTCTTGAACAGTTAATTTTTTTCCAGAAGTTGTTGGAAATATAGAAAAAATTTAAATACGTATTTTTTTACACAAAGTTGTCAATTTATAAGATATTTCCAACACACAGCATGTACATAGCAAAAATGACACCCCAAAAAACATTCTGCTACTTCTCCTGAGTATGGCGATATCACATGTGTGAGACTTTTACACTTTACACTTTAAGAATTAAAGTGAATTTTCATAATGATAATTGTGCCAATAACACAAACTTCACTAGATAATAAGAAATAGCAATTACTCTCACAGACCTTTAAACAAATTACACCTACTGTATATCTAGAATACAATTTAAAAAATAATTAGTAATTTTCAATCAATCATTGTATTGATCAAGAAGTTATTTACACTATAATGAGAGGTAACTACAATTTGAATGAATAGAATGCCTTATATCCAATTATGTGTTGTGATAAATACAAAACATTTTTGTTAGCTAACATATTTAGTCTTAATTTATTTAACCAAATCCATCAGATTCATCAGAATGTGTAGATGCTATTAAAAAATAAATAGCTAATAGATGCAATGCCCTGTTATATTTAAATAGTAATAGTAAGTAAGTATAAACACTTACACATACGCCCACTGTCAAGTACATTAACATCATGCTTACAATCTAAAATACTAGCTGTGTAATACCCTAAATAATACAATCATAAACAATGACTGATCATCTACTGAAATGGGATTTCACTTCTATGGATTATCTTAAAAGCTTTACAGGAAACCAAAATGACATTTCCAGAAGTTGTCATTTATAATTGAAACACTAATAAAGCTGAGACAATGGAATTTTATACTCAGTGGGATAAATGTATTAAATGCCACGCTTGGGTCTCATCACCTATTGTAAACATAAGCAGTCATCAGGGTTCTCAAGCAAAGTCATGTTGTGAGTAACGTCATAGGCATATAATTATTTTTTCTCGATTTAATAAGCATCCATTCATGCCAATGCTGCTTAAATCAAAAGTTTGACAAATGTATTATGGAGTGAACTATGTAATTTATTTTGTTATCAACCTCTCACCAGGGTTTTGGAACAAAAATCTTAAAACAGTAATTCCACATGTCTCATTTTATATAAGGTATTTAATATTGGAAGATAGGTCAGTGATATAATCAACTTTATAAATAAATATTAACTCCTTTCTGATTGTACAAATTCATTCAGTGAGTTTACTTTATTAAGGGAGTACATTTTTTACATAGCTTAAGTCGTACTCCCTTCAGTTATTGCATGCTGTTTGCAAAGTTCATTATCTGATCTAATGTAATAGTATAAAATGATTTAAAAAATGTGTAGAACATAGCCAAACTTGGAGCCTTAGCTGCTATAGCCAAACACAGTTCAAAATACAGTACATGGCCATGGCATTTATTTATGTACAATTTCATATTAATGCTCTGCTTTGCAAAAGTATGCAAAATTAAAAAGGGAAATACACCATAAAAATTAGCTTTATCAAACACAGGACATAATATAGGGCTCAATTTATAATGAAGATTGGATATCACGTTCCGTTCTTTGCTATACTCTTCAGTGATCGTCCATACCGCATTTAATATCCCTTTCATAAAATGTAAACTTGTAACACAAATTGTGCGGCGCTAGAAACAAGCGATGAGTAAATAAATACTTACAGTATATGCATATATAACACAAATTGCAGTGAAATTTAAAAAATATAAAAAATATATCCGTGAAACAAAAATTATATATAGCGCCCAAAATAAAGTGCAAGTGCTCTGTGTATTGCACAAAATCCTTAATGATTTATTATTATTATTATTATTATTATTATTATTATTAACAAAGTATTTTTTAACAGTTCATTATAGCAGCATAAACAAGTGATGATAGTGTCTTCATGCAGTGTGCACAAACCCTCCACCAGATGTACCCTCACCTTAAGGGCTTTATATATAAGCCTATAGTAAATATTAACAGCTTGAAAGATCCTCCTGTAATTCCTCTTACTTGTGGTGGCTAATTTTAGCTTAAAGTGGATGTAAACCCGAAAAAAAATGTGTGTTTGATGTCACAATGTAGGGTATAAGATTTCCTATCATCTGTGCCCAGTCTTGCCACACAGAGTTAATCCAGCTCTGAGAAATCCTCTTTCATTGTTCAGTGAAATAAATGGATTTACAGAGAAAAACCTTAGTCCGTTCCGCCCCTTGCTTTGAGTGACAGGTTATTTACATATCTCATGCACTAGCCTGAGACAGAGGCACATCCTGTGTAAAAAGTACACAATTCACATCTGTAACGGTCAGTGGTTAACGCCGTTACGATATTCCATTCCACCAACCCAAGACAGCTTCCGACATGCCACAATCCAGCAGACAGGACCCATTGGATTTTCCCCAGAATAACGAGACACAGCTCTGTTCTCTGGTTCCAAACAGAATAGCCTTTAATGGTAAACTCAGGTTTCTTATATACAGTTAGAAAGCATGCTGCAGGAATCAAAGGGACAATGACACACTCCACCCACATCATCACACAATGGGTGCTAACGAGTCCCCCTCAATCCACATATTAGACAGACTTTCTGACTCCGCAATAAGCTATTCTCACCTGCTACACAATACACATTCCTTTAGTGAACATAAGTCAGACGTCTGACCTTTAGAGTGTGTTAACTCACAACACATATTAGCATCAATAGAACTTTCACACAATACAGGGTTAGTTAGCATAGCACCATGAAATATCTTAGGAGCCAGGCTTAATTAACACAATAGACAATAGAATGCAATCACAGCAAGCTTTCATCACTACAGCCAGGTAGCTGGAGGTGATTAACATCAATTAACATCTCAACAGTTTATGTTCCACATTGAAGGAGACACTCTGTTGACCTGTTGTGTTCAGAATGAACAACTTGTAATATTTCAAGATATCCTGCAATACATGAATTATCATTACTGTCCCATCTCATGTAATCCATGATATCAGTTCTCAGTCATCCTATGCCCCTAGTGGACATAGGATGACCCTAGATACAAGAGTCATTGGTGAAGCTGACACAGGAGTACCCCACATCCTTCAAGAGCCTCTGGGTCCCACGGGCCATACCGTTACAACATCCCTCTCCACTCCCCTCGTATCAGATTCTCTCCCTTCCAGCTCCCCCAGGATTGGCTGCATCTACTGTGTTTTGACTGGATGTTTCTCATCATGGGGTGTGATCCACAGTTCAGTGTGACAAGGAAATGCATGTATATTGCAGTGAAAACACAGAACAGAAAGCAGAATATACATAGATAAGTGATCTGATTTAGGTTAGATGTGTCAAGTGAGAGCTGGGCAGAGGAGAAGCTTGAGTGATCTGATTGTTATATTGCAGTGTGTGTGTCTGAGGTCACCTGATCACAGTTGCAACATCAGGTTATTTACATATCTCATGCACTAGCCTGGAGACTGGCATTATTTTTTAATTCCCACCCCCACCCCTTTTCTGAAGTCATGTGGTTACTTTTCTGGATTTTGACTGGATTTTAGTGATCATAGCAGAATTTAGTGTAAGGAATACACAGGAGAAAATGCATGATGGCAAGGGGAGTGTAGAGGTGGGCGGGGAGTCTACTGACATCACAACTCCACCCACCGAGCTCCAGACAACAGACCCACCCACAAAATCTGCAGTTTTTTGGGTCTCATGACAGACAGAGGGAAGACATTTGACAGGTAAGGATACATGCAGGAGGCATCTACTGTATATCCTTATAGATCAGCACTATGACAGTAGTTTAGAAAGGATGAGAGTTGGTTTACATCCACTTTAAATACAGATCACAGATCACTCCTTCCTCCTAGTTAGAATGAAGATCAAAAGCCACTACTTCCTCCTGGCTATCAATGTCCTCCTCATATATCACGTGTGGAAAATAACAGAGGCTTGCAATAGTGTGATATCGTTTTTATAAAAGATTTAATTACAACTTAGAATCCACATACATTTAAACTCACATTTTCATGAAAAAAACATGCCTTTGGTATATTAATATACAGGGGGGTGATGATGTCACCTGAAGACCAGATCTGCAGCCCAATTCCCGGCATTCACCCGTCCTTGGCCTGTGCCTGTGCTGTCCTGCTTCCTTCCACGTCAGCCGATCATGCTTCTCCTACCGGTTTCGTCACAATTGTGATTGGCTGACGTTCTTCCCATACTATTTATAGCGGCAATCGCTGCCATTTTCTCGTAGCCTGCAATTATAGTTGAATTGCGGCGACATACTGATAAATATCTTATGCTAACATACTATAATGTATATGCCGTCTGTTTCTCGTAGCCCTCAATTATAAATGAATTGTGGCAATTTCCTAGTAAAAATCTTCTGCTGGTATAATACTGTATATATGCTAATATACGATCTATAGTGGGTGGATTACTATGTTCCCATATGTAAGCCTATTTACTGTACTCATAGTACCAAACGACCCCTTGTGGTGATATATTAATTCACAATGGCTACTATATTATTATGATAATCCTCTTGCATGTACCAAGGTGGTACACACTATTGCAAGCCTCTGTTGTTTTCCGCGTGTGATATATAAGGGGGCCATTGATAGCCAGGAGGAAGTAGTGGCTTTTGATCTGTGTTCTAACCAGTAGGATGGAGTGATCTGTATTTAAGGAAAGAGGAATTACAGGAGGATCTTTCAAGCTGCTAATATTTATTGCAGGTTTATATATAAAGCCCTTAAGGTGAGGGTACATCTGGTGAAGGGTGTGTGCACATGCATGAAGACACTATCATCACTTGTTTATGCTGCTATAATGGACTGTTAAAAAATACTTTGTTAATAATAATAATAAATCATTAAGGATTGTGTTCAATACACAGAGCACTTTTTTTTGGATGCTATATATCATTTGTTTTTTCACAGGATATATTTTTTATATTTTTTAATTTCACTGCATTTGTGTTATATATGTATACAAGTATGTAATTATTCATCACTTGTTTCTAGCGCCGCACATTTTGTCATACAAGTTTGCATCATCACATTTGGAGAAGTGTGGGAAGTGTTTGCAGCTGTTTTTCAGTTTAGTTTAATTTTCAGTTTAGGTTTTAGTTTGGCAGCTCACAAGGCTATACCCATTTTAATAAAATGTAGCCTATGGTATACAGTGTGAATCTACAGCAACCTGTAGATCGCGATCTACCAGTAGGTCACCGACAGGTGACTGGTAGATCACGGTCTGGGCTTGCTGACCCGCCAGTCTAGAGCATCCAGTGCAATGCATAGGGACTTGTAAAGTTGGAGCTGTAGTAGGTAGCAAGAGTTGTATAAACCGATGCCTCCTCTGTAGTGCGGGATCTTGTCCCATGCAGAGTGATACCAACTGCACTCTACCTCTTATCCCGGCTAGCGGTCTCCAGAGTGGTGCCAGCAGCAGGAAAGAAGAGATCTTCTGGTCAGTGTGAAGCAATACACTGGGCATAATAGTATAGGGATGCTTTCACACTGATGTGCTGTGGTTTAAACCCATGATTGCTGTGCAATGCAGGTAGATGTAAGGAGGCGTCACTGTGCTCCGTGATCTTTGACTTATCGCATGTTGTTCAAGTAGATCTTCACATTTTTAGGCTTGCCTACCCCTGGTATAGAACGTGTGTTGTGACAGAGTTCTCTCTGCATTATGTACCAGGGAGCACACCATAATTGAAGGAGAGGCCATATATGTGCTTTTTTATATATATATATATATATATATATATATATATATATATATTTGTACTCTTTTTTTTTTTTTTTTTTGTAGGACCACTCTGTAAAAAAATTCCAATTGCTTATCAAAGTGTCTGTAGTCACCAGTACAAGTATACAGGATACATCTACCTACAGGATGTTTACAGACAGCAATAAAAACCTGTCAGTGGTTGGCTATATAAACACTTTTACTGAGAGATGGGATTCTGTTGTGCTGTGTCTTAACACTAGAGGAAGATTGGGCATTGTTGGCAGTTTAATAAACCTAATAAAGACCTAAGGGTCATACACAAAATTATTATGAAAGTTGAATCAAGAGTCAATAGATAAACTAAAACGTCCTCATGATTCTATCATTAGTCACTTCTATATGCACCCGATGTTCTCTGTTAGTTGCAATCCTCAACTTTGTAGTCTACACTGCTTGCTTTTGCGAACTGTGCCTAGTAAGCCAGTTTCTAATCCTGATCACTAAAACGCACTTTATTTTTGTATATAATGCTGTAAATATGTAACTAAATTGTCAGAGTGCAAATTTTCAGTTTCTGGGACAGAACCAGGGATGTTTTCCCACTGAAAAGAGCCCTAAGGAGACAAGGATTATTCCTTGAAATTTGGGGCATCTGATATCCCTGTTCTTTTATAGCATTCAGTAGTTCTCTGTAGCCTTGATGAGGTTTATGAGGTCTGGGCCATTTAGTTTATTGGTGACCTTATAAAACTCAACTATCCTGAAACAGCTGTATCCCAGTATAATCTCAAAACAGCTGTATGCAAGAAATAAATGTCTCTCTTTTCTACACTACAACCATATTATAAATCAGTAATTACGGATGAGCATATGGCCATATGGACACGTAAAAAAAGTATTTAAAGTGGCATTAATCCCAAAAACAAACAAAATTGCAGTTTACCGATTCTTAAATGTGGTGGCTTCATTTGTGTTCTTTTTTTGGGTGTTTTCGCCTTTATTTTCACTTAGTGATCAAGCCAGTAGGTCTGTTATTTTTAATCTACCTTTCAATTGTTTTAAACTATTAGGTATATACCCAGTGGAGTGACTAGCCTCAGGTGATATACAGATATGAAACAAATCATCCAGGTTGTACCTGTTTATCTGCAGTTTTCTCTTCTTTACAGCTGTTCAAAGTACAGCATTTATACAGCTTGCCTGAGTCTTTAGAGAGCTGAAGTGGGCAGGGAGCTGAAGTTACACTCTGCAGAGCTCTA
This sequence comes from Rana temporaria, assembly GCF_905171775.1. Classification (NCBI taxonomy): domain Eukaryota; kingdom Metazoa; phylum Chordata; class Amphibia; order Anura; family Ranidae; genus Rana; species Rana temporaria. The sequence continues at coordinate 184,480,296 of NC_053492.1, forward strand.
TGAGATCTAATTGGAGGGAAGGGACACCCCCCTTCACACAGACCATAGGATTAGAGCTGAGGCTGCCAATCAGAGTCTCTGTGGGGGAGCTTCCTCCCATGTCACCTTTTTTCTCTTGGTGTCATGAAAACTTGTCAGAAGAGACTCATGTTGATAGCAGAGGAAGGAGGCAGCAGAAAGAAATTACTCTGATGCCACGTACACACGATTGGAAAATCCGCCAAGAAAACCGTGTTATTTTTTCCGACGGAATTCCGGCTCAAACTTGTGTTGCATACACACGGTCACACAAATGCTGGCGAAAATTCCGACCATCAAGAACGCGGTCACGTAAAACACGTACGACGGCACTATAAAAGGGAAGTTCAATAGCCAGTCTGGCACCCTTTGGGCTCCTTCTGCTAACATTGTGTAGGTTGAAGCTTGGTGAGAGACGATTCGTGCTTTTCAGTCTTCGTGCTTTTCAGACCGTTCCTGCTGTTCAGTTTGTGCTTGTGGGTTCGTATCTGTTTTTCAGTGCGTGTAGTCAGTTCGTATCTGGTTCTAGTGCGTTCTTGTCCGCTTGTTTCTGAATTTCAGCTCGTTCTTCATAGGCCTTTCTGTTCTTCAGTGCGTTCTGTTAGATCGTTCTGACCAGCCAACCGTTTTCTAGCCATGTTGCTGCTATGTACTCGTCGTAGAGTTTGTGCTGTGCGGGGGCATTGGTGTTGGGGATCTTGCTTTGACCCAAGCCCAGTCCATGAACAGGGTGGGGAGGAGTTCATGAACGAAGAATTGGTTGCTCCAGCGTGACCAATTCTGTAATATGCCTTTGCTGCGGGAGATCCAGGAGAATAATCCTGATGATTTTGGGAATTATCTCCAGATGACGGACCCCGTTTTTCACCGTCTGTTGGCTTTGCTGTCCTCTTATATCACGAAGCATGACACCTGCATGCGGCAAGCCATTACTCCTGAGCAAAGGCTAGTCGCCACGTTGCGCTACTTGGCGACAGGGAGAAGTCTGCAGGACCTCAAGTTCTTGACAGGCATCTCCCCCCAGGCTCTGGGGATCATTATTCCAGAGACCTGTTCTGCCATCATACAAGTCCTGCAGAAGGACTATATTAAGGTAAGTTTTCTCCTTTAACATCACATTCTATGTATTTAATGTATGCTAATGTAAGGTATTTCTTTCATCGTTCCCTAATTACCATGATTGTAATATGCTGTGAATGTCCCCTTTGTCCTTATGCATGCTGTAAGCTTTTACTGCTCCTTTTTTGGACTACATGCATATTTGCCTTCACTAACCTCTCCAGCATGCTATCCTGGGCCCATACACACATAGCCTAGTCACTTAACAATGTATTTAGTCAGCTCCCTTATAGTGCGTTACCCTAAAAAAAAACTAAAATGTGTAGAAATGTTATTGTTGTCCTTAAATTCAAGCAGAGTGCCAGAGGTTTTTTTGGGGGTCCCAAACTCATTTGGAACCCTCCCCCCCTAAAATGTGTAGAAATGTTATTGTTGTCCTTAAATTCAGGCAGAGTGTCAGAGGCTTTTTTTGGGGGGTCCCAAACTCATTTGGAATCCTCCCCCCTAAAATGTGTAGAAATGTTATTGTTGTCCTTAAATTCAGGCAGAGTGCCAGAAGATTTTTTTGGGGTCCCAAACTCATTTGGAACCCCCCCCCCTAAAATGTGTACAAATGTTATTGTTGGCCTTAAATTCAGGCAGAGTGCCAGTGGATTTTTTTGGGTCCCAAAATTATCTAGAACCCCCCCTAAAATGTTTCCAATGGGCCAACAGAGGGGATGAGGAATCTGATAAGTGGACCTTATATTTTTGTCTTTAAATACGCCTTAAAATAAATGTTATACTGATGTTGGCCAAGAATGTTTGTGTCTAATCTGCTTGCAATGCTATGTGCAAAAGTAGAAAAACATTTTTTCTTGTCTGACTCCACAGTTTCCTTCAACGCCACAGGAATGGCAGACTGTGGTTTCCCAATTTGCAGAGCGGTGGGACTTTCTCAACTGCGCAACTGCGGAGGGGAAATAAATAGGAAACACATCCACATCGTCCCACCACCCCACTCGGGGTCATACTATTTTAATTATAAGGGGTTTCATAGTATTGTGTTGATGACGGTAGTGTCGGCGACATAACGGAAAATTTATTACAAAATACTTACCGTAATTTTCCTTTCCTGATAGACTCCATGGCAGACTACGTGTGGGTTAACCCCGCCTCCTCTCCACTGCTATAGGACCCCCTACCCATAAGTTTGAGCTCACCTTCCTGGACTGTGTTCCGTAACTAGCCGACTCCTAGTCCAGTTCTCATGTTTTTCTACATGGGTGGGAACTCAGTCTGCCATGGAGTGTATCAGGAAAATAAAAATTACGGTAAGTATTTTGTAATACATTTTCAGTTTTCCTGACAGACTCCATGGCAGACTACATGTGGGAAATAACTAGTCAATCCACACGGGAGGGTATGCTGAACAAAAAATATTTAATGTTTCCCATCAACTGACAGGATTCTCAGACCAAAATTAACAGAAGAAAGGGAAGCAGGCTCTATACAATAATGAGACATAAAAGTGTTGATCGAAAACCACAAGGCCGCCTTGCATATCACATCAGGAGCCACATGTCGAGCTGCCGCCCATGAGGCTGCCATGCCTCTGGTGGAATGAGCCATCACCGCCTCTGGAGGAGCCAAGCCCTTAGCCCTGTAAGCCTGTTGAATGGATTGAACGATCCAGGTTGCTACTGTTCTAGAAGAAGCACGTTTTCCCCTGTTGCTGCCAGAGTGTAACAGGAAGAGATGATTGGAGCGTCTGAACGATGAAGTGACTTGCAAATATTTCAGAGCTTCCCCTACATCCAAGGGATGGACTTCTGTGGATTCCGGAGATTTGAATGTAGGAAGTACAATCTCCTGGTTTTCATGGAATACAAAAGTGACTTTCGGCCTAGAACTGGTCTTAACATTAATCAGTATTGTACTGTACACACTCGAGGACTCCATACCTCAGATGGACCCCCACCGTTTTCCCAATAACCATAAAGAGACCTCCGTCAAGGTCCCCAACTGCCACAGCACCACAAGTGTAAGGCCTTATACTTGTGTGCCCCTCCACACCTAAAAAACCTGTTGCAACCCATCCTCCAAAGCTAATAGCCACAGGTCAGTACCCACCGCATTCAGGTGGACACCATCCCCCTGAGAAACTGCCAGGTGTCGGTCTCCAAGTCCAAGTGGCTAATAACTAAGCCCCCATTCCGAACAATAAACGTCCCCACTTCTTTGTTCATCTTGACCCGTGCCTTATTCAGTTTTACCACTGATCTGGCCATCCGCCAAGACGTACAAGCCACGACGTTTGACCAAAGGATGAGCATCTCAGGAAAAGCAGTTTAAAGTCTAAGGCCCCGTACACACGACCGAACATGTCTGCTGAAACTAGTCCGCTGACCAGTTTCAGCAGACATGTTCGGTCGTGTGTACGGCCGATCGGACAAATGTCCGGCGGATCGGACAGGTTTCCAGCGGACAAATGTTTCTTAGCATGCTAAGAAACATGTCCACTGGAAGCCTGTCCGTCGGACATGTTCGGTCGTCTGTACGACTTACCGGACATGTCCGCTGGGCCGCCATCCCTCACATGTGTCGAAGTGATTCGACGCATGCGTGGAAGCATTGACCTTCCAGCGTCGCGCACGTCGGCGCGTCATCATCATGGCGACGGCACGGCCATGTCACTGCGCTGTCTGTCCGCGCGGATTTCGGTTTGATGGTGTGTACAACCATCAGACCGAAATCTCCCATCGGACTGTCCGCTGGTGTGTACGAGGCCTAAGAAAATCAAACTTCACAACCCTAATAAGCTCTCTACTGGATCAGAGACCCAAATTATTGCCCCCTACATGCACCCTACTATCCAACCTGGCTAAATGGGTGACCTCAGAGACTACCCTGCCCCATAGCATACCAAGGACCCCGAGCCAATGGACGGTACCTAAAGCACAAGGTAACCCCAGCTGCCTGCCATTAGATCTAACCTCCGCCCTCCTAGCTCCCCAAAACACAAAGGAATGTCCTAGGATCCAGACGTGGCAATGCGGGGCACCTGAAAAGAAAACAAACTCACAGCATACTCCCAACACAAACCAGGCACACTGACACAAACATCAGTACAGTAAAAGGAAGAAACCAACCCGCCTAACATTGTCTACAGCAAATGCGGCCTGACATACGAGCGCAATCAATTGGTGTCAGGAGCGAGTATGGAGAGCGAGATGCTAAGAGGGCTCCCCTTGCAGCTGAGTGCAGCGCGACCCTGGAATTAGGAACAGGAAGTGCGGTGCCCACAGAAGCATGGTTGGCCAGGTGCTTGCTTGCAGTCTGATGAGCTCAGCCACTGAGAGATGGCTGAGGCAGGCAGAACTGAGCTTGTTGTATTTAAATGAATGGAGATACCAGAAGCCAGGCCGGGGGGTCAAACACAGGTAGGTCAGTCCAGAGCATATACAGGGGCCAGCCAAGGTCATACACAAGCACGGTCCAGGTACAAGCCGAGGGTCAAGCCGGGTGGTCAGGAAGCAGAATCAGAGTCCAGAAGCAGGCCGAGGATCAAACACAGGAAATCAGGAAGCAAGGTTAAGGCAAGCCAGGTCAAAACGGATACGCACGGATCAGGAGTCAAGGTACACAGGAGACTGAAGAGGTAATCCAGCAATGAGCAGCAGCAGGCTTAAATAGACCAGGAAGTTAGTCATGTGATCTGTTCAGGTTACAAGGAGCCATCCGAATGCATGAACAGCACCACCGGCCTGCGGTCACACCAAACGGAACTGTTCCAAGGCAAGCACCAGACAAAAAGGGGGGCAATTACCCCGAAACAGCTGCACTAACATGCCTTTGCCACACTGGTCCGTCTTGGATTGCCGAACCCAAATCCTGACTGAGAAAGGGGAACAAGCAACGTCGCCCACCCTCAAACCCCCACATGACCGTTTTGAAGGACTGACCAGCTCGCTAATGCGAAAAACCCAAAAAATGCCACCAAAAACGCCACCCGAAACATTGTTTGTTCATAAGATGATGAACAAACTTTGCCCAACTGCCCTAAGATAGCACCTAAAACAGAGAAAGATTTGGCGACCCTTGCGATACCCTCCTTAGTACAATCCCGAACCCCAAACAATTTGAAATAAAAGGCCAGGCTGGCCAATTTTTTATCCACCGCAGAAGCCGATACACCCTTCCCAAAGTTGCGACTCACAAAATAAAGGACCAACAAAGTAACGTCCCCCCACCCATCGCCTACCTCCTCCAACAAAGAAATCCATTCCTTCCAGGCCGAGAGTAAGCTTCCCAGGTTGTAGCACTCAACGAATCCCGAATCAATCCAGCGGCGACTCCAAAGCGATCATCCAAAGCCGCCAGGGATAAGGCATCCCATGCTGCTACGCTTCCGGTGCCAACGCGCGAAACTCCTCCCACTGAAAGCGAGATAACGCATTTGCCACTTTGTTGCAAACTCCCGGAATATGCACAGCATAAATTAAAGCATTTAGGCAAAAAACAAAGCAATACCAAATGACGCAAAAGGCGCACCACTGGTGGAGAAAATGCAGATATAGAATTAATCGCTAACACTACACCCATATTGTCACAGTGAAAGTGAACCTTTTTATTGCGAAAAGCCTCCCCCATATCTCAATCGCCAGGACAATTGGAAACAGTCTTTACAGTACCAGGTTCTTGAGAAAGCCAGCTGCACGCCACTCCCACGGGCCACCCCTCTGCATGCCATTTTCCCTGGAAAAACGCTCCATAGCCAGCTGAACCCGCCGCATCGGTAAACAAAACCAAATCCGCCTTGCTCACTGGACCAGCCATCCAAAGGGAGAGTCCGTTATAGGATTCCAAAAATAGATCCCAAACCTGAAGGTCGACCCGGAGCTCTCCGGTCAACCGGATATAGTGCCGTGGTGCCTTAACACCTGCAGTCGCTGTCGCCAGCCGCCAGCTGAAAATCCGGCCCATCGGAATGATCCGACACGCGAAATTCAGTTTTCCCAATAACGACTAATTTATCAACCGGCAGCCGGTATTCCATAGCCAACTAATCAATCGTAATGCCAAGGAAAACCAGCTCCGTCGTGGGACCCTCTGTCTTGTCCGGGCCAACGGAATACCGAAACGTTCCGATATATGCTGTAAGATCCCCAAAAGAATCACACAAATCCGAGAATCCGAAGGGCCGATGCAAAGAAAGTCATCGAAATAATGGATGACCGAGTTCACACCCGCTACATCCCGCACCACCCATTCAACAAATGAGCTGAAAGTCTCAAACAGGGCACACAAAATCGAATAACCGATTGGTAAACAACGATCGACAAAATACTAGCCCTGCGAGTGACAACCCAACAAATGGATACTGTCAGGATGAACCGGAAGCAGCCTGAAAGCGGCTTCCACATCCGTCTTAGCCAACAGTGAACCTAGGCCATAGCAACGCACCCAAGAGACAGCCACATCAAACGATGTATAGGTAACCGCACAGTCAAGTGGGTCAATACCATCGTTGACAGAAGCTCCCATAGGATAAGAAAGATGATGAATCAGTCTAAATTTGCCCGGTCCCTACTTTGGGACCACCCCCAATGGTGATACAACCAGATCCAGAAATGGTGGAGACGAAAAGGGGCTGCTCATCCTCCCCAGAGCCACCTCATTAAAAAGTTTCTTCGCTACCACTTCCGGGTGAAGAAGTGCCGAACGCAAGTTCTTCGGCAACGGCGGAACAGCATTCAACCTGCATGGAATGTGAAAACCCTCTCTAAAACCCAACTCCAGGAGGAAAGCCGCCTCCCGATCAGGGTACCTATTTAGAAACAGCACCTTGCTTTCCACCCTCACCGGCCTCTTCCCGCTTCCCAGAGGCACGCCACACCACCATACACTCTATGGGCTTCCCCAATTGCATACAAATAACAAAAAGTGCCGAACAATTTTCAGGCGCCTTTTCACCAATAACGCTGGCTAAGATGACAAACGCTTGCAACCAATTGGCAAACGTACGCGGTATAAGCCGATATCTCCACCGCTCCTCCTTTTCCTTCTTGCTTTCATCCGGCTTAACCCAATCCAAATGAAACTTTTTTAAGGGGAGAAGGGAAAATATTTACACATATTCCCCTTTGCAGATTTTTTCACGCACCTCCTGTTTAAGATGTGCACCGAGCAGTCCCTCGAAGTAAACATACACCTCACACTTCGCTGAATCCACCAATCTTACCTTAACCCGCCGTCTTGTCCGCGTCCTTCTCCTTTTCAGTCCCTGCTACTGGTCCAAGCTCAGCCACCTGTTTTGCTGGTGGGGGAGATGGCCCATGTGCCGCCACCCCCAGGCCCCCGGTGGGTCCCACGCCGTCACAGGAGCCCTATCCCTCGCCGGGCCTTCCAACCTGCCCAACAATTCTTGCAAACAAGCTAATACCTCACTCCCGCTTTCCCCTGGAGTCTGCGTAACCCCGAACCCCCGGCCTCTGTCCCCTGACCCCGACAGAACAGAAGGAGAAAGCAAAGGCACAGCATTAAAAGGGTACTCGCCAGGCTGCACAGGGCAGTGGGCCCCCCCAGCCGCCAATCCGGATCCCCTGGATGTGGCATGGTTCACTTCTGCCAATTCTCCGTCCTCCTCACTGCTGACTTCCCCCTCCGATCGCTGATATCCCGGGCTGCGACCTCCGCCTCTCCTGCATCCTCCCTCCACTGCAGCAGGCGATCCCCACTCTTCAATCTGGACATGGCTCCCAGGCATCCCCCGAGCCATGCTGGAGCTCCACCTCCCGCTGACATCATCACCGCCCCTGCCTCTCTCCCGTGATCCGGCCATGACCTGGAGGTAAGCACTGCCGACCTACTGGCACCACGGGCAGACGTGCCAGACCTTCCTCGCCGCAAATCTCGTCCACGAGGACGGCCGCCGGCCGCACCAGGAGACAGGCTGGCACCCGCAGATGAATCTCTCACCCGCCGGGCTGCTCCACCGACAGGCACATCGCCAGTGGAGGCAGCCGCATGCTCTGGAATCTGGACGATGGAGGAGGTGACAGTGGCCCTACAGTGGTAAGTGTCACCTCCCCTCTGCGATTCGTCACAGGACTGGTCCCTGCAGAAGCTAGCGTGCACTTAGCAGGGGGGCCTGGAGGGTCCACTTGTGGGTTCCCTAGCCGGCGATGAGCCCTGGGGGTCCGATCCGGGCTGAAGCGCTCCAGAGGCCGAGACCTCCGAGCACGTGGAGCAGAAGGCCCTGCTTGAGTGGGGCTCTGCTGGACCCCCTGAAGAGTGGCTGCAACCTGACTCTGGATCGATGATGAGCCATGTTTATCAGCTGCAGCCCTAAGTTGAGCCATCAGACACGGCAAATCGCAAATTTTGGTTATTCTGTTGCAGGAACCCGCACCGCCCCAAACAGCAGATGCTTTCCCTCTCAGCAAGTGTGCCTTGACCTTCCCTTCTGGACATCTAAAACACCTGGAACCTCCCCGTCACACCCTCCTCTAAGGGAATCGGGTAAATACCAGGACTGACCATATTCACTTATAAAGATTAACCCCTACAACCCGGTTCCCCTTATCACCCTGTCATGTATGCCCTACACTGATTCAGTTCCTCCTCTGCTCCGAGCATTTCTTGTCCCCCTTTGGCTGCTACTGATCATTTTGAAGTATCCTGTGACCCTAAACCCCCCCTCTCCTGTGAAAGTTCTTCAGCAATAAAGACTAAAAGACACCATCTACATCAAGTCTTATTTGTTGGTTAACCTGTCAGTGTGTAGACAGGTAATGGTTAACCCTTCCTGTGGTGGAAATTTGAAGATGTATTTATTATGTATTGTCATAATGACACCCAGTTTTAGTACTTCCGCAACCCGCTCTAAATAGAACTGACTGGAGCAGTCTGAGGCTGGTTGAATCTCGTCTGGTAGTAGAAAATGTCTTGAGGTTGGAGTGTGATGTTTGCGGCGTGGGCTTATGTCCACCGGCGAGGGGCCCTCTGTGCATTTAGCACCGACAATCGTTGAGGAGGGGATGTGCTCACTCCGCAGGCACACTAGTGGGTATGGACAGATGTGCGCTCTTATCTGGGTCTTGTCTGATCAGCATGGCTTGGGATTCGTAGCGTACGCCTGTAGATAGCCTCCATTCCACCTTTAATAAGGGTATAATCTGGATATGCATTATTCTATGGAATTGCGCAGATTAAGGCTTCTATTAGCGATTAATATGAGAGCTTGTGATCGTTTCTGGAGTCAGGGGGGCACATGCACTCCCTGCCCAGACACGCCCATAAGACTTTAGCCAGCATTGTATGTATTTCTATTTATTGTATTGTATTCATTGTATTATATTTTATTCATGTATTCTATGGGACTTCCTGTCAGAAGGAATGTCCTTATATGGTGTTTGCTGTGTTGAGCCCACATGCTGTGACATCACTTCCCATGGAGGAGGTCACATGCTGTGACATCACTTCCTATGGTCACATGCTGTGATCTCCTCCAATCAGATGTGGTCTGGGAAGCCTATTGTGGTAATAAAACAGCCTGTGAGGGCGTTGGCAAACCAGTGATGACTGGGAGCTAGACTGAGAACATTTGGTGAGGTCTCTTGACTTGAATGGATGGGCAGAGAATGGATGGTGAGTGAACTTATTTAGCTTAAAGATGGGTTATTTCACTAAGATGAATTAGAGACAAGTTATCTACCTGTCTGCTCTGCAAACAGCCAGAAATTCTACGACATTTCCCAGCCAGGAAGTTGGGAGTTAATTATGTTTCCTGGGTTTTTCTTGGCGGGTTTTTCCTGGGTCCAACCCCCTGGTCCTTTGTGCTATAAAAGAGATGGACATCTGGACCCTAAGAGCTGCCTAGGGGTTTCTTGTTGTGGCTCTGTTAGGTTCCAGCCAGTTATATGCATAGGCAGATCTAAACTGCCAGGGCCCTTAACCTGTACAGAAGTACGGAAGAGTTAAGTGAAGTGCACGCATGGATGCACCCCTTATAGGATATGCTGGACAAATAGTGAGGGTAAGGGCTCTGTGTGCCCCTCCTAATTGCACAAGTGACTGCACAGTGCACAGTAACATTGATAGAGTCTATTAGAGATCAGCCAGTTGTTACAGTAAAGGTACCCCCCTGTGTAAAGCAGTGACCCTAAACAAAGTGCCTAGATTAGCCCAGAATAACCCACCCTAGGCCTCTCATGTGACCCTTGCTTTGCACCCAGCAAGGAGAGAAACATAGAGGATGTGACAAACAACCACACCCCACCGACCCTACCCTTATGTGGTCATAAGGTTATAGCTGATCGTTGTATATCAACTGTCAGTAAGTTTTGCCATTTGTGTCCCATTGGGGAGATTCGCCTTCAATTCCTGTCCGATAGCCAAAACAGGAAGTGAGAGGAAATGCTTCTATACACACAGCTCAACTACCTATTTTTACCACCCCCCAGACACTAGTTTAAACGAGGCCTTTGGGTTTACATTTACTTGAAAATAATGACAATGATGAATAATAAATAATATTAATGATGATGAATACAATTAAAGATGAGTTTTGGTTTAAAGAAAAATGGATATCATCTTACATAAAGGAGACGTTAAAATTATAAATTGCTTATAATTCATTTCTTCAGTGTACTGTATTTGTAAACTGGCAGTGTTTCACATAATAACATATAGGGGTGCAAATAACTAACTCAAAGAAATATGTAAATACGCGTGACACATCCTTTCTTCACAACCAAGGACTTTAAGGCCTCGTACACACGATAGGTTAACCAGAGGACAACGGTCTGATGGACCTTTTTCATCGGTCAAAACCGATCGCGTGTGGGCCCCATAGGTTATTTAACCTTCGGTTAAAAAAAAGCCAACTTGCTTTAAATTTAACCGATGGATTCCTAACCGACAGGTCAAAACCAATCGTTAGTAGGCACGACCATCGGTTAGAAATCCACGAATGCTCAGAATCAAGTAGACGCATGCTTGGAAGCCTTGAACTTCATTTTTTTCAGCATGTCGTTGTGTTTTACATCACCGCTTTCTGACACAATCGTTTTTTTAACCGATGGTGTGTGGGCGCGACGAACCATCAGTCAGCTTCATCGGTTAACCGATGACAATGGTCCTTCAGACCGTTTTTATCGAATGGACTGATCGTGTGTACGAGGCTTTACAGTCTATTGCCTGAGACTAACAAAAAATGGGTTTGTACTCTCCTGCTCCATTGCTTAATGCAGATTAACATCACAGCGTACACAGAGCAGAATAGGTGAAGCTCCTACAGAAGCTGGTGTAGACCCACTTAAATAGTGCTCACTGAGGAGGATGACTACATACAGGTCCTATTTTTTTTTTTTAACTTATCCACATATGGCTAGGAGCTTTCAGATTCTGTAATCACTAACCATTGAGTTTTTATTTTGTGCACCTTTTTAGATGCTAATGGAATGTTGCATTGTTATTCTCTAACAGCACACGTCAGCTCTAAGATAAATGTGGATTTGGATGAATAAGACATTTTCCAGGATCAAGTGTCAGAGACTGGGTTTAATGACTCATTTGACAGATGTTCTTATTTTCTGACCATGTCTAGCCGTTTTCTCTTTATTTTAATCACCATACTGAAACCAGTCAAGTCCCAGTCTCCTTGTAGTTTTAGTATACAGAATGCATGGCATCCACCTATGAACCCTTTAATCAGTGCCACTATTCCACACTGACAGATCTTTGGGAGTCATTAGTGACTGACCTAATTCAGCACAGTGTCCTATTTATAATCCGCCTGTTGTTGCATCAGCTCAATCTACAGATGTCATGGGGAAGATATTAGAGCTGAAAAGAAAAGTACTTGCGGTGTGCATTTCGTAAAGAAAGATGCGGTGTACACAAAATACTAGAGTAAAGCACAGTCATACAGTCTTGTTATAAAATATTAATATTTCGATTCAATTTCTGAATATTTTATAAGGCAGGGAAGCTCTTTACTCCTCTTGTAGACATTAGAAATAAGTTATGTTTGTTTTCTAGCAATGGTTATTTATTAATGAATAGAGCATAAAAGACAGTAAGTAAATAAGGTCCCACAGAACCCTATTATGTCAAAGTAACTGCTACATACTGCTATTTTTCATTGCAGAAAGTCAAAGACATGAATTTATCCCTGATTTCAAACTTGGTGGAAAGTCTAATGCCGCGTACAAACGATCGGTTAAACCGATGAGAATGGTGTGATGGACCTATTTAATCGATCTAAACCGATGGTGTGTGGGCACCATCGGTTAGTTAACCATCTGTTAAAAAAAAAGCCAACTTGTTTTAACATTAACCGATGGATTTCTAACCAATAGGACAAAACCGATCGTTAGTAGGCACAACCATTGGTTAAAAATCCACGCATGCTCAGAATCAAGTCGACACATGCTTGGAAGCATTGAACTTTGTTTTCTTCGGCCCCATACACACCATAGAATCCATCCGCAGATAAATCCCAGCAAATGGGTTTCAGCGGATAGATCCTATGGTGTGTACACGCCAGCGGATCTTTATCCGCGGATAAATCTCCCCTGGGATGGATTTCCAGCAGATGAATATTTGCTGACATGCACAACATATCCATCTGCTGAAGTCCATCCCAACGGATGGATCCGCTGGTCTGTACAGACTCACCGAATCCATCCGTCCGAAGGGATCCCCCGCATGCATCGCAATGATTCAACGCATGCGTGGAATTCCTTATATGACAGCGTCGCGCCCGTCGCCGCGTCATAATCGCGGCGACGGCGCGACACGTCATCGCCAGAGGATTTCGGCGCGGATTTCAATGCGATGGTGAGTACACTCCATCGCATTAAAATCTGCTGAAATCCTCGAGAGGATTTATCCGCGGAAACGGTCCGCTGGACCGTATCCGCGGATAAATCCTCCCGTGTGTATGGGGCCTTCAGCACGTCGTGTGTTTTACGTCACCGCGTTCTGACACGATCGTTTTTTTAACCGATTGGTGTGTAAGCGCGACGGACCATCAGTCAGCTTCATCGGTTAACGGATGAAAACGGTCCATCGGTCCGTTCTCATCAGATGGACTGATCGTGTGTACGCGGCATGAAGCTCAACATACACTATATATATATATATATATATATATATATATATATATATATATATATATATATATATATATATATATATATATATATATATATATATATATATATATATATATATATATATATATATATATATATATATATATATATATATATATATATATATATATATTAGGGCTGTGCAAATTAACTTTTAATTAATCGATTAATCTTTAATTTTTTTGATCGATCAAAATCTTTTTGATCGATTAAAAGTCTTTTGATTGGTTCTCACCTCTCCGCCGGCTTCTGGGCCTTCAGAGAGTTCCGTCGGAGATCCAGTAACGTCACAGACACCGGCGGGGCTTGCCGTGTCCATCTGAAGGGCTCATTTGCTGTGCCTTCATATCTGCATGCTGGCGGGACCTCACTATCTGCCACACGCAAGGGCTGTTACACTTCCCTCTATCACTTCCCACTATCACTCCCCTCTATCACTTCCCTCTATCACTCCCCTCTATCACTCCCCTCTATCACTCCCCTCTATCACTTCCCTCTATCACTCCCCTCTATCACTCCCCTCTATCACTTCCCTCTATCACTCCCCTCTATCACTTCCCTCTATCACTCCCCTCTATCACTCCCCTCTATCACTTCCCTCTATCACTCCCCTCTATCACTCCCCTCTATCACTCCCCTCTATCACTCCCCTCTATCACTTCCCTCTATCACTTCCCTCTATCACTCCCCTCTATCACTCCCCTCTATCACTCCCCTCTATCACTCCCCTCTATCACTCCCCTCTATCACTTCCCTCTATCACTTCCCTCTATCACTTCCCTCTATCAACCTGGGATTGTACAACCATCCACTGGGAGTTGTGATAGTTCCCTTCATGGGACATCTACAGGCCGACGGACTGATGTTAACCCCTCCTCATCTGGATTCAGCAGTGGTATCATTGTACACATTTTTATATCAGTATCATACTTAGCTACATGTTTTTATGACTGCTTTTGGTACCGTTTGGTATTACTCGCACCATTTTTACAGTTTATGAAGCTACATCGATTTTATCTCCAGTGCAATATTTATTTGGTTACCTACTTGAAGACTATAAAAGTTTTAATGCTATTCCCATCGAGCGCTGCCTTTGTGTGTTTTTTGTATCCTGCTATCCATTTTTCCAGTGGTTGGTAGCTGCACTGGGAATCGGCCTGCAAGGAGATCGGCTAAAAGTAGTTGGATCTGTATGTGTGGATCTGTATGTGTGTTATAATTAATCGAAATTAGTCGATTAATCGATTAAAAAAAAAAAAAACGATTAATCGAACAGAAAAATTTTGATCAGTAACAGCCCTAATATATATATATATATATATTCAATTTGTAATCTCTTTAGAATCTTCTTTAGATTTACTAAAACTATGTAATATGAAGACAAACATGTGTATTGTGGCTGCTGCCAGAAGAAGAAGGGTGCCAGATGGGGGGGCTTGCCTCAAGGCTTATAGAAAAAAGGTCAGTGTACCAGCCCACTACAGGTACTGTGTGATCGCTGTGACCAATCACAGCAGATCAGATGACAATTGTAAGCAATAGATGGCTTCCATTCATGACATTCATTGTGTACTATTGTGTTGATCTATGTGATTGGTCACAGTGATCACATGGTACAGACAGGGCTAGGCTAAGTCATCACACGAGAAAGACCTTTATGCTGCACACTCCCCTTCTGCTGTGTTACCTCACACTTAATATAATAAGTGCGATGGCCCAGCTTGGCCCCCTGATGATGTCAATACGATGAAAGGCCTAGGGAAGTGGTTGAGGCATGGTTTCACAGAACTGAGAGAGAGAGCAAGCTGACAGTAGAAGCTTTCATTGAAGGATTTAGTCTATTGCCATCACTCCTGACAGCTGAATGTAAAAAAAAAGAATTGCCTGGCAATGAAAAATAAAATCGCATGAGGTCTTCCAATCTATACGAGGCCCTTCGGGTCTGGTTTGGATTTTAAGGGGAACCCCATGCCAAAATAAAGAAAAATGGCGTGAGGCCCCCCAAATCTATATCATACCCTTTTCCAAGAATGCAGCCTGGCAGGCCAGGAAAGGGGGCGGATGAGCGGATGCCCTCCGTCCTAAACCATACCAGGCTACATGCCCTCAAAAAGGGGGGGGTGTTTTGGGGCATTCAAACCGCACCACAGTACTCACTGCTGCACCGCAGATATGTGAACCGGCTCCATAGAAAGCCGGTTTGGTTCACATGTCATGCGTATCGGATGCAGTTCAAAACACATCCCATTTGCATATACTTTATATGTCAATGGATCCTAAGAATTCATGGAGTCAATTTAACCTCCTTCCACCCGCCCAACGACTTTTTACGGCCACAATGTGGCTCTTAATTGCCGGGAGGCCATCTATATACGGCCTCCGGCCTCCAGCCACTGGGGCGCGTGTGAGCGCCGCCGGCAGCGCACGCCTGACGCATCACTCAGGTGCCGATGCGCGTGCCTGGTGGCCGCGATGTCCACCAGGCACCCGCGATTGGCAGTTACAGAGCCAGGGACGTGGAGCTTTTTGTGTAAACACAGAGCTCCATGTCCTGTTAAGGAGAGGAGACCTATGGTGTGCCCCTTGTACATAGGGACAACTGTTTTTTTTAACTCGTGTAGCACTACCGCCGTAGGAGCTGCTGGTTTAGATTTGGGCCTTGCACGTTACCTCAACATTTGTTGTCTAGGGGAAGAAAGTCTGTAAAGAACTTCAATGTCCACACAAGCTGTAAAACCTTTAGCTGTTAGGTTTTATTATTCTCATAACTTGTAAAAAGTAGAAGGATGGAGGAGTAGGTGAAGGTTCAGGTGCATAGTACAGATCACTGGGGAAAAACTTCTAAGTCCCAAAAGGTCACTCACCACTTCCTATCGAATGGGTATTGCTCACCCGGATAGGCCCCTCTCACCTGGCCTAGCAGCCGGAATGATGCACGAACAATGATCAATAACAGTCTCTGCCACAGACTGGTTTCAAGCAAAAGTGAACAGTCTGGAATCCTCTGCCACAGGATTGGTCCCCGAACTTCCAGCCTTACAGTCTGAGCCTTTAAGCCAACCCGGCACACTGTAAGGTTTCGCAGACTATGGTGCATCCTGCAATACGGTTACCAGGCCTATCCCAAAGTATCAGCCTTCCGCTCGGTTCTTTCCGGGACAGGTCCTCCCCAGGTTTCCTCCATTGAGCGGCTTCTTCCCTCAGGACAGACAGCACAGGATCACCCTCAGAGCGTAGGCCCCAGTCACGACAAATTTGCCTACCCGGTAGGAACGCAGCCTCGGGCCAGCATGGCCCAGAGGCCAGAAATCATGCAGCACATACCTCGCGCCAGGAGGGCCACGAGGCGGAAAAGGACCCCAAAAAATGGCGTCTGCCCCTTAAGTATCCTTCCACAGCATGCCCAGCAGGGAGACCACTCCCACTGGGCTGTTTCCAGAGAAAGACACCCAATACACCCTGACCTGCTTGAGTTCCAACATTGGCCTATGGTGGTAACACCACCTATAGGCAAACAAATGTTGGTGGATGAAGTTCTCTCCATTCTGCAATTTCTTTCTTTGGGTGTTTATTTGGATTTAACCCCTTAAGGACTGATTCATCTTGCAAAGACTGATTTTTTTCTCATGTTCTTATATTTAATTTAGTGGGACTCATTTCTTTATTCACATATGTTTTTTTGTGTCACTTTCACAGTTTTTTTCACATGAATTGTCTTTATGAACTGCCACTGTGAGATGATTTCTCTTTATCATTGTTATATATAGGATCAATCCAATATATCTTAGACCTATTTCACCTAATATTTTTAGCGCTGTACTGTATTTTTCACATGTTTTAGGAATATTTTGTATCACAAATTTTTTGGTACTGGCAGCTAGTTATTAATTTATCACACATCATTTGTGTACTATATTCACAATCCATTTAGCGCAGTGTTTTCCTTTGGGAATTTTTTTTGGTGTTGACTTTTGGTACTATAACATTGCAGCTGATTTATCATCATGGATGATTTTTGATTACCAGTCCCAACATAGCTTAAACTTAGAAGGTGTGTTTGATGGAAAAACTGAACAATCAGATGAAATAGGAGGTATATTTCTCAGACTTAAAAATCTCCTAGTTTCTGAATTACATACTAGTTGGGATATCGCATATCTTGAACAATATGTAGCCCAGAAGATGGTACCTCATAGTCTCAGATGGGAGGTAAGCCCACAGAAGGGCGAGAATGACCTTGAGGGGTCGTGTGTCTATTTTAACGATACAGGAGTCAAATTCCTGCAGTTTTTATTAAAGAAACACAATAAATTAAGAGCACTTAATGAGGAAATAATTTTACTTAAAGACAAATTAATCCCATTAAGAGAACAAGAGTCTTATAAACAGAAGTCGGATCAGCTCAAACTCTTTCTTGAGAAGGAAGATCAAGAGCAGAAGCTTAAAGTGGAAGTAAACCCTTCAATTTCATAGTTACAAAAACAGTTAACATTCCCGGCATGCCGGAAATGCTAGCTGTCACATTTGTTTGTGCTCTCAACCAAACTGCCAAACCATCCAATGGCTGGTTTCATAACAGGTCACATGTACAGCAGCATGGCAGTTGCAGATTAAACAGAGATCAAGATGGCCGCTTCCTTGGTTGAAAACAATAGGAGGGTTTACTTCTACTTTAAGAAGAAGAAAGTATAACCGTGATTTTGCAGATTATTTGAACAAAATGATCTTTAAGTGGCAAGTTAAGACATACGAGGCAATGGAGAGTGAGGTTAACCCCCCACCCCCCGGGCCCGTTCAAATTTCTGCCCCCCCCCCCCCCCCCCGCTACTCCTCTTTCGGTCTCCTCTCGGAATAGCTATGCAGGGGTGGCTAGGCAACATAACCAGAGTCTCCCCTACACACAACAAGGGTACACTTCGGTGAAACCTAAAAATAATAGGAATAAACCCAGGAGGAATAATACTCACCCTGGTCAGACCGAGGTCCGTTTTGTTCAGAACAGAAGTCGCGAATCCCATAGAGGAGGGTCTCCTAGGAGGGGGTTAACCCTTCCTAACGATTCCACTTATCGGGGATATGTTGACCCCAGAGGGAGTTATGGTTCCCCGTATGATAGACATCCCAGATATGATAATGTGAGGGATGACCCTAGGGATTCCTTCCATAATCAGCTTCCTAAATTCACATCTAGAAACAACCTGGTCCCGACGCATAATAGATTTGCTCCTCTCACGCAACAATATGAAGATGGTTTTGAGGATGACCCGGTTGTCTCCAGACATCCCAGTCAATATGTCGACATTCTACTAGGTACAGACAGGTTCAGCAGGAATCCCCTCCTAACTCTGGAAGATCTGACCAATCTCGTAGTTTTTTTCAATTGGCCAACTTTAGACCCAAAAGGGGACACGAAGACAGAGAGGGACTAGAGGGGGAGGGGGGTCAGGTCCAAAAAAAAGGAAGCAATAAACATCAATGGCGTTTTTAACTTGAGCTCTGCTCAATTGTCACAGGGTGAGCAATTGGTACTAGGCCAAGGTCTCAAGTTTGCACCCCCCCCCCCCCCCCGCACATTGAACACATTTGAGACATTCATTGATGCTCATAAATTTATTCGAAAAATGAATATCAGAAGGCATTTTTTACTCAACCCTATAGGAAACTCCAGTCAGCTTCCTCAATCAGGGTCCAACCAACAGAACCAGAAGGTTTGCCATCCAATAGTGCTTCGATTAACATTAGCAATATTGTTCCCACTTGACATACTAACTTTTCAAATGCTTCCTTATTTAACCCACCAAGCTTTCTTGCCCCTTCTATTCAAACTTTCAAGGAGATGGTTCTTAAGGATATAACAGCTTTGAAAATTCCTAAGTTTAAGAAAAATTATGAGTTTCAGAGCAATCTAAAACAAATCTGTGCACGCCATGATATTGTGATACGTCCGGCTGATAAAGGCGGTGGCGTTGTCATTTTAAACAAAGTTGATTATTTGTCAGAGATGAATACACTTTTATCTGATACTGCCACATACACTCAACTGGCCTGTAACTCTACAGTTAAATATAAAAAAGCTTTCATCTTTGATCAATGAGGGTTACTGTGAAAGGTAGGGGGCGCTACAGATAGTGAATAAACTAAATAATCATGAAATTATGCAAAAAATATATTAACAATAGTGTCCAACTATAGCAAACAATAATTTAAATAACCCCCGATTCATGAGGTTATAAATAGTAAATAAACAGAAAAAAATAATAAATGTGCAAAAAAGTCCATAGATAAAGTGCTGTTGCTCAATATAACTTGTGCTCGAAGGATGATTAAAATCCACTAATAAAAGGTTTCCCCCTTCACCAGAACGAAAAATCACCACAAATGTGCTCAAGGATGGCACCTTACCGAAAGATGTTGACCTGTTTACTTAAAAAGAGGTCAAAAACAGCATATAAACAGAATATAACACAAACCTTGTATTCCATACTTGATTCCACCAGACTCCATATGCATGAAGTGAAATAGAAAAGGGAGAGAACCACCATAGGGTAATAACGTTTTTTATAAAAATAAGTAAAAATACACAGCGACAAGTGGCCCCTTACTCTTGTTGGTGCCTTTCCCCGGCACTGAGGCTATTCAGCGTTGTACATTAGTGGAGAGACGGTTCCACGGTGAGGAAGACGTGGTAACACGAAACGTACATCGAGGCGCCTGGTCACGCAAAATCAAGTACTTACGGTCCCGCTGGTTCTCTGGATCCAAGAGGTGGAACGCACGCTACATGCAAGCTTCCTCAGCGTGGAACTGTCTCTCCACTAATGTACAACGCTGAATAGCCTCAGTGCCGGGGAAAGGCACCAACAAGAGTAAGGGGCCACTTGGCGCTGTGTATTTTTACTTATTTTTATTAAAAACGTTATTACCCTATGGCGGTTATCTCTCTTCTCTGTTTCACTTCATGCATATGGAGTCTGGTGGAATCAAGTGATTAAGAGCCGCACATGGAATCCAAGGCTTGTGTTATATGCTGTTTTTGACCTCTTTTTAAGTAAACAGGTCAACATCTTTTGGTAAGGTGCCATCCTTGAGCACATTTGTGGTGATTTTTCGTTCTGGTGGGGGTGGAAACCCTTTATTAGTGGATTTGAATCATCCTTCGAGCACAAGTTATATTGAGCAACAGCACTTTATCTATGGACTTTTTTGAACATATATTAATTTTTTCTGTTTGTTTACTATTTATAACCTCATGAATCGGGGGTTATTTAAATTATTGTTTGCTATAGTTGGAGACTATTGTTAATATATTTTTTGCATAATTTCATGATTATTTTGTTTATTCACTATCTGTAGCGCCCCCTACCTTTCACTTTATCCAATGTTTCAGTTTACTGCAATTTGGGGAGCAGCTCAGTAATAATATTAATATTCACTTTATCATTAATTCACATATTTCTAGTTGGCGTGAGATTTTTTACCTCCCAATGAGGGCTACTCTTTAGGTATTCTAAATAAAAAAGAGAAAATACATTTAGTACCCTCTGCACCTAGAGTACCAGTCATATACTATTTGCCCAAGGTGCATAAAAGCATGGTAAATCCACCGGGCCATCCTATTATAAGTAGAATAGATCCCGTTCCGCTAGAATAGGCAAGTATATTGATGAATTTTTGCAACCCTTGGTTACTACAACACCTTCATATTTGCGTGATACCACTCAAGTCATTAATCTTTTAACTGATTTTGATTGGAAGGAAGGATTTATCCTAGCGACAGCGGATGTTGCATCCCTCTATACCATCATATCACATGAGCATGGTCTAGAGGCAGTGAGATTCTATCTCCGACATGATAACACCCTATCCGTTGTGCAGAAGGATTTTATCATAATTTGTTTAATTTTTGCCACCAGCCATAATTATTTTTGGTTCGGGGGGGCTTTTTTATCTACAAAGGTGTGGCCTGGCTATGGGGGCTAAATTCGCTCCCAGCCTCGCCAACCTTTTTATGTCATATTATAGACAAAAATCCCCCTAAGGAATTGCGCCTTTGGAAAAGATACATCGATGATGTTCTCATATTATGGCAAGGTGACCTCTGTTCATTGGAGAATTTCCTTGCCAGACTAAATGACAATAACAGAGGTATCTGTCTCAAGTATGAAACCAGTCAGTCTCAAATCCACTTCTTAGATCTCAATATCATAGTTAAAGAAGGGGTTCTGACTACTACAACACATTTTAAAGATACCGACCGTAATGCGTTTATTCCACTCACGAGTTGTCACCATCATAGTTGGCTTAGTGCTGTCCCTAAGGGGCAATTTCAACGAATCAGGAGAAATTGTACCACTTTAGTGGACCATCAACAACAAGCACAAATTCTAAAACATAGATTTTTGGAAAAAGGCTATTTAGAGACAAGCATTGAGAGTACAATTAAGATGGTCAATGATATAGATCGTAACCAGATGCTTACAAGAGTAGGTAGGGCTAACCAAACTATGGACAACAGTTTTGGCTGCTCAATGATTACTGGTTATTCCAACCAATACTTTCTAGTCAAAAAGATTTTTGACAAACACTGGAATATTCTAAAAAACTAAAGGATTTTGGGTCCTGCTATTCCAGACCATCCAGTTGTCATATTTAAAGGAGCACCTGCCTTACGTCATAAGTTAGCCCCTAATATTATTGACCCCCCTCAAACAGTCTCTTTTTTTCAAACCATGAAGGGTTTCTTTCCATGTTGGAAATGCAAAATATGTCAGCAAAATTCTTTCAAAGGACGTAAATTAGAAAAGTTTCAATCCACACAGACAGATAGGGTTTATGACATTGATTCCTTTATTATGTGCTCCAGCGAATGTGTAGTATACCTCGTTCAGTGCCCATGCTTTAAACAATATATTGGTCGCACAAAGAGGGCTTTGCATATCCGCTTAGAAGAGCATGCAGGGAACATAAGACGAGGGTTTCCTAAACATAACCTATCCAAGCACTATGCTAAATGTCACAATCGACAAATCAATGGGACTTTGTTTGTCCCCATTGAAAAACTCCGCCCACATTGGAGAGGCACGAATAGAGTCAGCTCTATATCCAAACTCAAGACGAGATAGATATTTGACATGCGATCCTATGTGCCCCATGGGTTAAATGTAGACTGGGATATTAACTGTTTTTTAAATAATGCCTAGTCAGACTGTGATTTTTTAATTTCTTGCCTGATATCTAATTTGAAACAATTTTAATTATTTTTAAATACTCATGTATTTTATTATAATGGTTATTTTTATTTACTGTAGTTAATTAACTTATGTCTGATTATTCATGTATATCCAACTACTATTGCGATTTATAATATAAATTTAAAGTTAGTTTGTAAGGAGTTTGCAGCGTTTTCTTTCTCTCTCTCTGCCTTGGATATCTTACTCCACGTGCTTCCTCTATATTTCCACAAGATGGCAATACCTTCTCCTTTACTTAATAGGCTCCTTTCTCTGCTCTATAACTGCTGCCATTGTAGAGCCATTGACGCTGTTAGCTTTCCAATACCTTTAGTTCCGTTTGCCCTTAGTTAAAATGGAGCCTCGGGACTATATAAGGGCATGCGTGATGATGCGAGTCCAGCAGCCACACCCAGACAACGTCCGTGGTGATGAAACGCGTAGGCGTGGCTTGCAGACTCGACGTCATCACGCTTCTAGATGAGGAAGCTCAGAGCCCATACCAACAGGAGAGACAGGAGAAGCCGCCGTGCCTCCATTGTAATTTGTATCGCATTCAACTTTCTACAATCTTGTAAGTGCATAGCTACTTGGCCTAATAAATTAATTGTTTTACGGTATTATGCTATGGTCCTTTTTTCTTTTGTCTGATTGTTCGAGACAACAGATACCACTTCACATATTCCACAGAGGGTCCGGAGGGAGACCTAAAATCCCCAGGCTTGTTGAGATCACTGAAATGGTGGTCACATTGACAGGGTAAGGAGACTGCAATACCACCCTTTGGGTGCCTTCCTGGTGGATGAAGTTGTGATAGATCTGGATAAAATTTCTATTTTGAATTCTTTTATTAGAACCACTAAAATGTTTCTCGGTTTATATTCCTTTAATTTCTTTTTATATTTTCATATTGTTTTTATATTAATACATTATATATGCACGTATGAAATTTATGTATCACAATAAGCGCATATTTTCCTTATAAACCATTTGTAAGATGTCGTTTCTCAGTCTGGAAGCCAAGTTTATATGGACATACTGGAAGCTATTCCCCCTTCTCACTCCTAACTACGGCCCCTCCTTTATGTTGAATTTCTGGACACTTCACTTTGAGGCTTGTGTGGACATTCGAGAGGAAACTGTCACTTCCCCCTCATCCTGTCTTCCCCTCACCCAAAGGACTGTTTGAATCTTGTAACCAGAGGAATTCTTCCAAATATGGACATTGAACATGGGGCGTGTAATAAGAGACTGAATAGGAGTAATCAGTGGGTGTGAAATGTATAGGTTGACCAATGAGAATGCATTTTGTGATTTTGTGCTGATAATAAAACCAACTGCCCAGACGGCAGCCATTCTCTTCTGCTGTTGAAACATTGGAAAGGTGAGATGTGGTCTGTTTTGTCCATAGATTGCACTGTCTCACCATAGTAATTTGAATCAGGCGGCAGGAATGGGTTAGCCTGAGATTGTCAGGATATCAATTAATTAGTCCATATCAAAGTTCTCTCCATTCTGCAATTTCTTTCTTTGGGTGTTTATTTGGATTTAACCCCTTAAGGACTGATTCATCTAGCAAAGACTGATTTTTTCTCATGTTCCTATATTTAATTTAGTGGGACTCATTTCTTTATTCACATATGTTTTTTTGTGTCACTTTCACAGTTTTTTTCACATGAATTGTCTTTATGAACTGCCACTGTGAGATGATTTCTCTTTATCATTGTTATATATAGGATCAATCCAATATATCTTAGACCTATTTCACTTAATATTTTTAGCGCTGTACTGTATTTTTCACAAACAAAGTAAAATACCTCCAAGCACAGCCAAAGCCGTAACAGAGGCTGATTTAGCCTTAATTAACAAAGTCTGAGCTAATTATCAGCTCAGACACCCACTAAATTTAAACATAGCGCCTGGACATCAGGAGCAGGGCACTACACCAATAAAATAATTATCATTAAAAAAATGGTATGTGTATGCCTAACTCTATTTCCGCGTACACATGATAATTTTTCGGCTTGTAAAAAATGAAGTTTTTTTTTTTTTTTTTAATCCAGTACTTTTTTTTTTATTATTTTCCATCCGTATACATGACAGGAAATATAAATTCATATTTTACACACAGTGCATTTTATGTGCATACAAAAAGATCTATAACAAACACTAAAAATCTCCATCCATCCCAACCCTCCCCTCCGTCCCCCTCCCTATCTTACATTTAAAGTGCATACACGTTTTAAATCCTTTTTTAAAAATGTAATTTAAAATGATCATGTTTTCGGGTTCTGAAAAACGACAAAAAAAAAAAATTCGAACATGCTCTATTTTTTAATGACGTTTTAAACGATGTCATTTTTTGGGTTGTAAAAAATGATTGTGTGTGGGCTTTAATGACGTGAAAAACCCGCGCATGCTCAGAAGCAAGTTATGGGACGGAAGCGCTCGTTCTGGTAAAACTACCGTTCGTAAGTAAGCACATTCATCACGCTGTAACAGACAGAAAAGCGCAAATCATCTCTTTTACTAACACTAAATCAGCTAAAGCAGCCCAAAGGGTGGCGTCATCCGAATGGAACTTCCCCTTTATAGTGCCGTTGTACGTGTTGTACGTCACCGCGCTTTGCTAGAGCATTTTTTTTTAACGATCGTGTGTGGGCAACGTCGTTTTAATGATGAACTTGGAAAAAACTTAGTTTTTTCTAGAGGCTGAAAAACGTTGTTTTTTCTAGAGGCTGAAAAACATCGTTTTTTACAAGCCGAAAAATGATCGTGTGTACGCGGCATATAAATCAAGTGATAACTACAATAAATGTTAATAACAAGAGGCTGGGAGAATAGAAACTCCTTTCAGTTTTTGGGCTTTTCACCACTGTTTCTATTATATTTAATGTGAACATACCAGGTGCAACTTTAATTTTCTGGTACATGGTCCTGTCTTGTTTACATGTTTGTGTTTCATTTGCTAGCACTTCACTGTATATGTAAGAGCATTTCATTGTAATAAGTGTTGAAGAAAGTGATCAATGCCATCTCTGACCTTGTTTTATTATGCCAATAACCTCTTCACAAGCAAGTTGATTTTGTTTAGTTTCAAAACTTCCCCTGTACTGGGATTAAAGATCTGTGATTAAATTCTTTTGCCTTTACAACACCGTTCTTTTGATTATTTTGCAATCCTAAAAGCTCTGAGAAAATTCTCTGTCCTAGATTTATCAAGCCGTGGTTAACAGTTTAATAACTTCTGAACCCAGACAATATTTTTTAAGATGTAGTTACATCACTGCTTACACATTGGTGCAGGTCTGTTTTGCTTGTGCACCCGCTGATAGTAAGGAAGCATGCTGCCTCAGAAAACCATTACTTCAAAATTCAGGACTGTTTCCATTACTCAAAGCGTCAAAACAAGTCAGGGAGCTGCATTGAAAGAACAGCTCCAGACAATAGGTAGTGTAGCATTAACCCCGGAGGAGCTGCTGGTTGTTTGGGTGGCACATTTACCCCATGGCTCCCCCGAATTCCTAGGGGTGACTGATGCGTATTGCATTAGGTAGAAGTAAAGGAATGTCCGCAACAGGTGTTCTTTGTTGTGCTCTTTATTACCCAGCCGGGTAAAAACAATAGACTTGTGGTGAGGAAAGTAAAGTTGAAGAAGAGAGAACAGCAGATTCAGGCGTGATGATAGGGAAACAGTCCTGCTCCCAAGCGTAACACTTATCTGCGCCACTCCTGCCTGAGTGGGTTTAGTGTACCCGGACAGGCCTCTCTCACTGATCTGGCAGCCGGAGTATCACTCAGACAATTGTAGTAAAAGTTTCTGCCACAGACCCTGCTTGGTGAACTTGAACTTGAGGAAAAGTCTCTGCCATAGACCCTCCTTGGTGAGCCTCAGAAAGATACCTCTGCCACAGGCCCTCGCTAGATTGTAATCACGGAGATGTCCCTCCTCAGATGAATTACGTCTGGATCTCCTTCCACTTTCGCCCAGGTACTGACTGACAGGTGATCAATCCCTCAGTGTCCGGCTACCTTGAGCCATGGTGGTTTGTCGAGGCCCTTTTGGATCGCCAGCCGCTCAATGGCGCTCCTCAGATGGACTCCCCACCGAACAGCAGTACAGCTTGGGATCCTCAAAGGTGAGAACCCAGTCACTGGGTCCCCGTCGCTGATCAGATGCTCTGGGCCAACATGGCCCCGGAAACAGGAACACCAGGTGGCACGCACGCCCCGGCCAGTTAGGCCATAACGCCGGGGCGCCGTGATGTGGTCACCCTAAAGGTGGGTGCCACACTCGAAGAAGAGGACCCAGAACCAATGGCGTCTGCCCCACAAACACCCCTCCTCAGCATGCACAGCGAGGCCAAACCTTCCTGATTGGCCGCTGGGAAAGAGCACCCAAACCCCGACTCCGCAGCACCGGGGCCGGAAGAACATCCCAGTGCAACAGAACAGCCCACAGCACAGCCCAGCCGAGACAGAGACCCTGTCCTGCACCCAACAATCCGGACCAGAGTTCAACCACACTCTGATCTACCCTCAAATTTAACTAGCACCAGTACCATAAAGTACACAGACGCTACAGTAGAATTATGTGATAAACTGCTAATGCTCTTCAGAACATTTGTTAATGTTCAAAAGCCTACTTATGTTTTTTAACATTGTGTTCCATGCACTTCCGGGGTCAAAAGATGCCTGGGCTGCCCAGATGCATCTTCAGCTTTGCCTGTGTAGCGCTACCCCCTCAGGAGCCGCTGATTGTTGTTGGGATCGGCATATTAAGTTACCTCTAAGGCCCCGTACACACGACCGAACATGTCCGATGAAACTGGTCCGCAGACCAGTTTCATCGGACATGTCTCCTCGTGTGTACAAGGCCTTACCGTTGTCTAGGGGTGAAGTTGATGAGTAGATTAGTGAGCGAATGTCCAGACAATAAATGAAGGTTTTCTGAATGCTTTATTCTCGGCCCAACATGACCAACATCAACATGAGGTAGAGAGAAAAGGTTGAGGAAGCAATAGAGAACTTTGCAGTATCAGGCCTGGATATGAGAAAAGAGCAATCCTGCTCTCAGTAGTAGTAGATACGATTCGTTGCCACTCTAGCCAGAGTGGGTGAAGTGCCTCCGAACAGACTCCTGCCACAAGCCTGGCAGTCGAAGCGCCACTTTAAGATTGCTGGGAGGAACAGGCCTGGCTCCAGGGACCCCTGCCACAGGCCTAGTACTTGGATGAGCTCAATGGATTGAGCGAATCCTCCCAGTAGATTAGATTAGGGTCACCGGGTGACAGTTGAAGTGTACCTGTCAATGTCCCGGTCACCGGATCCCCGATGGTTCGTTCAGGCCCCTCAGATAACCTGCCTCTGGGTTCTCCTTGAGCCGATCCCCCACCGTTCAGCACATAGCTTGGGATCTCTTCAATAGAGCCGGGGACCCAGCAAGTCACTGGGGCCCCTTTCAGCAACATGGAGGTCCGCGTAGCATGCGACCCCGGCCTGGTCCGTTGGATGCGCACACCCTAAAGGTGGGTGCCGCACCTGGAACCTGGAACCCGCGAAGAACCAACAAAAATGGCGTCTGCCACAGATATACTCTCCCCCAGCATGCCCCGCTAAGGAAAACTTCTCAAATTGGCTGCTGGGGAAAAGTGGCTCTGCCAGAACCCCTCTAGCGCCAGCTGTCGCCCAGGGGTGGGATTGGCACCCCTGGAGGGCAGACTGACCTACAGGACAGTTCAGGAATGACAGCAGCCCGAATTTAACAAATTATGAATGGGAGCAAAATAACTCTCCCATTCCCCACTAACTTTAGCGTAGTGCCAATACTGAAAGTAAGGGGGCGCTAACCTGAATTTGGCCCTGAAACAGGCCAGAAGACACACAGGTCTCCTGTGCAGCCGCAATGGAGATATGTGAACCAGCTCCATAGAGAGCTGTTCACAATCTCCTGTAATGCGAACTCGCACTAGTGTGAACCCAGCCTAAAAATAAATTAGATATAAAGCTGGCAGAATATTGGAAAGTTTAAACAGATATTAAAGATGTCATTATAAAAGGTCAAACATATTGTATGAAATAGAAACTAAATTGTATATAGAAAACCAGCAAGCATATGATTTGACACTAGTTTTTGGATGACTGCGGTTAGTAGTGATTATAGGGACCCTAAAACTGAGAGGCTCTGAAGAACTTTTTTTGGTGGTATTACTTTAATTCTGAGGAGGTTCAAATGAGCATCAGTTTGTACTAGTTTGTTTATACTAGTAAAGAAGTTATACAATCCTTTTTATGTTATTCACATTTGTTTCATGCTGTTCTTTACTGAACTGTAGTCACATTTATAGTAACATTTTCCTGTACTCCCGTAACACGTCTAGAGGATCTTCATATCTCAAAACTCATGCTTTTTCTTAGGAATTGATAGTCCTGATCCACTGCTACTAATATCTAGGGCTTTATTTGGAAGTTGTAATGTGAAATCCAACCTAAGTCAGCAGATAACATAGATCAGTTAGCAGCCGTGGCCATGCTGTGTTGGACAACATTAAACTGCTGAATCGTGGAAATAACCACAGTGGAAAAGATGTTACAAAGAAGTAAAAGTACTTTGTGCTTACTCAGGAACCTTAATTAACAGACACATCCATTTACTACAGAACCACTCTCCAGAGGATGTTTCTATGATGGAATTGGCAAAATGAGTTTGTGTTGGTTACCACAAGGGGAAGTGCTATGTTTTTTTATTATTTGGAGGTTCAAGCATAGCATCTGGGATTTACAGACACCTGCAATTCACAGATGCAAATTCAAAGCCTTTGAAAAGTTAAGAAAATAGTCAGCTTATGTAGTTTTGCAATGATAGCAGATGACAGGATAAAATTTACAGAGTCTGTAAGGATGTCTTCCTTAACCTCCCGAGCGGTCTGATTATTTCAGATTTTAGGTGCTGAAAGCGGTATGATTATTTGCATGGAAATTTGGCGTTTTATACTGTAAGCCTGTAATTCTTAGGAATAACTCACTTAAATCTGACCAAACAAGAGTCTAGTAGGCATACCGGGTATGACAATTTTTTTAAAACAAAATTATAATATAATAAATAATTATAAATAATTATAACAAATAATAATATAATTATAATAAAAATTATTCAATAATGTAATCAAATCAAAATCACTGAAATTTGCTCAGTTGCAGAATTGTCGCTGTCATTACTTTTATTTTTTTATGACGAATTTCCCCACAAATTGCTATCGCTCAATTCTGAAAGTGATTATAATTTACTATCGCTGTTTTCTAGCTGCTCTAAAACCATTTTTGACATAAAGGGATACTTTTGGTTGCTATGGACAATCTCCAGTTTGCAGGCAGAAAGAACAGTCTTTATTATATAAAAGTGCATGTAGGACACTGGGCAGACCACTAGGGACAAAGGGTGTGTGTATTTTTTACATACAGTACTGTAATCTATAAGATTACAGTATACTGTATGTAATGTGTTTGTTTACTTTTTTGAATTTGGCGCCGTTCTCCGCCCCTGTGCGTCGTAACGTCGCAGGGAACGGAGATCGGCGGCACACAGGCACTGTGAATCGAGCGTGGTCCCGCTCGCTCACACAGCGCGGCAGCGTCGCAGGATCCAGGGACAAGGTAAGTAAACACTGCCTGTGGATGCTGCGAGGCGAGCCTGAGTCTGACTCGGGGTTACTGATTGCAGCACAAAAATGTAACCCTGAGTCAGACTCGGGAATACCACCCAGAGGGTTAAAGTGTAGGCCCAGCCTGGAGAAAAAATAAATAAAAGTATTTGTAGCTGCTGACTTTTACTATATGGACACTTATCCAAGGAGCCCACGATGTCGGCACCCCAGCCGATCTTCGGATTGGCTGTTGGGTGCTGCCACCACTATCTCCACTAAGTGAAACTGTCAGTGAAGCCTTGTGCAAGTGCGAAGCACGCTGCGCTTTCTAATTGGTGCGGCGGTGGGCCCAACTTTCAATGGACGGCTCCACGGTCTCCCGGAAGTAGGAAAAGGGACCTGTCAAAAACAGGTCCCTGTTCCCCCCTCCCACCTTGAAAGGTGCCAAATGTGGCACCGGAGGGGGGACGAAGCAAATAAGCGGAAGTTCCACTTTTGGGTGGAACGCCGCTTAACCACTTAAGGACCGCTCACTGTATATATACGTCATTTTTTTAAAGATGGATATCTCGGTAACGGCAGCAGCTGCTGCCACAACTGAGATATCCATCTCTTCAGTGAGAGGTCCTGTCAACGATAACGGTGGTTTCCACAGCGGATTCGCCGCGAGACTACCGTTATCGGCGGTGGGAGAGGGGTCCCCCTCCCGCCGCTCTCCCGTGTCCTCCGCTGCTTACCGGAGCCGTCGGCAGCGGCGGAGGCGATCGGGTCCTCTCCCCTGCTCGGCTGGGATACGAGTGAGGGCAAGATGGCCACCACCCGTCCCCATAGCATAGCAGGG
This sequence comes from Rana temporaria, assembly GCF_905171775.1. NCBI lineage: Eukaryota > Metazoa > Chordata > Amphibia > Anura > Ranidae > Rana > Rana temporaria. The sequence goes on from NC_053492.1 coordinate 184,511,230, forward strand.
CGGAAGTGACGTCAAAACTTCACTCCCGCCCATGCTTCTTAAAGCAATATTTTCTGGTTGTCATTTTTTCAAATGACAAATTTTTATTTTTTTATTTATTTTTGCATTTTAGTCTAAATATGAGATCTGAGGTCTTTTTGACCCCAGATCTCATATTTAAGAGGACCTGTCATGCTTTTTTTCTATTACAAGGGATGTTTACATTCCTTGTAATAGGAATAAAAGTGATCCATTTATTTTATTTTATTTTTTTGTGTAAAAATGTATAAAATAAATAAAAATAAATAAGAAAACAAAAAAGTTTTTTTTTTAAAGCGCCCCGTCCCGACGAGCTCGCGCGCAGAAGTGAATGGATACGTGAGTAGCGCCCGCATATGAAAACGGTGTTCAAACCACACAAGTGAGGTATCACCGCGATCGTTAGAGCGAGAGCAATAATTCTAGCCCTAGACCTCTTCTCTGTGGCTCAAAAGATGCAACCTATAGAATTTTTTAAACATCGCCTATGGAGATTTTTAAGGGTAAAAGTTTGACGCCATTCCACGAGCGGGCGCAATTTTGAAGCGTGACATGTTGGGTATCATTTTAATACAATACAAGTAAAAAATACCCAGTGACGCCATCATCCCTCGCCTGCAGTCCATCTGCGCTCCAAGCCTCGTTTTGGACGATTCTCCACCGCAGCTGGCTTCCTCCATCAGTGGTGACAGTGGATCCATACAAGCGCTCCAGCAGACCCTGAAAGACAGTGACGGCCGGATGACACCTCTCCACACCTCAGGAATACTGACTTATATGCCTATTTGTCACTTCGGAAATGTGAGTGACCATTACCTAAGTTTTTAAACCTCATTAAATTGTTTTAAACTACTACACCCAGAGGCGCCTCTTCCCTTGTTTTCCTTCTGGGTATCATTTTACTCGGCATAACATTATCTTTCACAATATGTAAAAAAATTGGGCTAACTTTACTGATGTCTTATTTTTTAATACAAAAAAAGTTAATTTTTTCCACAAAAAGTGCGCTTGTAAGCCATTTTATTCCCTAGGGTGTTAGAAAAATATATATATATAATGTTTGGGGGTTTTAAGTAATTTTCTAGCAAAAAAAATGTTTTAATCTTGTAAACATCAAATCTGAAAAACAGGCTTGGTCCTTAAGTGGTTAAGGCCGGGTTCACACCTATGTAAATTGGTTGCGGATTAAACCGCATCCAATTCGCAGAACATTTCTAAATACATTAATTTCAATGAGGCTGGTTCACATATGTGCGATGCATGCGCACTGCGCATTGCCGAAAAAACGTGTGCGTTTTCTAGGCATTGCGGTGCGGCTCAGGTGCAAATTCAGGCCCATTATCTTCTATGGGAACGCATCTGATTCGCAGATGTGTTCATTTCTCTTCAGGATTTCTCTCATTCACCTCAATACACTTCCCCCCTCCCCTCTCCCAGGTCTCCAAATTCGCATCTAAAACGGAGATGATCTGCTGAACAGTTCTCTTATCTCTCTGCAGAGATAAGAGAGCTCAAATTCGAACTGCACAAGTGTGAATCCAGCCTTAAAGTGTTACTAAACCCACAACAGTAAAATCAGTCTGTATATGCAGTAAAGCATGCTTGTTATACTAACTTTGTAACCTAACGGGTTAATCCTCTGCATTGTTTAAAAAGGCTGTTTTGATTCTGACTTCTCTGATCCTCCCCTTCTTCCATAGTCCCCAATTCATCTCCTGATAAAACAGAGTCTATGGAGTCAGGCTGCACATGCTCAGTTTGGTGTGTATTGCTAGAGAGGTTTTTTGTCTTGGGAGAGTGCATGTGATAAGCACAGGGTCAGTCAGCACTGTTCAGACAGAGGATCAGGGGTCTTGCAGTCTCATAGGACAGTCAGAAAACTCTTCCTACAAGCTTTAACCAGTGCTTGGCTGGACACTGATAGAAGTCACAAGACTGCTCTAACTGCTGATGAGAAAATGTATTTAGCAGTTTATATTTACTAAAATAATTGCATTTCCATGTTCTGTGTACTGTGGGAGACTGTTTGTTTTTTTTTGCTGTTTTCTTTTCTACTTTTCTAAGGTGTCCCCTTTTAAATAAATACAAACAGATTGGGTATCTGATGCTCACCCATGGAGAATACGGACTGGTCCTTTTCTCTTCTTGGGTAAAGTGAAACAGCACCCAAGTAAAGGAGTCCTCAGACCTGCATAAACAGGAGCTTTCATGAGTCAAGTAAATCGGATCTGAGGTATGTTCATACACACATTATCTGAACAGGAAATTAAGTTGGGCATATACGAAGTGGTACTCTAAAAGAGTAATAATCCTTTTAGTTTATGTATACCCCTTGCAAACCTATGTACTAGTCAGTAAGCCCATCAGATTTTTTTTAAATTTTCTGAAGCCACCTCTGGCCCCAAATATAGATTGAATTGTTGAACAGTTGAACTACAAACAAACAGAGGCACTACATTTTCCCATATTGGCATCCAGTGTTGTCAACAATGATCTTATTGATCAAGCTAACTTACCTTGATTAGGGTGCTCACAAATACTAAAAAACAGCAAAAAACAATCAACTATAAATCTATTTTAAAAACATACATTTGTGTCATATTGTAACCATATGAAAATTGATTTTCATTGTAATTTCTAAAATGACCCAATAAAATAAATATGGCTGAATTTGGGCAATAAAATATGTATATTTGTATATGTCATGAATAACAATACTATATCAAATATCTATAAAGAGTATCCTACAAATGACCAAAAATAAAACAGAACAGCAGAATGCAAAACAGATAAGCTTAGAGTTAAAAATCTATGTAGAGAGTGCCATAAGAGAAATAAAGCAGAATAGTGTCAATTTTGAAACTGCTACAAAAAAATAGAAGTAACCTGCTGGCAGCCTGGCGGAAAGCAGGGTACATTGTGCATGGGACTGGCAGAATATCTTATGATTTGGATTCATCATACTGACATCCCTAATTACCACCAACCAATGTTTGGTTCCTTTATGATGGGCCCAAATGGATATTCCTGTTTTATATAGGTTTTTTCTCGGGGCGGTTATTTTATCTACTTTATTATGATCCATGCCTGTTTAAAACTGTGTAATCCTATCCTAGAGCCCTAATCTCTGCTGTCTTCTGCTGTCCCTGGCAGGGCTCCGCCTTGCAGCGGTGGGCGTTAGTGCCCCTGTGCCCGCCCCAGGCTTTACTGATGAGTGCCCCCCTGATCCGCCACAGTGATTGCTGCCCTAACGCTATTTTGGGTCCTGAGGAAGCCTTGAATCTGCAAAATGTTGACCTGACTACTGGAAATATATAGATTCCTATATGTACATCCGTATTTTGCTGTATATACAACTCATTTATTATTTCCGGTAGGCGGTAGCTATAATGGGTCACAATGTTTTGATTTTGTAAACATCTGGCTCTTGTGAATGCAGTTTATGCCTATACTTTATTGATGTATGTTAATACTTTTTTAAATAACGATATATTTGTATATAATATAAACGTGTGGTCTCCCATATTGAGCCTATAAAGTCTGATCTATATAGGAGGTGTTTGAATAATCTCAGCCTGCAATGTTCCTTTAACAAATAGTTTTGTATCAATGCCACCACTCTAAGTGATATACCTAATATAACTGGTATAATCAATTAACCCAGTGCTTACAACAATGAGAATTTTAGGCCTCATAGTTGATTAACACTACTTTTAAAGGCCATCTGACAAAGCCAAGTGCATACATATGTATATTGCTGAAATTGTGAGTTTACTGGCAAGTGTACAGCTCACCATGCCACAGTGAAGCTGTAAAGACCATTCTGGGGCACATCATGAAGTCATGTCTATATACTCCAGGTTCCCGTATGAAGCCACCTCCTTAACAAGGTAACAGCACAGATCCAGAATACCCAGCTGGCTTCCATATACATAAACTCATTTTTTTGTGCATTGAAATCTCCTCCACAATAAACTTTGACAAGTTGTTCCACTTATGCATTTCACTCCTTGTAGAATGAGGAGGAGCCTGGGGGGGGGCGTTATTACACATAAGGTAATTATAAGATCATGAAAAACATGTTACTCATATACATTGCTTAACCATTCACTTTCCATTCCAATTTATTAGAACACTACAGCACCATGCAAAAGATACATGCATTCACATAACGCTGTTACCCAGTAATTGATTCTATATACCTTTACAATCATATCTTTCTTCTATTTCAGTATTGCTAAATTGCAAGTCAAGGTAAGGCCTATAGATCAGAATATCTTACAGGGACAAACTATAGCAACTGAAAAGATTTTATAACCTGTCTGACTTATGACCATGAGGATTCTACATCTGTCATGTCAATATACCAAAACAGTTAGGCAGAGCTTACTATGGGGCAATGTCCACTCTTATGCCGCGTACACACCATCGTTTTCTGCGATGGAAAAAAACGTCATTTTCAAAAACGTCAATTTAATTGACCGTGTGTGGGCAAAAACGTCGTTTTATGTCTTCTAAAAAACGACAGAAAAAAATTGAAGCATGCTTCAATTTTATGTGTCGTTTTTGGCCGACGTCGTTTTCTGTGTTCTAAACATTGACCGTGTGTACGTAAAAACGTCGATTTAAGCCCGCGCATGCTCAGAAGCAAGTTAGGAGACGGCAGCGCTCATTCATGTAAAACGACTGTTCAGAATGGAATCAGCACATTCGTTAAGGTGTTTTTCAGCTTATAGACAAGAAAATAAACCGCATCTTTAACCCCTGCTTTTAACTGCTACCCAGAAATGGACGTTTGTTGCGGCTGATCTTGTTGCATAGTTATGACAAGCTTTTAATTAGTTTCTTTCTTGTTTGATAATGTTTATGTTTGTGTTCTGTTATTTAGTTGTATCTTCCATCTTAAACATTTTAAATATATATATTGGTCCACCTTTTATTTTTTTTAAAAATTTTTCTCACCAATTTGATTAGTAATCTCTATTATTTTTTTATTTAGGAGTGTGTGAAGTGTATGCAACAACCTAATTTTTTAGTTTACTCACCCACAAGCATGTTTTTTTACCTTGTTAATGTTTTCATTATTTTTTTTGTCATGGGTCTGCCCACTCAATACTGATCTCTCAAATCTACAATAAAGAAACATGTTTAAATTTGGCTGAAAATTAAATTTTTATTTTAGTCTTCATAAAAATTTAGAAAAAAAAAAAGTGGCAAACCAAAAACACAACATAATAAAAACAAAGATGCCAGGGTAGGCAGCACTTTAGAGCATGCTTGTTTTTTTCTGAAAACAAGGGTCCCCGAAGCCACAAATACAGCCTGTGAGTCCACATAAAAATTCCATCAGGGGCACCGTATTATTTCTTCGCCCTTTTCTTCCCAGCAGCCTTCCCTGCAGTCTTCCCTGCAGCCTTCCCGGAAGCCCGAGTCCTTGGGGGCTGGGTTCCTGGAGGAGATGAGGTGGCAGGAGCCATAGCAGCCTCATGAGGTGGAGAAGCAGGAGCAGGAGCAGGTGCAGGAGCAGGAGCAGGAGCAGGAGCAGGAGCAGGAGCAGGAGCAGGAGGAGCAGCAAGGACAGGAGGAGCAATCCGCACAATGTGGGTGTCGTCATCGAGCTGCCCCAGGGATGCCATGGTTATGGCTTCGAACATGAGGAGTTCGCAGCGCACACGCTGGCTCTGCTCCAGATTGTACAGCTTGGCTGCAATGAGCGCTGCGAACCCCTCAACTTCACTGGGTGGCTCTCGGATGGCTGCAGTAGCTTGGCGAAGCAGGCCCTGGGTCTCCTCCTCCATCTGTCGCATACTCCTGAGCCGTTTATTGGGATTGCGGAATGGAGGGATCCGGGAGATGGTATCCCGCCGGCGTGCCTCCTGGGTCCCACTGGGGCCTGCCACCTCCTGGCTCCCAGTGGGCTCTGCCACCTCCTGCCTTGCAGTTGGCCCTGGCTCCTCCTGGCTCCCTGTGGGCCCTGTCTCTTCCTGGCTCACTGTGGGCCCTGGCTGTTCCTGGCTCCCTGTGTGCCCTGGCTGTTCCTGGCTTGGGTCTGCCTGTGTATGAAAAAAAGGAACATATGTTATTTGTGTTTGTCATTAATCACACACATTTTTACAATCATGAGTGATGCAAATTGAATGTCAATATATATTACACACAGGGTCGCCATCCTTAATTATGTGGCCCCTTAAACACCTTCAGACATGGTCCCCCTGGAATTATGTGGGTTGTTGCATGCCTAATTTAGTAAATAAGTGGCCTTTTACCCAAAAATTAGGTTAATCAATTTAGTGTCAACTAGATAGTACTCAAAAAGGGTGTCTTCCATCTGGGACCCCTTGCAGGTGTATTGCGTTACTCCCCCCCTACTGGCCTATCTGAAAATGCCACCCACTCCTTCATCAACATTATTAATTTGCCCATTTTGACCCCATCATGTTTTCCCACTACTGACTATTGATCCTATCCCTAAACTTTACAAGATTCACATAGAATTTAGAACAATAGTAACATACATTTACCATTATTACTATACTTGTCATATACTAACTAAATTCAAACAAAAAACACATACCATTCTCCACGGCTCACAATTGGGGTCCTCCAGGAACTCTTCCTCTTCCTCCGAGCTTGTCTGCTCTTGTCTGCAGGGAAGACTGGAGGATTGGCTGCTGGGAAGCTGGGAGCTACCTCTTGGGGGAAGGGTAGACAGGGATGGCCTGGTCTCTATGTGGTCGTCCAGGAACTGCAGCTGACTGTAGTACCACAGGGTTGGTTTGTAGATGGAGTCAGCTGCAGCCCCAGACCTCATTGAGGCCAGGACTTGGACCCGTTGGGCCCTGTAGGTGCCCCTGATGGAATTGATTTTATTTTTCACAGTGGCTGTTGTGGCGTTGGGGACCCTTGTTTTCACAAAAACAAGCATGCTCTGTCTAGCTTTCTCCCTGGCATCTTTGTTTTTATTTAGTGTGCTTTTGGTTTGCCACAGAACTGGATGTTCCTTCCATTTTTGGATGAAGTCTGTCAGGAAGTCCGCATCCTTGAAGGCATCCATTCTTTCTGCACATGAAACAGAAGCCAAAACATAATGTAATTAAAGGCACTAGCTTACTTCCCCTAACTAGCCCACAAACTCATTCCCTATTCACTATAATAAAGTCGGAATTAAAAACTTACGTCTCGTCGTTATTAGGAAAGATCGGGAATTACGACTTCTTCCACAGACTATGCAGGCCGTTTCCAAACACGTCCCATCCCTTTTACACTACGCACGCGTGACGCTCCGCACGACACCCCGCCCCTGACGTTCGGTATCGTCCTTTCCACGCCCCTTCTCTGTCGTTTGGTGAGGGAGAAAAGATGGACAACATGGAGGTGTATTCCAGCTCAAGCCAGGAGGCAGGCCAGGCCCAACCACGCCGCAGATTCCGCTGCAGAGCCTCCAACATGTCATTTAATGAAATGGTGGAGATGGTCACCATATTGAGGAGGGAGGACTATGATGCCAAGCATGGCCCCTACATGCATCCCAATAAAGTAAAAGCACAAATTATGGAGAAGGTCATCCGTAGGCTCCAGCGGAAGTTTGGTAAAACCAGGAGCAGAGAGCACCTGCGCAAAAGGTGGTCGGATTTGAAAAAAAGGGAACCCCACCAACTTTACCGAATTAATAAGGTGATTCGAAGAAGAAGTAAGTTTTTTCCATGTGTATTTAATTATTTTTGTGTGTTCTTTGTGCCCTTTTTTTTTTGTGCCAGGTTGACCATAAAATGAATATTATGAATGTGGACGCATGATGCAGTCGTCGTAGTCGTCGTTCATTCGGTGACTTTCAATAATCCAAGACCATATTAACGAGAAATGGCATCATGCCTAGTTGGCATGTGCAAAGGGGAGTTGAAGCACTGTATCTGATCAAAAATCGTAAATTGAGGAATTGTGGGCGAATGAACGACGACTCCTATGACCAATTAGTCGACACAAATATGAAAGTTGTGTCATTTTTGGGGCTTAAAAAAAAGGTGTATTCAATTCTGGACTAGATGGAAATGTGTTTCAGCTTATTTTAGAAGAAACGTAAATACCTTGAGATTCACAAAAAGGAGCGTTTGCTACTCCTTTTTTTATTGAACATGTGTACTCAGTAGCACAATTGTTTGTCACAATCACAACCTATGTTGGGTCACACACAGGGGTGAGCAGATCCAGGGGAGACTTGTTTAGCTTACATATCTAAACGTAAAAATTGTGTTAACTGATTTGAGATTACTTTGTGAATGGATTAAATATTGGTCTATTTTATTGATAATTGTTTAAAAATCAACAATAGTGACCTTTTGTTTATCATTTTTTAATTTTTGGGTGTCATTTCAGGCCGCTCTTAATGGTTGAACCTCATGTTTTCCCTTTCTTCAATCTTGTAGGGCACAATGAAGCACAAAGGCAGGAGGCACAAGCCAATCAAGCCACACCCCCGAGGGATGTAGAGGAAGAGGAACCTGCCTCAACATCCGGTAAAGTAACATCTACCACATTTTCTGTGAATATAGATATAGGCATACAATCTTTTAACACATGTTTTGGTTCCACATTTCAGGAGGAAATCGGGCTGGTCAGGGACTGGACACGTATAGTGCCCAGCTCCTCATCGGCGAGGTTCTCACCTGCAGGGCCCAAGTTGAGGACATACGTCTGGCCTGCCGTGAAATACGCCACAAAGCCAAGACGCTGGAACGGCAGCTAAAAAATTTTATTAATGTTTTGGGGAGGGTTTAATTTTTGGTGTATTTTCTTTTTTCCTTGAATTTAAAAAAAAAAAAAAAAAAAAAAAAAAATTATATTTTCTAATAATCAAAAAAGACCAACAAAAATAAAAAAAATATTATATTTTGTAATAATCAAAAAAGACCAAAAAAATAAAGAAAATATATTATATTTTGAAATAATCAAAAAAGACCAAAAAAAATAAAAAAAATATTATATTTTGTAATAATCAAAAAAGACCAAAAAAATAAAGAAAATATATTATATTTTGAAATAATCAAAAAAGACCAAAAAAAAAAAAAAAATGATTTGTTGTACTAATCAAAACTAAAAAAGTAACAAATAAATAACATTTTGGACTCCAAACAATTTGTGTGTAGTTATTGGTATCAATGCAGACTCATTAAATTAATCAGGCATATTTGTAGAGTTATTAAGATTTAACACTCATGGGAATTTATTACATCCCAAACACATGGCTGGATGAGAACCTACGAAAAAGAAACATTACCCCCCAAAACTTACAAATAACTAAAATCAAACAAATAAACACTGTTTCATCAAACAAAAAGTAAATTTATTTTTTTAAACAAGATCAGGCATTGCAATGGCCCCCCTCCCCATAAAATAGTCCACATAGGATTGACGCACTGCACGTGCGGTTTGGGGGGCCAAGCCTCTATGGCTAGCCTGATGTCCCGGCTCCGGAGCCACAAGATCAGCCTCATCAGGCAATACCGTCAGGTACGTTTGAGAATTTCTTTTCAAAAAATTGTGCAAAATGCAACAAGATAGTATAATATAATTCCACTTGTATTCCGCCATGTTTATTGCTGTTAAAAACAATCTGAATCGGCTGGCCATGATTCCAAAGGCATTCTCTACCACACGTCTTGCCCTGGCCAGCCGATAATTAAAAACCCTCCTCTCATGGGTGAGGGTGCGTACGGGAAATGGCCTCATGAGGTGGGGACCCAAACCAAAAGCCTCATCTGCTACAAACACGAAGGGCAGACCCTCTTCGTTCTCCTCCGCAGGTGGCAATCCTAGGTCCTCCAACCGAAGCCGTTGTGCGAACTCCGTCTCCGCAAAGACACCGCCGTCCGACATCCGGCCATTTTTCCCAACATCCACGTACAAAAACTCGTAATTTGCTGAGACCACCGCCATCAAAACAACACTGTGGAATCCCTTATAATTGAAGAAATGGGATCCACTATGGGGTGGGGGCACAATGCGGATGTGCTTGCCATCAATGGCTCCTCCACAGTTCGGAAAGTTCCAACGCTGGGAGAAGTCCGCTGCCACAGTCTGCCATTCCTGTGGCGTGGTGGGGAACTGGATAGAAAGAAAAAATAAAAAACATTAGAACAAAGATTTTAAACAGAATATAGCTAAAATTACAAGGGATCCCACCAACAATTCAACAAAAAAGGTTAGTATTAAAAAAAAAAATGTGAACAATTAAGCATATTAATCACCCCCCTCTGATGTTTAAAAAATATATTTAGGGGGAGTGGGGCTCAAGATGAGATGAGAAACAACCCCCCAAAAAATATCTAAATAAGAAAAATAATTATTAGTATGTATTTCAAAAATCTAGGGGGGGGGGTTTGGACAATGGAGGCCACAAATAAACGGGGATATAGGGACACACAAAATGCAGCACTACAATGGAGGCCACAAATAAACGGGGATATAGGGACACACAAAATGCAGCACTACAATGGAGGCCACAAATAAACGGGGATATAGGGACACACAAAATGCAGCACTACAATGGAGGCCACAAATAAACGGGAAGATAGGGACACACAAAATGCAGCACTACAATGGAGGCCACAAATAAACGGGAAGATAGGGACTATGCTAGGTGGGTTTGCCCACAACATAGAATGATGGACAGGTTGGCTAAATTAAATAAACATGTAGGGCTTTACTAATTGTGTAGAACAGCATACATAGAGACAAAGTGAGCATTCTGAGCATATTAGAAAATTATTACTTTTTTTTTTTTTTTTTTGGGAATTAGTTTGACCATTGAAAGAACACCACTTACCTTAACATAGTCCTCCTGAAGAACCTGAATGATGGCCGAACAGGTCTCAGGGATTATGAGGCCCAGAGCCTGGGGGGAGATGCCCGTCGAGAACTTCAAGTCCTGCAGACTTCTCCCTGTTGCAAGGTAGCGCAACGTAGCAACTAGCCTCTGCTCAGCAGTGATGGCTTCCCGCATAACGGTGTCCTGCCTGGTGATATATGGCGACACCAAAGCCAAAAGCTGCTGAAATACGGGGTCAGACATCCTAAGAAAATTCCTGAAATCATCAGGGTTATTTTCTCGGATCTCCCGCAGCAGAGGCATATGAGAGAACTGGTCCCTGCGTAGCAACCAGTTCTTGGTCCACAACCTCCTCCTCACCCTGTTCATGGACCGTCGCTGGGATGCAGCACACATCCTAACAACAAGCACAGCACGATCTCGGCGACGAGTTCGTACCCGCAACATGGCTAGAAAACGGTCGTCAAATCAGATCAGACTAAAAATTACGCCCTGAAGTAAAGAATGGCCTTTGAAGAACGACCTGCTAAACAGCACCGTGCACACCAAACGTAATGCCTAAACAAATACGTCCTTAGTACAAGCACTGTATCACAGATCCGACAACAAATAGACAAACTGTACGACAGAAAACGAAATTTAAAGCACAGTCACTGAAAATCACGAATCGTATCTCACCAAACTTTTACTAACACGCAGCAACACGATATCAGCAAAAGAGGCCGTCTTCCGCATGGAAACGACCCTTTATAGTGACGTAGTGCGTGATTGACGGAACTGCGCTGTGCTAGAGCGTTGTGAAAAAGCGATGGTGTGTATGCTACGTCGTTGTTCAAATTGAAGTTTGAAAAATGACGTTTTTTTAAAGCACATAAAGCGTCGCTTTTTTCCATCGCAGAAAACGATGGTGTGTACGCGGCATTAAAGTGGAACTCCAGGCTCCAGGCTAAATTCAAATGTTGCGGATTGTACAGCTGTAATTGTGTGAAATCTTTTGTTTGCTATTGTAATTGTATAACAGAAAGTAAAATATATATATATATATATATATATATATATATATATATATATATATATATATATATTTATATATTTTTTTTTTTATTACAGAAAAAATATATAAAAACCCAGTGGTGATCAAATACCACCAAAAGAAAGCTCTATTTGTTTGAAAAAAAAATTATATAACATTAATTTGGGTACAGTGTTGCTTGACCTTGCAATTGCCAATTAAAGTAGCGCAGTGCTGAATAGCAAAAAATAGCCTGGTCATGAAGGGGGTAAAACTTTACGGAGCTTAAGTGGTTAAAGTGTACCTGAACTCAAAGAGTGAAGCTTTGCCATTTTATATGGGACATCTAGAAGTGCTGTTTGCGCCTAAGCAATTTTCTGTCTTAAAAAACAGCAATGCACTTTCTAGTATGTGACTATGCCTAATTTACAGCCTTGTAGTAGCTGTATATCTGGAGCAGTGGCGGTGTGTCTATAGAGGGCGCTGGAGCGCCACCCCCTCTGGCTCTCGCACCGCCACTGAATAACATAGATTCATGCATTGCATGAATCTATGTTATTGTTGCCGGCCACTGCCGAAACTATTCAGATGGCTGGACGGTGAGCGCCGACTACCTGAATAATGGCAGGTGGTTGGCTGTGCGGAAGTGCCTATCAGAGCCAGCGGCTTTCCGAGTACAGCCCTCGACTCCCGGAAGCTTATCCTCGGGACGTACGGGAGGTGCGTTCCTTGGATAAGACTGACGGCCGTCTCAGCCAATCAGGTTCACTGATTCTGGTTATCGGTAACCTGATTGGCTGAAGCGTCATCGAGGGCGGGAGAAGACATCGAGGGACGTGGAAGGAGAAAGGTAAGTGCCGGGCGGGGGGGTATTTTACAGGGCACAGCGGCGACAATGGGCACAGAGGCGACAATGGGTACAGTGGTGACAAAGGGCACAGTGGCATCAATGGGTACAGTGGTGACAAATGGCACAGTGGCGACAAAGGGCACAGTGGCATCAATGGGCACAGTGGTGACAATGGGCACAGTGGCAACAATTAAAGGGCACATTGACATGCACAGTGGCAACAATGGGCACAGTGGCGACAATTAAAGGGCACAGTGGCGACAATTGAGGGGCACAGTGGCTGCGTTTGATGGCATGGCACAGTGGTGACAATTGATGGCACAGTGGCTGTGTTTGATGGCATGGCACAGTGACTGCATTTGATGGCATGGCACAGTGGCTGCGTTTGATGGCATGGCACAGTGACTGCGTTTGATGGCATGGCACAGTAGTGCGAATTGATGGCATAGTGACTGCATTTGATGGCATTGCACAGTGGTGACAATTGATGGCACAGTGGCTGCGTTTGATGGCATGGCACAGTGGTGACAATTGATGGCACAGTGGCTGCGTTTGATGGGATGGCACAGTGGTGACAATTGATGCCGCAGTGGCTGTGTTTGATGGCATGGCACAGTGGCTGTGTTTGATGGCATGGCACAGTGGTCCCAATTTATGGCACAGTGGCTGCATTTGATGGGCACAGTGAGGCTGCAATGTTTTTCTTTTTTTTTTTTCGTTTGCGCCCCCCCCAAAAATGTTGTGCACCAGCCGCCACTGATCTGGAGTGTATAATCAAAGTCACTGCTGCCTCTGACTGCTTGTCTCACAAGATTTGGAATAAGATTGGATGATGTCACTATTGTGTTGCTCACTGTTCTACTTGCTGGAAGGCTCTGGCATTATAAAAGCAAAGCCCAGCACCAAGGTGGCCACTTCCACAAAGAGAGACCATGCAGAACACAGCACTGTAATGTAGTAATTCCGAAAGAGTAGCTGAGAGGTGTACAAGGCAGTAGTGATGACTTGCCCTCTGCGTTAATTTCTTTGCACGCAGCTTCCAGAGTTCAATTCCTCTTTACAGTTGCCAAGCTATTCATAAAATGCAGTTCATGGGCCCACTTTAGTCCAAAAGCATAAAGCATGTGACATAACTAAAAAGGGAATGCTGAATTATGCCACTTTGATCAGTACTAAATGCTGATGCTTCTAATTGAAAGTAGCAGCAGTCAAGGAGTTAAGTTTCAATAAAAGGTTCTTTCTTTTTTTTCTACCTCCCCAGAAGGAGAATTCTCACAGTTCCAGGCTGGTTTCCATTCAACACCCACATTCCAACGTGTGAAGAGTGTTTTCTACAAGGAGACAGATTCTTTGTTTCTTGCTGTTGAAAATTTACTTGACTGATGTTTCTTCAGGAATGTCATCATACAAACTGCGCAGAAGAGAAGCCACTGACACACTCATCTGTCTTTCTATCCTGGTCCTTTAAACAAGAATTTGGTTTTCAGTTTCCTGCACATTTTTCTAGAAAAAAAAAATATTGTTATTTGTTTCTCTGGTAGAGAAATGTCCCCTGTCTTCCTATCTTGAAGACTACTTTCAATGGAATAGAAAGTAAGAACTAAACAACATCAAAAGCATAGGCTATATCAGCGGTTCTCAACCCTGGCCTCAAGTACCCCCAACAGGCCATGTTTGCAGGTTTTCCTTTATCTTGCACAGGTGCTTTAAATCATAGTCAATGGCTTGGAATTATGGACAGCTATGTTATCTAAGATAAATTCCCAAAACATGGCCAGTTGGGGGTACTGGGTGATGTCACCGGGTGACTTCTACCCTTGGCTTTTAAAGAACTGTCAGACGGTGGAGCAGGCAGCCGGCGTGAGCCTTCGTCAGGGCCTGAGGTTATTTTTTCTTACTTTCCGGGTCCGGTGGTGCGGCAGGCAGCGTGATTGATGATGGATCCACTTCGGGGGACATATTTTTTTTGTCAAAAACTGTGTGTGTGTGTTTTTTTATTGGGGATTGTTTACTTTAATGACGTTAAAATAAATAGCTTAAGCCTAAACCACAAGCTGAGTATGACTAGCCACATTCAAGAGAGAAACTTTAAATTTTTGACCCATTGGTATAGATCACCCCAGGGATTAGATCAAATTTTCCCAAATAAATCAAGCCTAAGTTGGCGGTGCATGCAAAAAATTAGCACGATCATGCACATATGGGGGCAGATTCACGTAGATCCGCGGCGGCGTAACGTATCGCATTTACGTTACACCGCCGCAAGTTTTACGGGCAAGTGCTTGATTCACAAAGCACTTGCCTGTAAAGTTGCGGTGGCGTATCGTAAATTCCCTGGCGCAAGCCCGCCTAATTCAAATGATCCGGGTAGGGGGCGTGGATCATTTAAATTAGGCGCGTTCCCACGCCGATCGTACTGCGCATGCTCCGTATCGAAATTTCCCGCCGTGCTTTGCGCAAAATTATGTTGCAACAGCGTCATTTTTAGAACTTCGACGTGACTTACGTCCATTCCTATTCACGGACGACTTACGCAAAAAAAAAAAACTTCAAATTTCGACGCGGGAACGACGGCCATACTTTAACATGGCAAGTCTATCTATACGCCACAAAATAGCAGCTTTAACTTTACGCCGAAAGCCGACTAGCGACGACGTAAGAGAATGCGCGTACGTTCGTGGATCGATGGAAAAAGCTCATTTGCATACACGACGCTGAAAACGACGTGAACTCCACTAAGCGGGCGCCGAAGTATTGCATCTAAGATCCGAAGGCGTACGAAGCCATACACCTGTCGGATCTTACCCAAATGCCGTCGTATCTTGGTTTGAGGATTCAAACTAAAGATACGACGCGGAAAATTTGAAAGTACTTGCTTTGTGAATCTGCCCCATGGTCTTCATGAGCTTTGATTAAACCTTTTTGGGATAAAATCTCTCAAATCTATGCCAAAATATTTATTTCTCTAATTAAATTGACACCAGAATTAGCACAGACGTTAATATTTCTTGATTCAGTAGACATAGTCACGGTTATGTGCTTTTATGCAGTTTTCCTGGGCCAGATCCACAAAAACCTGACGTAACTTAAAAAATCCAATTTAAGTTACACTGCCTCAGGCCCCGTACTCACGACCAAACATGTCTGCTGAAACTGGTCCGCGGACCAGTTTCAGCGGACATGTTCGTTCGTGTGTAGGCAGTAACGTACAGAATTCCAGCAAACAATCGTCGGCCAGACCGTTTTCCAACGAACAACTGTTTCCTGGTCTTGCTTTAAAACAGTCTGCTGGAATCGTGTCCGTCAGACATGTTCGGTCGTCTGTACACAAAAGCAGCTTACAAAAACCCCGCGCATGCTCAGTCCAAATGAGGAGACGGGAGCGCTCGTTCAGGTAAAACTCGCGTTTGTTTGGGATATGGCACATTCGTCATTAGAAACCTTTTATTCTAGCAAGAGAACAATGTCTTAAAAAGGCGCACTAAACCACATTTTCAAGCCTCGTTTTATTAATTCTTCTCTTGCTAGAATAACCCCGTTCTCTTGCTGATGCAATTTCAATAGAGTTGTCCCATACTGAAATGTCACATTTCTTGCTTGTGATGTAATCCTTTAATAATGTTTTCTATGCCAGACGTGTGTTTTGGTTGGTGGTCCTCCATAATTTATAGTAGTCATTTTTGTAAAGGAATGTGCATTTTTTTATTTTTTTTTGTTGTTTCTAGTTATGTCACCATTTAAAAAATTTTTTTTTTACATGTTTTTTTTTTTTGGTGTTTCATTAGAGAATATTAAACCATGTTGGCACACCAAATGTCCCCCCCCCCCCCCCCAAGGAGTGTGTCCTTTGTAAATTACCCATTGTATATTTATTAAAGGTTTGCTGCCTAATAATCCCCACAGTATAACAAACAATAGACATGTTTTCAAATGAAAGCAAAAAGCCTTTTATTCAGGCAAATGTCATCACAAAAAATAAAAAGAACGGCAGCACTAGAATAGATAGCAAACTATCTGCAAACTTGCATTTCCAACATGGTGAAGGATAAACTTCCAAGCCTCAGGAGCCAAACACAAAAATATGAAGCAGCAGCACACAAACAAAGGAACCCAAACTGTGGTAGTACAAACAAGATGTCCTTTATGTGGAAGGAAATGGAAGGCAGAAAATCAACGTTTCCTCCTCTTTCCAGCCTTCCCTCCAGGCAGCCTTCCAGCGGATCGAACACGGGGTCTTGCAGGTGGGGTCGATGTGGCAGCAGGAGGATGGTGTTCCGCAAGCCGGGCCGGGTCACATAGCCCAGTGTCTGGGGTCAGCAGGCCCCTCTGCATCCACCAAAGGACCTGGTTCATCAGGGCCTTTGCCAGTCTTCTCTGGTCCTCCTCCCCTTCATTTAAATCATGGGCCAATGAGGCACTGAAGGCCTCTGTGGGGTTGAGGGGGGCCCTCATGATGGCGCTTGCCTCCTGGATCATGCGGAGGCTTGCCTCCTCCACAGGCCTCAACTGCCTCCTTCGGCCTGATGGCCTCACCTGGGGGGGAGAAGACTGGCTGGTGGTGGTTCTCCTGGCCGGGTGGACCTGCTGCAGGCCACTGGGCCCAGCCTCCTCCTGGCTGCCACTGACCCCGGCCTCCTCCTGGCTGCCACTGACCCCGGCCTCCTCCTGGCTGACAGACACCTGAGGATCTGCCACCTCCTGGCTGATCTCTTCTTCCTGTGTGGAAAAAAAATGACATTTTTTACAATTTCGCTAAATAAAACCACACTCATTTTCATGTTTTTCGTTTAGTATTTTCTGTTCATTATTACTTGAATACACTCTACTTCTGACCCCTGCAGTTGTCATCTCTGACACCTATTTGTCTGAACACCTTTTTTTTTGCTTTTTCCCAGCTTGTTTTTTTTTTTACAATATCTAATCATTAATCCACCAAGAATTATTTACGCCAGAAATATAGAGGAAACTACTATACCTCCTCATCGAAGGGTGGCAGATCTGCATCTCTGTCAGCCAGGCCCTCTTCCTCCGACTCTGCAGGGCTGTGGTCATCTGGGGAAGGTCCGCTGGAAGGTAGCATGGAGGAAAGGTTGGAAGAAAGACTCGACATCGTTTTCCTGCCTTCCATTTCGTCCCGCAAAAAAGCCATCTGTTTATAATACCACAGTTTGGGTTCCTTTGCTTGTCTTGCTGCTGCTCCCGATTTTTTGCTTTTATTAGCTTTGTATGCTCTCCTGTATGTGCTTCTGAGGTTGGCAAGTTTATCCTTCACCATGTTGGCAGTGCATCCTGGCACCCAAGTTTGCATATAATTTGCTAGCTCTTCTAGTGCTGCCGCTCGTACCTCTTTATTGCAATATAAAGAGTGCTTGGAATTCCACAGGATGGGCGTCTCCTGATATTTTTGGAGTAAGGCCTCTATAGATTCCTTGGTTTGTAGGAGGTCCATTGTAATTTTTCCAAAATTATATTTCTTTTTGAGTCTAGATTACAAAAACATAAACCACAGAAAAATAAATATTCCAAAGGATCAGCGTTGACCTTGATCTAATATGTGTCTTCAAATTTATTACCTATATCTAATTACAAACACAGTCTCTCTTGTTTAAACAATGATTGGCAGCTCGGCCGCATTGCTTGTACCAAACATTGATTTGCTAGATGCAGAGCCATTGTTCACATTGCAGTAAATATTTTTAATATAGAAAAATAAACAATGCTTACAAATGACAGTTTTCATCTAGGCACTCTTTCATGTGTAAATCTCATGCCCCTGACAATGGATGACATAAAAGACATTTCCTAATGACCTCTGTACAACCAACACTTGAACAATACTTTGCCTGATCTGAATACACCATTCAAAAACTTGTCAATGAGGTACAGCATTGTTCACATCTCTATTTTGTGAGGTGTCCAAAAGCATTTGGAAACCAAAATAACATTGTGGTACCCCATAGACAGAATAGCTTAAAAAGGGTGCAACCAACAGCCCAAACCCCCATCCCATGTGTCTACATTTTCAAGGCCTCTGCTGATCACATTTTTAATTTCCTTACCTTCCTGTCTCTCGCTCCTCGTTTCTCACGCTCGCCTAATTACCGCGTAAGATGCGTAATCACGGCGTAAACCTTTTAAACACTCCGCGTATTTATTAAACCCCGCCCTCGTCACCTTTGCGAGGCCCCTAATCAATGAGTTTAGGAAATATGGCGTTAACTGTGTATGTTCTGGATGCGCTCGAAGATTCTCCGCGTAACCGACGTAAACACGTTGTTTGCATTCTCTACACTCCGCGTATGTATTAAACGCCGCCCTCTTCTCCGCCCATGGCGTAAGAATTCATCTTTTCCACGCCCATAATCTCTGTGGGAAAGGAAAGATGGCGATGTCACACGAGCGGGCACGATGCTCTCATGCCACAAGTGAAGGGACAGAGGCAGGGACGTCCCGATCAAGGCAAAGAAGATATAAAGCCACTAATATGCGGTTCCAGGAAATGGTGGAGTTAGTTTACATCATGCGAAAGAAGGACTATGATGGTGAATTAGGGCCATACAAGACCCCTAACCGCCGAAAGGCACATATTATGGACAAGGTGGCGAGGAGAATGCAGAGGATGTTTGGGATCACCAGGTCCAAGGAACAGCTGAGGAAACGATGGTCAGTCTTAAAATTGAGGGAGCCACATCAGATGAAGAAAATACTTAAAATTCTGCGTAAAAGTAAGTAAATATATATTGGGGTTGGGGGGGGGGTGATTGTCTGCAATAATGTGTTGCCATGTATATTTCACCATCTGCCTCCTTGGCCTGCTTGTAATTTTAAAGACATGTTGTCATTTATTTTTTAGGACATAAATAACTACATATTTACAAATAGTGTTCTTAGTAAACAACGTAACATCACATAGTTTCTCAGAAAGGCTCGGTTATTCCAGGAACAACACACCTGGACATGGCTCACTGGCCAAAAACTTTGTTTGTAAACATTGTGTAAAAGCTAGTTCTAGAAAAAAAAAGTATGAGAATGGGAAAGGCAAACAGGATTCATTCTAAAAACAGTGGTAATAAAGCAGATGTTTTCACATCTGCAATGCAGAGCACCTGTGTCTCCCCAAATCAAAAATGGGTTTTGGTAGGGTCTCCCAGAAATACAGTTTAGGGGGGACATCCATGTGTGTCACTTTGCTAAAAAGGGGCAGGATCAGAGCTTGCCATATAGAAGTAATTGCAAAATGTAGGTTTGGTGAAAGATAAAAGTAACTAAATGAAAGCATCTTCTAAGCAATGTGTGCGATTTATGCTCTCCAATATCTGTGTGCTGATGAGTATACATTTTTTTTGGTTTATTTCAGGGGAAAGAAGTCGCCAGCATTTGGAGGAGGCAGAGAGGGCCAGACAAGGCCAAAATCTGCCATCTCAACATGTGGAGGAGGAGGAGGATGTGGAAGGAGAAGAGGATGTGGAAGGAGAAGAGGATGTGGAAGGAGAAGAGGATGTGGAAGGAGAAGAGGATGTGGAAGGAGAGGAGGATGTGGAAGGAGAGGAGGATGTGGAAGGAGAGGAGGAAGGAAGAAAGGAGGAAGGAAGAGAGGAGGAAGAAGTAATTTTGGACTTAGAAGTTATAGCAGATGAAGGGCAAGTGGCGGAAGAACAATTTGGCGAATTGAAAGAAGGTGGATTGATGGATGAAGGAGGAGTCCAAGATGATGGGGAAGTGGTGGAAGAAGGAGGAGTGATAGAAGATGATGGGGAGGTGGTGGAAGAAGGAGGAGTGATAGAAGATGTCGAAGAGGTGGAAAGGAGAAGCCCATCAGGTCAGTGTCACCCTAGCTTGATTCAAAAAAACATATGTAGATAGGCCTCATCGAAAAATAATGTTGTAAATGCCATTTGTAATTTTTTTTTTAGGGGAGGAGGATGGTGTGCCAATATTTTCACGTGCAAGTGCTGCTATAATTATTCAGCAGGTAATGGAGTGCAGCACTGAAATGCACAATATGCGTGAAAGGATGGTTGTCATGGAAGAGAATTTAACAAATGTCCTTTTGGAATGCTGCACGGAAATGGACAATATGCGGCAAAGAATGATGGTCATCGAATCTAATTTTAAAAACATTATTGACATGATGGGCCGTGTCAAAGACTGAAACACCCCCCGCCCATCCCCCGCCCCCACAAACATTTTTACAGTTTGAATAATGAATACGCCAAAATTTGAAGATACACACACAGTGTGCCAACATGTGCTATCTGCCATCACAGAATATCTAATGTCTGTGCTTTGTGGGTCCAACCCCCTCCTCCATCCTCAAGTAGTTGAGAGGAAGGGTTTGCTCCCACAGAACACAGACATTGATCACCCATGATGTCAGATAGCACATGTGGCCATTTGTCTGTTGAACCAATGACATTTGGCGAGTTTGCACTGAATGTGTATATCTTCCAATTTTGGCGTGTTCCAGTGTGAAAGCACACCATGACTGACTGCTGTTGTGAGTTTTTATATTTTTGGAATTGGATTTTGTTACTTTTTGA
Source organism: Rana temporaria (assembly GCF_905171775.1). Taxonomy (NCBI): domain Eukaryota; kingdom Metazoa; phylum Chordata; class Amphibia; order Anura; family Ranidae; genus Rana; species Rana temporaria. The sequence continues at coordinate 184,532,475 of NC_053492.1, forward strand.
CCATGTTGAACATTTTGGGATACTATAAAGTTTAGACCATAAAGAATAAACAACGCCAAAAAATTTAAAATATATATATATAGAATTATAAATCTCTCTAATCACTGAATTTAGTGAAGTAGAGATTTGACTCCAAAATCTCACCTAAAAATTTACTTTTAGAAAAACACACCAAAAACAAAAAAAATGGTTAAAAAATTATTGTTTTTTGTGCATAAAAAATATGCCCAAAAAAAAAAATTAAGGCGGTAAACACCCCACCAAAAATAATCTATATATATATATATATATATATATATGTAAACAATAAATCTAACTATATTTGATAAAAAAAAAAGTGAACTTGTTAATAAATGTATAATCTGCATAATATTTTTGGTTGAATTACCTGAAAAAAAAAAAAATTATAAAAAAATTTTGTAGACTCCTAAGTACAAAAGCAGGGAGTAATGAAAAAACTATAAAATAATTTTTGGGGTCATGAACAAGCAAAAATTAAAATACTTGACCTCAAAATTTACAAATGGAGTTGCTTCTTATTTCTAGACTCAATACCCTGTTTGTAGATGAGTGAATACTGTGCAAAATGTGGTTAGTTACTAAAAGTGGAGAAATCAATTATGCATTACAATTGAAGAAGTTAGTTAGAGAACCAGGAAGACAGAAAAAGAGAAAAAGCATTAATGACAAACAACTGTATAAAGTCCAATGGTCTAATTATTTATTATTTTTTAGAATATTCCTTTCTTTGGGGGCCGAATTAGAAAGAAATATGATCTGGCATAGCAATGGCCCCCCGACCCATGAAGTACTCAACATATTTGTCGCGTACCTCACGAGCTGATTGGGGGGCCAAGCCAGCGCGACCAGTGTCCAGCCCGGGAAGGGGATCTGAGGGTAGTCTTGCCTCAGAACCGATGTCGGGTAGGTACGTCTGGGAGTGCCTGCGTAAAAAGTTGTGCAAAATGCAGCAGGCAAATACAACGGTGTCCAATTTATATTCCGCCAGATGTATCGATGTCCTGAACAGGCGGAACCGGTTGGTGAGTATCCCAAAGGCATTCTCGACTACCCTCCGAGCCCTGCCCAACCGAAAATTAAACACACTCCTCTCTGAGGTGAGGGTCCTCTGGGGAAAAGGCCGCATGAGGTGAGGACCAAGCCCGAAAGCCTCGTCCGCTAGGAACACAAACGGAAGTCCTTCCACATTATCTTCATCTGGTGGCAATGCCAGACCACCAGCTTGGAGACGATCATAGAAATCAGTCCGTGCGAACACTCCCCCATCAGACATCCGGCCGTTCTTCCCCACGTCCACATATAGAAACTCATACTGTGCCGACACCACCGCCATCAACACAATACTATGATAACCCTTGTAATTATAATAGTAGGACCCCGAGCGGGGTGGGGGCACAATGCGGACGTGTTTCCCATCTATTGCTCCACCGCAGTTTGGAAAATCCCACCGCTGGGCAAATTGGGAAGCCACAGACTGCCATTCCTGTGGTGTGGAGGGTAGCTGTGGGGACAAACAAAAATAGAGATTTAGTACTTTGTAACAAAAACATCCTACAAGCATCCTTGTGACAGTTCACAGTATTAAAATTGCATTAGAAAAATGTGCATGGAGAATTTGGGAAATGAAATATATAGGGCCACTTCATTAAGAGACTCCACAGCCCTCTGATGGGGACAATAAAAGTTTGAAGGGGGGGGGGGGACACAAAAAACAAAAAGTCCTGTTTTAAAAAATGGCAAGGTGGGTTTGTCCCTAGGATAGCATGCTGGACAGGTTAATATTGGGTAAGGGACAAATATGCAGGTAGGCCAAGAATAAAACATGTAAAGCTTATATCAACATGCATAGGGAGAAAAGGTAACGTTAGTTAAACACACAGCATATCTGGGAAAATAAAAATAAAGTTAGTTGGCCACATTATTACAGCCAGGAAACTTACCTTAATATACTCCTCATGCATAACTTTGATGATGGCAGCACACGTGTCCGGTATGATGACCCCAAGCGCCTGCGGAGAGATGCCTGTCGAGAACTTGAGGTCCTGCAGGCTCCTCCCAGTCGCCAGGTACCGCAACGTGGCAATAAGCCTCTGCTCGGCCGTGATGGCTTGGCGCATCACAGTGTCCTGCCTCGTGATATAGGGGGACAGAAGTTCCAGCAGACTGTTGAATACGGGGTCCGTCATGCGGAGAAAATTCCTAAAGTCATTAGGATTATTCTCCTGGAGTTCCCTAAGCAGAGGCATATGTGAGAACTGGTCACGCTGGCGCAACCAATTCTTGGTCCAGAAACGCCTCCGCCCCCTGTTTCTGGCCAAAGTACTGGACAAATGAACATATCCAGCAGCCATCCCATAAACAGCACCAACTCGCGAAAATTGACGCTGCTGCTCCATCATGGCTTCAAACCGGCCGGCTGGTCAGTCAAGAACACACTGAAACAGAAAGCACTCGCAAATCCAGCACTACCTGCGACAAACGCGTGACAAACAGATACGAGCGCACAGGATGCAACTGCTAAAGCAGAAACAACCTGCTAGCCTATAGCCGAATGACAACTACGTTACCGCAAGCACACGCACTGAACCCGTGAATACACGCTGTCAAAGCCTGGAGACCGAGAAGCGCGAATCAGCTCTAACCAAACCTTCACTAACACGAGCAAACCCGTAACTAGCAAAAGAGGAACAGAGGGCGGCGCCATTAACTTTGGTCTTCCCCTTTATAGTGACGTCGTACGTAGTTTACGTGCACGCGTTCCGGTACGACGGGAATTTGGTCCGCTGGTGTGTACACGCCAGCGGAACAAAACACAAATCAGCCTTGTACGCCGGAAACTGTCGGGCAGACAGTTTCCAGCGCACAGATCCGGTCGTGAGTACAAGGCCTCAAAGTTTCTACCTAAGTGCCTGATCCACAAAGCACTTATCTAGAAATTTCAGGCTGTGTAACTAAAATTCCGCCGGCGCAAGGCGTTCCTATTCAAATGGGGCGAGTCCCATTTAAATGAGGCGCGCTCCCGCGCCGGCCGTACTGCGCATGCGCGAAGTTACGTTACGCCGAGTTTTGAGGATCGCGACGGCTTAAAAAAGTTGCGTCGGGAAAAAAAAAAATGACAGCGGCATGCATTCCTGAGGGAGAACTCCATGCCAATTTTCAAAGAAAAAACCGGCATGGGTTCCCCCCCAGGAGCATACCAGGCCCTTAGGTCTGGCATGGGTTGTAAGGAGACCCCCCCCACGCCGAAAAATTGACGTAGGGGGTCCCCCTACAATCCATACCAGACCCGTATCCAAAGCACGCTACCCGGCCGGCCAGGAATGGGAGTGGGGACGAGCGAGCGCCCCCCCCCCCTCCTGAGCCGTGCCAGGCCGCATGCCCTCAACATGGGGGGGTTGGGTGCTCTGGGGCAGGGGGGCGCACTGCGGGCCCCCCCACCCCAGAGCACCCTGTCCCCATGTTGATGAGGACAGGACCTCTTCCCGACAACCCTTGCCATTGGTTGTCGGGGTCTGCGGGCGGAGGCTTATCGGAATCTGGGAGTCCCCTTTAATAAGGGGGCCCCCAGATACCGGCCCCCCACCCTAAGTGAATGGATATGGGGTACATCGTACCCCTATCCATTCACCTGTAGGCAAAAAGTAAAAGTTAATAAACACACAACACAAGGCTTTTTAAAATATTTTATTATTCTGCTCCGGATGCCCCCCCTGTCTTCGTTATTAGCTCAATTACCAGGGGGGGCTTCTTCTTCCGCTCTCCGGGGGTCTTCTTCCACTCTCCGGGGGTCTTCTCCGCTCTCCGGGGGGGGTTTCTTCTTCCGCTCTCCGGGGGGGCTTCTCCGGACTCCGGGGGGCTTCTTCCATCTTCTCCCCTCTTCCGCTCTTGACTCGGCGAACCCCGGTTCTTCTGCAGCTCTCCGGTGCCTTCTTCTTCAGCGCTGGCTGCCTGCTATGTTTGTGTGTTAGCTCGATTTCAAACAGGCAGCCAGCGCGGTCTTCTGTGGCGTCAGGGTCTCCTCTTCTGTTCTTCCGATGTTGCCTCGTCGCCTGTTGTCGCTGTAATGATGGAAGCGCGCCTTCCATCCCATTTATATAGGCATCACCGTCCCATCATGCTCCGGCAGGTACCCACGTGGTGGGTGCACGTGGGTAGGCACCCACCACGTGGGTACCTGCCGGAGCATGATGGGACGGTGATGCCTATATAAATGTGATGCAAGGCGCGCTTCCATCATTACAGCGACAACAGGCGACGAGGCAACATCGGAAGAACAGAAGAGGAGACCCTGACGCCACAGAAGACCGCGCTGGCTGCCTGTTTGAAATCGAGCTAACACACAAACATAGCAGGCAGCCAGCGCTGAAGAAGAAGGCACCGGAGAGCTGCAGAAGAACCGGGGTTCGCCGAGTCAAGAGCGGAAGAGGGGAGAAGATGGAAGAAGCCCCCCGGAGTCTGGAGAAGCCCCCCCGGAGAGCGGAAGAAGAAACCCCCCCCCCGGAGAGCGGAGAAGACCCCCGGAGAGTGGAAGAAGACCCCCGGAGAGCGGAAGAAGAAGCCCCCCCTGGTAATTGAGCTAATAACGAAGACAGGGGGGGCATCCGGAGCAGAATAATAAAATATTTTAAAAAGCCTTGTGTTGTGTGTTTATTAACTTTTACTTTTTGCCTACAGGTGAATGGATAGGGTTACGATGTACCCCATATCCATTCACTTAGGGTGGGGGGCCGGTATCTGGGGGCCCCCTTATTAAAGGGGACTCCCAGATTCCGATAAGCCTCCGCCCGCAGACCCCGACAACCAATGGCAAGGGTTGTCGGGAAGAGGTCCTGTCCTCATCAACATGGGGACAGGGTGCTCTGGGGTGGGGGGGCCCGCAGTGCGCCCCCCTGCCCCAGAGCACCCAACCCCCCCATGTTGAGGGCATGCGGCCTGGCACGGCTCAGGAGGGGGGGGGGGCGCTCGCTCGTCCCCACTCCCATTCCTGGCCGGCCGGGTAGCGTGCTTTGGATACGGGTCTGGTATGGATTGTAGGGGGACCCCTACGTCGATTTTTCGGCGTAGGGGGGGTCCCCTTACAACCCATACCAGACCTAAGGGCCTGGTATGCTCCTGGGGGGGAACCCATGCCGGTTTTGTTTTTACAAATTGCCGTGGAGTTCTCCCTCGGGAAAGCATACCAAATGCCGTCGCTGGAATGGGCTTTTACAAGGTGTGACTAGTTTACACTTTGTAGAACCAGCCCTAATTTTACACTTGCAAAATAACACTTACGGCGCAAAAAGGAAGCTAGAAAGCTTTGTGGATCGCCTTAAGTGCTAATTTGCATACTAGCAACGGCATTTCGACTCGAAATGCCCCCAGCGGCGGATGCGGTACTGCATCCTAAGATTCGGCAGTGTAATTCAATTACACATGCCGGATCTTCTGTCTAACTTTGGAAAAAGCCTTTTGAGGATCGTTTCCAAAGTTACACACAGACTGAACAGCACTTAAGTCGGAGTATCTCTTTTGAGGATCTGGCCCCCTATGTGCAGTTCACGCTGCTATTCTGAGCTACTGGAATACTTCTAAGTCCCCTTCTATAAAGAGAACACATATTTACATTTTGTGTATATGGGGCAGAGTTTTGATTCACACCATTACTAATTGAAAGTATTTTGCAATTAGAGCTTTATATGTTACACTTGATGATTGAAAAACCAGCTGCACAGCTGATGTGAATTTTTATAACTTTTTTTTTAACATTAATGTACCTTTGTATTCCTTTGTTTATTCTGAATAGAACCAATTGTTAAAAAAAAAATGAACTCAATACTAATTTTGAGGCTTGCAGTTGGAGAGCTTTCTACTGGGCTCTGTGTCTTATCATTTAAGAATTGTTTAATGTATGTTTTCTTTAAACAGAACAATCCAGGTTTTTCAATACCTATATAGCGGGGTCATCCTGTCAAAGCCTTACGACAGGTCATCCCCGCTGGAACTTTATCCATTTTTGTAAATACTTAGAATACCTTTAAGAAAGTTATGCATTGTGGGAATGCAAGTAGCAGGAGACATGGACTCCATTGACTCGTAGAGAAACAGACTACACTTCCCACAATGCTCTGTGCTATTGGAACATGTGACGCCTCCGCACAGACTTATGGGGGAGGCTACTTAAGGAAAGGGAGTGGCTGTCCTCGCTCTCTCGGGACCTGCACTTCTCTCCTCTGCGGAGCTGTTAACAGAGCACAGTCGTGCTGTTAGGCCAGAAGCCTGGGCCTATCCACCGAGAGACCAGCCATCCAGACAGAAGCAAGACTCCAGTATCCGGCTCGGGTTCCTGAAACAGTGGACTCCCCCCGTCCGGGATCCTGTGTGCCGTGGAGCAGTGCTTGTCAGCGCGCCCTTTCTGAGGAGAACTAAGGCGGATCGGCCTGTTGGGTGAGAGAGCACTTGCTCAGCTTCAGACTCCCTGTTTAACACAGACATCTAGCGCCATTTCACAGGCCACAGACACTTGTTCGGCCCTTAGCCGGAATTTAGAGGCCCAACTATCTGTTCCAGTGTTACACAGAAGTGGTTGACGCTGACGAGGGGTCAAATCCATCAGATTCCAACTACCTTAGACATTTTTGTTGCTTAGTTCCTTTCCCCGATCGTCACCTGTGGATTACAATTGTTAACGTGCACCGACCAGCCGCAACGGGGATATTGACTGTTCTGTAGGACTGCCCGCTAGAGGGCGCTCACGAGTGTAGACTGCCTGCCGTTAGATTAGATGAATGGTACCATTCATAGGTTAGTTCCTCCTTGCTTACATAAATTGCAGATCCTTGCAAGGGCCCTTGCGGATCATATCAAGCCCTTACTGGCTAGTTGTGTTTATGCCTAAATGTATGTTTTGCCCTTTTGAGTTTCATACAGTAAACCTATCTTTGATTTTACATTAAAACATATTCACTGTGTGGAGTATACTTTCTTTCCTTAGTCTGGAGGGACCATCTATAACCACAGGTAATCTCATTTATATGTTGCCACTGTATACTGCATGTTTGCTATTGTGACCTCAGCCTAGCAGGGGTCACAATATTTCATTCTCCAGACTTCTGATGTGTCAAGGGAGGGTTCGAGCTAGTAAAATAGGGGTGAGCTAAACCGAAGGAGAGTAGATCCCAAATCAACCAGCGGCTCCTTCGGGGGTAGCGCTACACCTATAAAATGCTCAGTGTCTACTGCATTGTGTACTCAGCTGTAGCTCAAATTATACTCCATTTGCCTGGCAGGAGGCCTGTAAATTTCTGACTACATGTATGTAAAGTAGGCCAGCTTTGACAGAGTAAGCCTCACGCTGATTTAGGGGTGATGATATCAATAACAGTGGAGCTGAGCGCATTCTACACACTTCCAGAAGTAGCAAGAGGCTGACTCAGCTAAGTTTATGTAACAGGGACATCACACCCCTTTGCGATGGCAGAGGATTACATGAGAGCAAACTAGGCTTCTACTAAGTGAATAGTAGAGCAGGTGCTCAAAAAAGTGACTGGTTCTCTTCGAAGGTAGCCAACGTTCTTAATCACTTGCCCACTGGGCACTTAAACCCACTTCCTAACCAAGCTTTCAGTGCCCTCACATTTTGAATGACAATTACTCAATCATGAAACACTATGCCCATATGAAATGTTTGTCTTTTTTTCACACAAATAGAGCTTTCTTTTGGTGGTATTTAATCACCACTGTTTTGTTTTTATTTTTTTGCGCTATAAATTTAAAGACTTTTTGTTTCATTTCTGTAATACAATTTTTTTAATTTTTCTTTAGAAATTGTGGCCAAAATATACACTGCTACATATCTTTGGTAAAAAATAACCCAAATAAGTGTATATTATTTGATCTTTGGGAAAGTTATAGGGGCAGATTCACGTAGAATTGCATGGGCGCAGCGTATCTGAGATACGCTACGCCGCCGTACCTTACCTGGCTTTGTTTCGAATCCAGAAAGAATTTGCGCCCGTAAGTTACGGTGGCGTAGTGTATCTCTCGCGGCGTAACGGTGCGGAATTCAAATGCGGCGAGTAGGGGGCGTGTTTCATTTAAATGAAGCACGTCCCTGTGCCGAACGAACTGTGCATGCGCCGTCCCGAAATTTCCCGCCGTGCATTGCGCTAAATGACGTTGCAAGGACGTCAGTGTTTTCGACGTGAACGTAAATGGCGTCCAGCCCCATTCACGGACGACTTACGCAAACAACGTAGAATATTTAAAATTATACGCGGGAATGACGGCCATACCTAACATTGAGTACGCCACCAAATAGCAGCTTTAACTATAAGCCGGAAAAAGCCGAAAAAAACGACGTAACAAAATGCGACGGCCGTTCGTATGTTCGTGGATCGTCGGAAATAGCTAATTTGCATACTCGACGCAGAAAATTACTGAAACGCCACCCAGCGGCCGCCGGAAAATTGCATCTTAGATCCGACGGCGTACGCCTGTCGGATCTAAGACAGATGCCGTTGTATCTGTTTGGTGGATACCAACCAAAAGATACGACGCGCAAAATTTGAAATTACGCGGCGTATCAACAGATACGCCGGCGTAATGTCTTTGAGGATCTGCAATCATTTTCAATAATTGAAAATTCATCACACCTGATGTACTGACAGCCTATATAATTTCTTGAGACCCTAACAAGCCAGGAAAGTACAAATACCGCCCAAATGACCCCTTTTTGGAAAGTAACCATTCCAAGGTATTTAGTAAGAGGCATGGTGAGTTTTTTGAAGTTGTATTTTTTCCCCACAATTCTTTGCAATATTAAGATTTTTTTTCCACAAAATTGACAATTTTTCTCACATGGCATGTGCATACCACAAATTACACCCCAAAACACATTCTGCTACTCCTTCTGAGTATTATGGGTTAAACACATGTGTAAGACTTTTTTACAGCCTGGCCACATACAGAGGCCCAACATTCAGGGAGCACTATCAATTACACATTTAATTTCTTGCCTATCTCTTGCACTTTTGAAGGCCTTGGAGCACCAGGACAGTGGAAACGCCCACAAAATGACCCCATTTAGGAAAGAAAACACCCCAACATATAATCTATGAGGCATTATGAGTCTTTTGAACATGTCATTGTTTTCCACAAGTTTTTTGAAAACGTGGAAAGAAAATTAAAAACTATTTTTTTTTTTACATAAAGATGTCCATTTATAAGATTTTTCTAACACGTAGCATGTGCATAGGAAAAATTGCACCCCAAAATACATTCTGCTACTCTTCCTGAGTATGGCGATACCACATGTGTGGGACTTTTCCACAGCCTGGCCACATACAGAGGCCCAACATGCAGGGAGCACCATCAGGTGTTCAAAGAGACATAAATTTCAAATCCAAGTTCCTACCTATTACACTTTTGTGAGGCACTGTTAGGAACTGATGGGCACTATAGTGGCATGGATGTGGCACAGATGAGCACTGATGTGGCACGGATGAGCACTGATGTGGCATGGATTTGGTACGGATGAGTATTGATGTGGCACGGATGATCACTAATGTGGCATGGAGGAGCACTGATGTAGCATGCATGTGGCATGGATGAGCACTGATGTGGCATGGATATGGCATGGATGAGCACTGATGTGGCATGAATGAGCACTGTTGTGGCATGAACATGGCACGGACGAGTACTGATATGGCATGGACTAGTACTGATGTGGCATATCCTTATGAATCTGGTGGCCATTGTCTCTCGTACAGTGAGTGATGGAAAAAACTCAACATTTTTGTGTTTACACAGGAACATGATATGAAGGATATTTTCCAATGGGGGATTAGTGTTCTTTGTGTCCCTGTTTGGGAGAGTTCCTTTACATCCTCTGGGGAGCATATTCTTAGCACAGATATAAAGCAAAAGGTCTTTCCCACTTCACTGTCTTTGTCATTGTTGGAAAGATTCTCCTACCTTCCTGTCCCTATGACCACACAGCAAATAACAAATCTCCCCAGTGGGTAAAAGATGGCAGGACACCCCTAAGAAAAGCGTATAGTCTTTCTCTAAAACAAATGACAGTCTCTGGAATTCATGAAGACTGTTGAAAGCAGATTTTACAAAAGTGTCTCTAAAGTATTCCAAAAGTGGTGAAGAATGTGCCAAATTAATGTACAGTACCCGTTTAGAACCTTTACGTGAGACACTTTTGCAAAATCAGTTTGAGACAGTTTGTATCTCTGAATGCCAAAACAGAGATGGTCTTAATTAGCTCCACTTTTACATTTGGCACATTTAATGTGAAACAATGTAAAAGTGGCGCATTTTAGAACTACCTTAATTCGCTGTCAGAACCAAATATCGCAAATGTTTCATGAATTTGGAGCAATACATTTTTTTTTTTAAATCAAGTCGTTTTTATTTTTATTTTAGTTTTGTTATTGCTCTTTTTACACACGTAGTCGGGAAAAAAGAAAATGTTCCCATTTACATTATATAATATATAGTCTATAGTCCAATTTTTTTTTATAAAACACTCTAATATTACAACAATTTGATATTCCAACAAAGTAAAAATAATCAAAAAAAAATCGAAAAAGAAAAAGAAAACAAAAGAAAAAAAAGCAATAACTCAACAACAATAAACATCTAACTAGACAAGACAACAAAAAACATACACCTCTATATACATCATTAGATTTGATCTTTGCTACCATGTCTATTACAGATCTTATCTCCTATCTCCGTTCCCTCTCTCCCTCCTCCTCTCCCACCTCTCTGCACATTCCATCATAAAACAAATTGCCGGGATCAAGCCAGTATGACCATATATTATTCAATTTATACAGAGCTCCCCTATGTTTATATGCCAATTTTTCTCTTTTTAATATATAGTTGACGTAATCGCACCATTGTTTGTGTGTTGGTGGTACTATATCTATCCATTTCTGTAGGATAAGCTTACGAGCTAGATAAAGGGTTCTAGTCCACATCTTATTCCTCTCTATATGCAAAGTACCAACTGGGACTATGCCCAATATTGCTATTTTGGGTGCACAAGATATCTCTGTACGGCATAGTGTATTCGATGTCTGAAATACTTTCCCCCAGTACTTATGGAGCCAGAGCACATGGATTAAAGATCCATTAGATACAGAGCATCTCGAACATAAAGGAGATGTGTATTTTCCCCAAGCATATCATTTTTGTGGAGTATAATGTTTTCTATGTATTATAAAAAGCTGTGTTAGTTGCTGCGATAATGAAATAGAAACTTTGGGTAAAACCTCCATAGCTTCCTTCCATTCCACCTCAGTCAAATCTATTAAGTCTTTTTGCCAACGTATAAAACTATTAACATGTAGATCTACCCTTTCTAGGCTTAGGAGCATTGTATAAAGATCTCCTATTAGTCCTCGTTTGATAGGTCTAGACTCTAGACGAAATTGCCTTTATCAGTATCTCTGATGGTTTATACTGTAGGAGGAAATTTGACATCTGACTTTGTAAGGCGTGTCGTATTTGAAGATACTGGTAAAAGTTCATATTTGACAGTGGGTAACGTTCTTTCAATATATCAAAAGATAGCATCACATCTCCCTCAAACAATTGGCATAGAAAAATTAGTCCTGCACTTTTCCATTCAGCGAGTGTCGGCAATTTATTTAGCTCAGGTAAGCAATAATTGTCCCACAATGGCATGTATTTACATTAACAAGAGGGATTAACCACACAAAAGTGCAGCAGCAGCTTTATTGACTTCCCCTCTATGGTCTGGCTTAAGTTAACATTTTATAAGAATTAAATGTTATCTAGGAAGCAAGTATTTATTTAGGAGCAGTAGATTGAAGACTACAGTAAAATAATGTAGCCGATGTAACACAAGCAATTAATTCACAGGAAGAATGTGAAAGGAAATTTCTCATGAGTCAGGGAAAGTGAAGGAGTTTTGAAAAAAAAAAGCGGAGTTACAGTGGGACAGAACAAAGGTTTGCTTTATGCCCTTTGAAGAGAATGGATGTTTTGTGGGGGGGGGGGGGGGAATGCAGTGCCATTGTGTACCAGAACAAGTTAGAATGTCAGGCTTAGTATTGCGATGCTACTCAACAAATAATTCTTACTGTCTTAAAACACTCTGGGTCTTACAAATTAATATTGTAAGTTTCCTCACTGCACATTGGGAGATGCATCTACTATATCCACCCACCCACCAGAGGTAAACTCTACTAACCCTCCTACCAATTTCAGCTGCTTATTTCCAGAGGCGTACATGTGTTTCTGGCCTGTCTGTCATGATTTTATTAAATGGTGACTGGACTGCACCTGTTTGTATGTTTTGGGTCTGGTCTGATAAATGATCAATAACAATACAATTGATCAAAATAGTAACAGCATGTCATACAATAATACCAGTAACAATATATATATATATATATATATATATATATATATATATATATATATATATATATATTGGTAAGGGGGGGGGGCAGAGCTGTTTACCAATAACCCTGGCAGGTGCAGGGCACAGGACGTCTTACCCTATCTATTAAGATACCAGTCTGTTGACTTGTAAGTCCCCCCCTAGTCGCCGCGGGGGACCTTTTTTGGTGACGTCCTGTGCCTGCCAGGGTTATAGGTAAGCAGCTCTGCTCCCCCCATATATATATATATATATATATATATATATATATATATATATATTGTTACTGGTATTATTGTATGAAATGCTGTTAATATTTTGGCCAATTGTATTGTTAATGATCATTTGTCAATCAAATTACAGATATCCTACTGACGAAGCAGCATTAGACCGCAAAACTAGTTGAGATGTTATACATGATCAACTATCCCACTGTAATCTTCCCCGTTTGGGGACCGTTATTTTGGTGATATACATGGATTGTTACCTTGCTTTTAGTCTGTAATTGAGTATTTGTTATGTTTTATTATTTTTGTATTAATAAACCTTTATATATATTTTTACATATCTGTTCATATATTTGAATTCACCTTAGTTTACCTAGCACGAGATAGTCCAATTGCCCCTGTAATTTAAGGAGGCTTGGTTGGGGACCAAGCTCCCGACCTTTCTATTTCTACGTTTCTGTATGATGATACTACTGTATGATCTACATTCACTTTATTACTATAGAGCAGACCTGGGCAAACTACGGCCCGCGGGCCGTATACGGCCCGGCGGACCTTTTAATCCGGCCCCCGGGCAGTGTTGCCATTGCCAACCGTCCCTAGAATTACGGACAGTACGTAAATAAAAGGCACTTTTTCCCTGTTCGTAAAAGTCCGTAATAAGGGAAATGTGCCCGTAAAAAGAACCAAATGTGATCCGCAGCGCAGGCAGCGTCTAGTCCTCCTACATTATGCATAGCCTCGCCCTCTCTGACCGCCCAGCCCACCACCACCCGCCGCGCAGCCAATTGTCAAAGCGCATTTTCGCGCTAACAACACTGCTGCCAGCCTATTTAAAAGAGCAGCGCGGGGAAACTGAGGAACATCGTAGAATGTGTGGACTCTGTGGAGAGCGGCACCGGCGGGATAGCACACAGCAGCAGATGTAGTGGACACACTGCAGACACACCCCCACTGTGACGGAGTGGACTGAGTGAAGGCAGACGGAGACCGACCAGTGCGCCTGCCTGCCTGCTCTGCCCACCCAACTGACTGACTGTAGCAGTCGGCCAGCCGCCATGCTGGTGCCCGGACCTGGAGTGGACCCTGGTCTCCACTCTCTTCGTTGGAGTAGGACTCCTCGCGACGCCTGCTGCCTGCCCTCAGTGCCACTGCCCTGGCCTTGTCTGGTGAGTCCTCCTCAGTCCAGCAGCAGAGTGTGAAGTGCTATCCTACCTAGACATCATCAGTATGCTGTGTCCTCCTCCTGTGCCCCTTTCACCTCTCCACAGGTCAGATCTGTGGAGAGGTGAAAGGGGCACAGGAGGAAGACACAGCATACTGATGATGTGAAGAAGTGATATGATAATTTATTTGCAGCCTCTGTGCCATGTCCCCAGCCTCTGTCCCCCTCCTGTGTCATGTCCCCAGCATCTGTCCCCCTCCTGTGTCATGTCCCCAGCGTCTGCCCCCCTCCTGTGCCATGTCCCCAGCGTCTGTCCCCCTCCTGTGTCATGTCCCCAGCGTCTGTCCCCCTCCTGTGTCATGTCCCCAGCGTCTGTCCCCCTCCTGTGTCATGTCCCCAGCGTCTGTCCCTCTCCTGTGTCATGTCCCCAGCGTCTGTCCCCCTCCTGTGTCATGTCCCCAGCATCTGTCCCCCTCCTGTGTCATGTCCCCAGCCTCTGTCCCCCTCCTGTGTCATGTCCCCAGCCTCTGTCCCCCTCCTGTGTCATGTCCCCAGCCTCTGTCTCCCTCCTGTGTCATGTCCCCAGCCTCTGTCCCCCTCCTGTGTCATGTCCCCAGCCTCTGTCCCCCTCCTGTGTCATGTCCCCAGCCTCTGTCCCCCTCCTGTGTCATGTCCCCAGCCTCTGTCCCCCTCCTGTGTCATGTCCCCAGCCTCTGTCCCCCTCCTGTGTCATGTCCCCAGCCTCTGTCCCCCTCCTGTGTCATGTCCCCAGCCTCTGTCCCCCTCCTGTGTCATGTCCCCAGCCTCTGTCCCCCTCCCGTATCATGTCCCCAGCCTCTGTCCCCCTCCTGTGCCATGTCTCCAGCCTCTGTCCCCCTCCTGTGCCATGTCCCCAGCCTCTGTCCCCCTCCTGTGCCATGTCCCCAGCCTCTGTCCCCCTCCTGTGCCATGTCTATAACAAGTACTCGTACCAGTTGTCCAACAATGATATTTACTGCTTTTTATAAAGAAATACAATTGATTTTATGCAGTATTGAGTTTAGCCTTTTGGCCCGGCCCTCCAAAATATTTTTAGTTTCTCATGTGGCCCCATCGAAAAAATAATTGCCCACCCCTGCTATAGAGGCTACGTCTATCTTTCCTGGTTGAGGACACAATCAAGTCAAACAGTTTTTTAAACTGGTGAATCAATGGGTTTAGTTCCACTTTATGATTTACAGCAGGGGCTTTGGACTTCAGCAAAATGGCAGCCTCCAGGAAGAAGAAACAGGAGCAACTCTGAAGGCAATTTACAGCACACACTAATTTTGGTAGCATAATTATTAATGTGGAATGTATGTTCCTTGCTAAAGAACATTATTTGTTATCATGTTTTTATGGGTAAAGTTCCACTTTAACAGGAGCTCAGACTTTTATAGGCTTTACTGGATATACAGTATCTCACAAAAGTGAGTACACCCCTGACAATTTAGTAAATATTCTATTATATCTTTTCATGTGACAACAAGAAATTACACTTTTCTACAACGTAATGTAGTGAGTGTACAGCTTGTATAACAGTGTAAATTTGCTGTTCCCTCAAAATAACAACACACAGTCATTAATGTCAAAACCGGAGGCAACAAAAGTGAGTACACCCCTAAGTGAAAATGTCAAAATTGGGCCCAATAGCCATTTTCCCTCCCCGGTGACATGTGACTCATTAGTGTTACAAGGTCTCAGGTGTGAATGGGGAGCGGGTGTGTTAAATTTGGTGTTATCGCTCTCACTCTCTCATACTGGTGACTGGAAGTTCAACATGGCACCTCATGACAAACAACTCTCTAAGGATCTGAAAAAAAGAATTGTCGCTCTACATAAAGATGACCTAGGCTATATGAAGATTTCCAAGACCCTGAAACTGAGCTGCAGCACGGTGGCTAAGACCATGCAGCGGTTTAAAAGGACAGGTTCCACTCAGAACAGGCCTTGCCATGGGTCGACCAAAGAAGTTGAGTGCACATGCTCAGCATCATATCAAGAGGTTGTCTTTGGGAAATAGATGTATGAATGCTACCAGCATTGCTGCAGACATTGAAGGGGTCAGCCTGTAAGGGCTCAAACCATACGCCGCACACTGCATCAAATTGGTCTGCATGGCTGTCGTCCCAGAAGGAAGCCTCTTCTAAAGATAATGCAAAAGAAAGCCAGCAAACAGTTTGCTGAAGACAAGCAGACTAAGGACTCTGATTACAGGAACCATGTCCTGTGGTCTGATGAGACCAAGATAAACTTCTTTGGTTGAGGTGGTGTTGTCACGATTCCGCCTGCCAACGGCAACTAGCTAACCGCGACGGGTGTTACGTGATGGGGCTATATGAGGAACTAAGGGAATAAGGGGGTATTTCTACTGAGCATGTAAGACTGGCTGTGATACTTTCATAGCCCGCACTACCTTTGGCCACCACTAGAGAGAGACTCCACTCCAATCCAGCTAGCTGACCACACACAGGCAGATACAAATCTCACATACAATCTGGTGCACGCTAAGGGTTGGGAAACAGTCTAGCAATTACTACACACTTCTAGGGTTCCTCCAGCTATCCTGTAAGCTTGAATCCTAGTGTTAATCACTCTTCCCACTGTCCCCAAGGTGGCAATCTATGTTTACTCAAATGGGAACTTATATTGGCATCTAGGGTTCAACTCCTAGAAACTGGTCCTGTCCTTTTCAAATGCTAATGAAAGAACATATGTGGCATGACTGATAATGCCTACTATATTTTTAATTACCCAGAATTATACTACGTCTACAACTACACTACTTCTACAGATCACGTCACATCTCGTTAAGGAAAAACTATCACGTGTGGCGGCAACCAGGGGAGGAGTACAAAGACAAGTGTGTCTTGCCTACAGTCAAGCATGGTGGTGGGAGTGTCATGGTATGGGGCTACATGAGAGCTGCCGGCTCTGGGTAGCTACAGTTCATTGAGGGAACCATGAATGTCAACATGTACTGTGATATACTGAAGCAGAGCAGCATGATCCCCTCCATTTGGAGACTGGGCTGAAGGGCAATATTCCAACATGATAACGACCCCAAACACACCTCCAAGATGACCACTGCCTTGCTAAAGAAGCTGAGGGTAAAGGTGAGGACTGACCCATCATGTCTCCAGACCTAAACCCTATTGAGCATCTGTAGGGCATTCTTAAATTGAAGTTGAAGGAGCGCAAGTTCTCTAACATCCACCAGCTCTTTGATGTTGTCATGGAAGAGGACTCCAGTGGCAACCTTTGAAGCTCTGGTGAACTCCATGCTTTTCACTTAAGGGTGTCACTTTTATTGCCAGTGGTTTAGACATTAATGCCTGTGTGTTGAGTTATTTTGAGGGGACAGCAAATTGACACTGTTATACAAGCTGTACACTCACTACTTTACATTGTAGCAAAGTGTAATTTCTTCAGTGTTGTCACATGAAAAGATAATAAAATATTTACAAAAATGTGAGGGGTGTACTTACTTTTGTGAGATACTGTATGTGGGTATCAAGTTACTGACTCAGTCATTGATGTCGGGTGCAGGATAAGCCCCCATGCAGATTCTTCAGTATACGGTTATTTGATCAGGAAGCATTATACAGTCCATATAAATAATTTTTTAATCCATATCTTTTCTTTATTAAAGCGGAGTTCAGCCTGGGTAAAAAATAAATTAAAGTCAGCAGCTACAAATACTTCAGCTGCTGACTTTTAATATAAGGACACTTACCTGTTGGCGTCCCTCAGCTCCGGGTGCAGGTGTCGGCATTCTTACTAAGAAAAACAGGAAGTGAAACCTTATGGCTTCACAGCCTGTTTCCTACTGCGAATGCGCGAGTCACGCTGTGCTTTTTGAATGATCCCTGCTGTCTTCTGGGACCTGTGTGTCTCCCAGAAGGCAGCGGGGTGAAGAAGTAGGAGGGGCCGGACATTGCATAGTTTGCCACACAAGATTGCAGCAATCTTTCGCCGGAAGTGGCCCTCACACCTCTCCTGCAGCTGCAGGAGAGCTCCAGCCCTCCTCTGATCGCCGCCATTACTAGTAAAAAAATAATAAATAAAAATGCCATAAATCTATCCCCTATTTTGTAGACGCTATAACTTTTGCGCAAACCAATCAATATACGCTTATTGTGATTTACCAAAAATATGTAGAAGAATACGTATCGGTCTAAACTGAGGAAAAAAATGTTTACATTTTTTTTTTTTTTTTTTTTTTTATTGATATTTATTAACCTCCCTGGCGGTATGATTATTTCAGAAAAAAGGTGCTGAAAGCGGTACCGTTATTTTGCAAGAAAATTTGGGGGCAGATCCACAAAGGTTTTACAACGGCGTATCTCTTGATACGCCGCGTAATTTCAAATTTTGCGCGTCGTATCTTTGTTTTGTATCCACAAAACAAGATACGACGGCATCTTGGCTAGATCCGACAGGCGTACGTCTTAGTATGCCGTCGGATCTAAGCTGCAATTTTTCGGCGGCCGCTAGGTCGGCGTTTCCGTCGAATTCCGCATTGAGTATGCAAATTAGCTAGTTACGGCGATCCACGAACGTACGTCTGGCCGGCACATTGTTTTTACGTCGTTTGCGTTCGGCTTTTCCCGGCGTATAGTTAAAGCTGCTATTCTGAGGCGTACTCAATGTTAAGTATGGCCGTCGTTCCCGCGTCCAATTTTTAATTTTTTACGTTGTTTGCGTAAGTCGTTTGCGAATAGGAATTCGCATAGAATGACGTCACCGTCGTAAGCATTGGCTGGTTCCGGTTTCATTTCGAGCATGCGCACTGGGATACCCCCACGGACGGCGCATGCGCAGTTAAAAAAAAACGTTGTTTATGTCGGGTCACAACGTATTTACATAAAACACGCCCCCATTACATCCATTTGAATTCCGCGCCCTTACGCCGCCAGAGATACACTACGCGGCTGTAACTTACGGCGCGAATTCTTTGAGGATTTGAAATAAAATAAATAAGTTACGGCGCCGTAGTGTATCTTAGATACGCTGCGCCCGGCGCAAAGGTACGTGGATCTGCCCCACGATGTTTTATATTGTAGGCCTGTAATTCTTAGGAATAACTCACTTAAATCTGTCCAAACAAGAGTCTAGTAGGCATCCCGGGTATGAATTTTTTTTTAAAACAAAATTATAAATTATAATATAATAAATAATTATAAATAATTATAACAAATAATAATATAACTATAATAAAAATTATTCAATAATGTAATCAACTCAAAATCACTGAAATTTGCTCAGTTGCAGAATTGTCGCTGTCATTACTTTTATTTTTTTATGACGAATTTCCCCACAAATCGCTATCGCACAATTCTGCAAGTGATTATAATTTATTATGGCTGTTTTCTAGCTGGTCTAAAACCATTTTTGACATAAAGGCACACTTTTGGTTGCTATGGACAATCTACAGTTTGCAGGCAGAAAGAACAGTTTTTATTATATAAAAGAACATGTAGGGCACTGGGCAGACCACTAGGGACAAAGGTGGTGTGTATTTTTTACATACATTACTGTAATCTATAAGATTACAGTATACTGTATGTAAGGTGTTTGTTTACCTTTTTGAATTTGGCGCCGTTCTCCGCCCCCCTGCGTCATAACGTCGCAGAGAACGGAGATCGGCGGCACAGGGGGACACCTGCACCCGCTTGCTCACACAGCGGGGAGGCATCGCTGGATCCAGGGACAAGGTAAGTAACTTTGTCTGTGGCTGCAGTGAGGCGAGCCCGAGTCTGGCTCGGGAATACCGCTTTTGGTATAAAAATCTTACCCGAGCCAGACTCGGGAATACCGCCAGGGGGGTTAAATCAAAAAGTAAAAAATATGGTGTTATTTCAAAATTGCTGCTATTCTTTTGTT
The DNA here is from genome assembly GCF_905171775.1 of Rana temporaria. Taxonomy (NCBI): domain Eukaryota; kingdom Metazoa; phylum Chordata; class Amphibia; order Anura; family Ranidae; genus Rana; species Rana temporaria. The sequence continues at coordinate 184,552,195 of NC_053492.1, forward strand.
TATAGCGCAAAAAATAAAAACCGCAAAGATGATCAAATACCACCAAACTAAAGCTCTATTTGTGGGGGGAAAAACATAAAGATTTCATTTGGGTACAGTGTTGCACGTTCGCGCAATTGTCATTCAAAGTGCAACAGCGCTGAAAACTAAAAATTGGTCTGGGCACGAAGGGGGTGAAAATGCCCTGTATGGAAGTGGTTAAAGGGCAGATATGAAACCGGGTCGTAGCTCTGTTTTTTTTGCAAATTCTTTTTATTGAAGTTTTGATTTCCAATGAACATTAGTTAAAGCAACATTCAATAGGACACAACAGATCCAGCAGCTGTGGCTAATACATTAGACAATCTTGCTGAAAAGACAAATAATAAAATCGTCCCTAAAGTAAGGTGACCATATTTTTAAAATGAAATCTGGGGACATATCTTTTTTTACTAGTAATAGCAGCAGCAATCAGCGACTCTCTGCCCAGCGCCGCAGCTGCCCGCCTCACAGCCTGTCAAGTTTTACTCGCGGGGCCCCGGCTACTACTGGGTGGGGTGCGGAGGAAGATCACTCTGGCAGGGAAGGCAAGGAGATAAGCAGGCAGGCAGCAGGCCGGGACTTGAGCCAAGACAGAAGAACATGTGAGCGAAACTGGATGGGCACACGAAACTGAAGAAATATTCCCTCCGCTCCGACCAGCACATGATCATCAGAAAGGGGCACAGATAATGGAAAAAAATACACCCCCCTAAGCTAGTAGAAGGGGCAGAGTGGGGGCGTGAAATTAAGAATTATAACTTTTTTTAATCCTGCACTGACTGTCTTTGAAATTGCCCCAGCCCCTGTTCAAATACAATCTGGGGACAAAACTGGGGACAGTGTCCTCAATCCAGGGACTGTTTCCTGAAACCGGGGATGTCTGGTCACCCTACCCTAAAGGGCCCATGGAGTCCAACTGTGCACGTCTCATCTCTTGCTGTGATGTTCCATGTAGTCTAGTATCTCTCTTTTTAATGCTGCAATACATTTCATTTTCAAACCCACGTATCCATTTACAGGAACATTCATACATTAGATTGTCTACGTTACTGTGTAACCAGCATGCAGATTATCACAGATGTCGTTTAGATTGATTAGTTAGTCAGAAATATAACATGAACAGCAGGAAATCCCACACCTTCCCTATTCATTATGTAGCCCACGTGCTTTAAAAGAAGCACGTCTGACTTTTCACAGCCTTAGCAAACCCCACACAGGATCAGGGCAAATGTACCGAGAAAGTACTGAGAAAGTGGACGCAAGGGTGCCATCTGCTGTGCAAGTGGTAAAGTAACTGGAAGAAAGTCAAACTCAAAGAAAAATGCCCAGTATAGTAAAACTTCCGTCTTTGTATGACCAGAACCTGCCTGAGTTCCCTTCATCTCCTAATGTTTATGTGGCCTCTATCATATTCATGTCCTAATTTTTTCGTCATTAGAATGTATTGACTGTGTTAAATCCTTTGCACTTACTGACGTGTGTTATAATTAAACATGCAGTGAGAGTTTGCCTTCAGATCTTTGTCATTATGGATTTAAAGTGGAACTTTAGTTCGAAAAATGCTATCAGGGAGGCTTTTATTGCAGAAGAGACATATTACAACATACGGAAAAAATAAAAATTGAACTAAACTAAAATTTGCCATTTTCTCTAGACATAATCAAATCAAATGAACATCCTTCTAATAGATAATGCGATTTAAGGTAAGGATTTCTCCCCTTGGCATTTGGTAATTTCTATTAATAAAAAAAAAAAATTCTTACAAAAATAAATCTTACAGACATGGTTAATAGTTAATAGTAAAACTGTACTTGGCTAATGGAAAAGGTTAAAATAAATTTAGAAGGATCAATGCAAGAATCATCATTTGATTTTTAGATTTATCTTTGATCATGTAAAAAATGACATATGAATAATTCATATATATAACTTGAGGCAATAAGTGATGAGGTCTGTAGAAACGTAGGATCTCTCTGGAGCCTCAAATTACAACTGCTGTGATAAAAATACATCTAAATGATTGAGAGAAGGAACATCCCCCATCCCCTTCTGCTAGCAATGACAGAACCATCATAATCTACTTGTTAATCAGGGAAGTTGCTAAATTTGTGAAAGACCTGGGGAAACATTGGGCACCCTGAGGAGAGTAATCATGTGGCGTGCTGACAGTGGAACTACGCCAAATCTGAGCACCACAAACCAAAATAGTTATTTAATTAATTTATAATGTTCAAAACAAACTGACCCATCCATCCATGTCTCCATGCTTTATTTTTCCGAGAAAAATACCCTCCTAGCATTTCTGGCTGTGGCCATCTTGAGTAAGGGCAGATGATTCCTGTAACATTTACCATATTTACCATAAGACGCCTCCCTGTATAAGATGACCCCCCACTTTTTCAACCCAAATTTAGGAAATTAATATTTTAACATTGATTAATAATCAGGAGGAGTAGCAGAATGTGTTTTGGGATGTAGTTGAAAATATGCATATGCTCTGTGAGAGCAATAACCTGTTAATATGATAATTTTGTGAAAAAAATAACAAAAACAAACAAAATCTTAATTTTGTAAAGAATTGTGGGGGAAAAACTACAACTTTAAAAAACTCACCATGCCTCTTACTAAATACCTTGAAATGTCTTAAAAACGGGGGGTGTTGGGGCGCTTACTAATAAAACCAATAATTAAATAAAATCCAGTGAAAATTAAACATATGACAGTAAACTATTACCTGTAAATACTTAGTGCAAATTAGTGCATATAAATTAATAATAAATTAATAATTAAATAATTGAATGATGTGAACCAAATATTGTGAACACACTATGTGCTAAAAGTGTATAAATTAATTCAATAATAGTGAAGATGAAGCAGTCTTCATGCAATGTGCAATAATACAGTCTTTGTGCAAAAATAGCAATCAGGGCCAAACTCCAAACATGCAGCCCAAAAGGAGGTAAATGTCTACATTATATTCCAAGGTGAAGTGCTCCAAGCCAAATCACAAGGTGCTCCACTCCAGGTGCCCTGTTTCCCCAGCCTCTCACCTCTAGCTGGCTTACAAATAAGCCTTATACGTAAACACAATGGCAGCAGCTTCTCTCTCACAATGCGTGTATCACCATATGTAGGTCTCTTTAAATCCACAGCAGTAGCGTCTATGCAGCATCCAAGACCCTCTTTCCTTGGACCAATGGCTCCCCGCAGGGTACATAGAGGAAGGAACACGCTCCAAATAGTGTAAAAACGTATGGCAAACTTTATTAGAAACGTAGTAAACACTCACATTAAAAATGATGACACAGGCATCAGACACACTCCCGGCCGAGAGCGGAGATGACGTCACCGATGGCTCACGTCTCTTACGCGTTGCGTGGCTGTACACACCACATTAATCATAGGGCTTGAAATGTCTGCCTTCCAAAAAGGGGCTAATTGTACATTCCTGGGGCATTTTTCAGGCGCTTTTGGACTAAAAATAGCACCTGTAAAGCGCCTGAAAAATGGCTCCCCTGCAGTCAGGCTTTCACACTGAGGCGATGCGCTGGCAGGACGTAAAAAAAAACTCCCGCAAGCAGCATCTTTGGAGCGGTGAAAGAGCGGCGTATACACCGCTCCTCCACCGTTCCTGCCCATTGAAATTAATGGGCAGCACGGCCGAACCGCTGGCAAAGTGTAGCGGTGCTTTGCGGGTGATTTAAACCCTTTTTTCGGCAGGTAGCAGAGGTTAAAAGTGCCCTGCTAGTGGCCGAATACTTCCGCAACATGACGGTAAAGCGCCGCTAAAAATAGCAGCGCTTTACCACCACTGACGCCTCAGTGTGAAAGGGCTTGTAGTGTCTCCAGAAATGAGATAGGCCATCAGTACATCAGGTGTGAACAGATGTGATCAATTTTCAATTATTGGCACCATAGCTTGTAGACTCTATAACATTCAAATAAACCAAATAATATACACTGATTTTGGTTATTTTTATCAAAGATATGTGGCATTATATATTTGGCCAAAATTTATGCCGAGAAATTACTAATTTGCAAAATTTTTAACAGAAACAAGAAAAATATTTTTTTCCCAACAATTTGGTCTTTTTCATTTATAGCAAAAAAACAACAACCCAATGGTGATGGAATACCACCAAAAGAAAGCTCTATTTGTGTAAATAAAAATGACAATATATATGGGTACAGTGTTGCATGACTGAGTAATTGTCATTCAAAACGTGAGAGCACTGAAAGCTGAACATTGGTCTGCTTAGGAAGTACACAGTGGGCAAGTGGTTAAAATAGTCAGGGACTGCTTAACAACCAGCAACTGCTACAATAATGAACACTTTGGTGGCAAGTACTGTATATAATGTACAATAAAGTGCCTATAGTCATAGACTCTGTAAGACAGAGTGCAGAGGTCAGCGGTGTGCAATACACAGAGTGCAAGAACCAGAAGTATATGACACACAGTGAGCAGGGTCAGGTGGATGTTATGCACAGTAGGGGTTGTGACGTGAGTACAAAGATAAAACAAGTACAGGATTCAGGGGGGGGGGGTGTAACACACAGTGTAGGGGGCAGGAGAGTAAAAAATGTCCCCTGCAAACAATACTCTCCCCATCTTTACCATTTCAACAAAAATCCCCCCCCCCCCAAAAAAAAACTCTCACTATTCTCCAATCTCAACCCTACCAGCAAAAATCCTTCTTCCCCCATTCTAATGCCCACCAGCACAAATCATCTTCCTCCCCTTGTCTCTTCCCTCTCCCAACACAGGTCTCCCCCCACCCCAAATCCCTCTGCTAGTACAAATTCTATTCCCCCCCAACACAAATCCTCTTTCCCCCCAATCTCACCATGAAGAACAGTGTTTTTCTCCCCAACCCCCCCCCCCCCATCATAAATCCTCTCTCCCCAAAAATCCTCCTCCAAGCACAAATTCTGCCGCCCCCTAGCACAATTCCACTGCTACCTACCAAAATCCCCCCTCCCAGCAGAACAGCCCCCTATTTATGTACAAATCCCTGTGAGGTAAATTAGCAGAGCCAGGTTCCAGAACTTGACCCTGACGGCCATCCTGCCTTGTGCTGTATGCACACACTTCATCTTAGTGAAATAATCCATCTTTAGGCTAAAAGTTTCAGGAGGAGCTATGTGCTGACGTTACCCGCGATCACCGCTTTCTTTCTGAGCTGCACACGCTTGTTGTATCATCTGCCTGTGTACCTGCACTCAGGTTATGAGTGCATAATCATGTGAGTGTTTTTCTACTGTTTTTAATAAATACAAACTTGTTGCTACTGAGAGCATTAGATCTCTCTTTTCTTTTATATGTCCACTCATACTGAGTCTATGATCGACATCCGGAGTTGTGCATGAGCTGCTGTTTGCCATTTATCTGGATTCCTGATTACTTATCATTAGGGCTGCGCATCTTCACCGGGTCTCACGATTCGATGCGATTACGATTATCAAGTCCACGATTCGATTCGATTCAACGATGCATCCCGATGCATCACGATTGCAGCGCAAGTGCGCATGGCTCTACCCCCAAAATACTAAAGGAGATGCAGAGACTGCAGACGTGGTACAGGAGATGATCAGAGACTGCGGGCATAGTACAGGAGATGATCAGAGACTGCAGGCATAGTACAGGAGATGATCAAAGACTGCAGACATGCTACAGGAGATGATCAGAGACTGCAAACATGCTACAGTAGATGATAAGAGACTGCGGACACGCTACAGGAGATGATCAGAGACTGCGGACATGCTACAGGAGATGATCAGAGACTGCGGACATGCTACAGAAGATGATCAGAGACTGTGGACATAGTACAGGAGATGGTCAGAGACTGTGGACATAGTACAGGAGATGATCAGAGACTGTGGACATAGTACAGGAGATGGTCTATATTTCTCCTCCATACAGCCCAGTCCCTGCCTGCAGTGACAATGACTTATCATAGGTGACACATCAGATTCCACTACATGCCCGTACCCCCCTGTGTTCCCGGATCACAGCACCCCCTCCTCCTCTGTACTTACATGCTGTTCTGCGCACAGAGGATGATTGGAGCGAACAATGAGGAAAATACATTTGCCTGATTTTCTTATAGTGTGCACCCCACTTTAGGCTGGATTGTCACCATTCAATGCATGTTTCAATCTCATGATTCAATCTCATCTCGGCCTCATCACCAGCCGCCCGCCGACGCCCATACAGCGTTTTTTTATTCTAACAAAAGGCTTCACAGACCACAGCTGATTGGAGGAGATCACAGCATGTGACCATAGGAAGTGATGTCACAGCATGTGACCTCCTCCATGGGAAGCCAGGACACAGCAGATGCCCATAAATGGATTTGGCAGCACATGATAAATCCTTCCAACAGGGATACATACAATAACGATACAGTAATAATTCAATAACAATACGATACAGTAATTATTCAATAACAATACGATACAGTAATAATACAATAACCAATGAACACAGTTCCTGATGAGGGAGAACCAACAATGGGTGACACTATGACAATGCATATTAAATACATCTTCATAAAATTTCCACAACAACCCGGCACTGGGCTTTGGCACTCTGGCCTGGATCCGCAGGATGCTGGGATCAAGTTCAAATCACAGGACAGTTCTACTGAATCTGGGACAGTTTCTGCAAAAATTGCTTCAAGGGACTTTCATCTGGGGATCTGGTCTGATATCACTAGAAAACTTCTCTGAAAGATATTGGAAGTAGTTGTCCAATTATCCAAGGACATTAGAGAGTGCAAACTGAAGTTAGAGATCCCTGAGACCATCTGCTGCTGCTATCCCTCGGGTGCTAGAGTCAGCAAAGCGGAAAGGGGAAATTGTGCTGATCAGCATCCCATCAGCACTCTCAGCCAATGGTTATCCCCCTGTCAGAATACAATAGCTCAACGGGAAGAACAATGTAATAACATTGCATAGTTAGTGCAGCAGCTCTTCCCAGGCTCTTCAGTTTTTTTTTCCGTTCAGCCCGCTGGGCTTTGCTCCTATCCACGTTTTCCAATAAAGCATCAGAAAAGCATACCCCTAGACTGTTGATTGGGCCAAAGTAGTGACCGTGGGAGCGCTTTACTGATTTTTAGCCCCCAACTGTCTCTCATTTGTGTGAAGTGTCCCTCTTTTTGAGCAAAATCACTCCTTTTTTCCTGCTCAGTTGTCCCTTGTTTTGGTCTAATGTCTAGACCTCTATAAATAAAAATACTATTTGACTTCACAAGTGTTACTCTCCTAAACCTTTTATCTAACATGTAAATTATAGCATTCGTTATTTTGAAAAGCCATTCTAAAGGAAGAGTACCTGTAAAAAAAAACACTTGTGGGTATAGCCATTAATTCTTTGTAATCCATGTAGCTGTTTGAGTGTTTTAGGGGAGTGTTCTTCGCATTCATAGTTTGTAATAAAGGGTGTCCCTCTATCTCATTTAAAAAATGTAGGAGGTATGCTGATTAAAGGGATTGTAAAGCTTTGTTTTTTATTTTCTAAATAGGTTCCTTTAAGCTAGTGCATTTTTGGTTCACTTACCTTTTCCTTCCATTTCCCTTCTAAATGTTTTTTTTCTTTGTTTTCTTTGTCTGAATTTATCACTTCCTGTTCCTCTTCAGTAAGCTGTTCTGGCTGACTAACCACCGCTCAGATGATGGTGGCAAGTTTACTGAGGAGAACAGGAAGTGAGAAATGCAGACAAAGAAAAAAAAACATTTAGAAGGGAAATCAAAGGAAAAGGTAAGTGAACCAACAATGCACTAGGTTAAAGGAACCCATTTAGAAAATAAAAAACAGACCTTTACAACCCCTTTAAGGACATGCCTGTAGACTGTGACACACATGAAATGAAATAGTTCATCTTGTCAGGGGTCATGATTACATCGCACTGTTCTTCAGGTCAGGTGTTGCTTGAATGTCACTCTCAGAGGTGACAATGATCTATATCTCTGCTCTGCATGAAACATTGATATCCTCTTTCTAGTTTTACCCTGCTGAGATCTCAGAACATGTTATTTACAATTTTCTGAAAAACAGATATTTTTTTTGTACTTCTAATGCTGCCTCTGGTTTCCCCAATTTGTACTGGCAGATGAAAGATCGATCATCAATTTGCCTTTTGTATCTCTATTGCTTGGTGCCCTCTTTATTTCCTATGCTCATTTTTCTTTACATTGTATTATACATTAGTTGTGTTACTGTACCCTTTTTGTCTTGCTTCTAAACTTCATTGATCTTCATTGATTGAAAAATAGAGTCACACTGCATTCAAGGCATTCGTCCCTGTGCATACTGCCCTAAATGTAAGTGCCACTCTGTACATCATCCAGCTTCGTCCAGCTTCAGCAGCTTTCAGCCTCTCATAGTGCAGGTTACTCCAGAGCTAATTAAAGCGGAGGTCCACCCTAAAAAAATGTTTTAGTTTTTTTTATACTTACCAGAAGTGGCTGTTACTAGGCAGAGCTCCAAATCTGCCTTGCCCGCGGTGGGTCTTCTTTCTTCTCCTCGTCGCGCTGCCTCCTGGGAAATGGGGGGCGGTGTCTTCTGGGACCTTGTGTGTGTCCCAGGAGACATCCGCCCATTCACATAGCGCCGCGCGGCTCACACATGCTGCAGTAGGGAATCGGGCAGTGAAGTCGCAATGCTTCACTTCCTGATTCCCTCACCGAGGATGGCGGCGGGGCAGCCGAGACCCGAGCGATTGCTCGTCTTCGGCTCCCGACATCGCGGGCAACCCTGAACAGGTAAGTGTCCTTATTAAAAGTCAGCAGCTACAGTGTTTGTAGCTGCTGACTTTTTTTTTTAAGCCGGACCTCCGCGTTAAATCAGGGGAAGCTCTGTTGACTCCTATCATCCAATCAAGTGCAAGCAAAAATGCTGTTTTTATTTTCTTTGTATGTGGTTGGGTATTCTCTGCAAAGTGAAGCTTCACCTCGCTTATTAACCACTTGACCACTGGGCACGTAAACCCCTTTAATAACCAGACCAATTTTCAGCTTTCGGTGCTCTCACAATTTGAATGACAATTACTCAGTCATACAACACTGTACCCAAATGAAATTTCCGTCCTTTTTTTCACACAAATAGAGCTTTCTTTTGGTGGTATTTAATCACCGTTGGGTTTTTTATTTTTTGCGCTATAAGAGAAAAAAGACTGAAAATTCTGTAAAAAAAAATAATTTTTCTTTGTTTCTGTTATAAAATTTGGCAAATTTTGTATTTTTTCTTCATTCTTTTGCATAAATGTGAAAGATGAAGTTACGCCGAGTAAATAGATACCCAACATGTCACCCTTCAAAATTGCACACGCTCGTGGAATGGCGCCAAACTTCGCTACTTAAAAATCCCCATAGACGACGTTGCAGGGTATTGTGGGGTATTGCGGAGTATTGTGGGGTATTGCGGAGTATTGTGGGGTATTGCGGAGTATTGTGGGGTATTGCAGGGTATTGCGGAGTATTGCGGGGTATTGCGGGGTATTGTGGGGTATTGCGGAGTATTGCGGGGTATTGTGGGGTATTGCGGGGTATTGCGGAGTATTGCGGAGTATTGCGGGGTATTGCTGAGTATTGCGGAGTATTGCGGAGTATTTCGGGGTATTGCGGGGTATTGTGGGGCATTGCGGAGTATTGCGGGGCATTGCGGGGCATTGCGGAGTATGGGGGCATTGCAGAGTATTTTGGGGTATTGCAGAGTATGGGGGCATTGCAGAGTATGGGGGCATTGCAGAGTATGGGGGCATTGCAGAGTATGGGGGTATTGCAGAGTATGGGGGCATTGCAGAGTATGGGGGCATTGCAGAGTATGGGGGCATTGCAGAGTATTGCACAGGGAGGGATGGATGGCTGGATCTGTGACTGCATGTGTCACAGATCCAGCCCGCATCCAGCCGATCCAGCCTGCTGCTGCTTCCGCTCTCTCCCCTCTCCTCTCTTACACTGTACCGTTCGGTACAGAGAGGAGAGGGAGGAACCGGCGTCATCACATGACACCGGTTTGTTTACTAGTGATCGCTCCGTCATTGGACGGAGCGATCACGTGGTAAACCGCCGCTATCAGCGGCGATTTACCGTGATCCGTGATCAGCCGGGTCCGGAGGACCCGGCGGTCACGGAGACTCCCGTGTGCGCGCCCCACAGGGCGCACGGGAGCGCGATTCTGGGAGGACGTACATTGACGCCCTCCCAGAGTTAAGCAACCGCCTTGTAGACGTATTTCGTCTATAGGGCGGTTGTTAAGTGGTTAAGCTCTGAAGCAACTACACTTGCAGCGTGGCACTTACAAAGTGCACAGTTTATTTGCCTTAGGTAAATCAACCCCATAGAGTTTTACAGCATGCAACAACTGGAAATAGACAGTGTGCATGTGCCTTCCCCCTGCACCAAGACGCTGGAATCTTATGCACAGGGGCTAAACACCCAGGGGCAGATTCACTTAGATGGGCGTAAATGTGGGCGGGCGTAACGTATCTGTTTTACGCTACGCCGCCGCAAGTTTTTCAGGCAAGTGCTTTATTCACAAAGCACTTGCCTGTAAAGTTGCGGCGGCGTAGCGTAAAACACCCGGCGGAATTCAAATTTGGCGGGTAGGGGGCGTGTTTCATTTAAATGAAGCGCGTCCCTGTGCCGAACGAACTGCGCATGCGCCGTCCCTAAAATATCCCGGCGTGCATTGCTCTAAATGACTTTGCAAGGACGTCATTGGTTTTGACGTGGACGTCAATTACGTCCAGCACCATTCACGGATGACTTACGCAAACGACGTAATTTTTTTAATTTTCGACGCGGGAACGACGGCCATACTTAACATTGACTGCGCCTCATAGACCCAGGGGCAACTTTACGCCGGGAAAAGCCTAACGTAAACGTCGTAACTTTACTGCGTACGTTCGGGAATTCGCGTATCTAGCTAATTTGCATACTCGACGTGGAAATCGACGGAAGCGCCAGCTAGCTGGCAAAAAAAAAAATTGCAGTTAAGATCCGACGGCGTAAGAGACTTACGCCTGTTGGATCCAAGGGATATCTATGCGTAACTGATTCTAAGAATCAGTCGCATAGATACGACGGGGCTAGGCAGAGATACGACGGCGTATCTGGAGATGCGCCGTCGTATCTCTTTTGAGAATCTGGGCCCCAGTGTGCATGAGGCCAAAGGTGTAGGTGTCATGGTCTGTACATTCTTCAGCTGTAGTTATGCAGGGATCCTACTCTTATAGTTGGGTATACTAAAGCTGAACTCCATGCAAGAAGATACACAGTTATACACATATATGACAGCAGTTTTAACTGTAGAGCATTTGTAATTTTGTACATCCATGTGATCCAGGATCTCCTGCCAGGCAGCAGGAAATCTCAACCTCCAGAAGCAGCACATCTTAAAGAGGAAGTAAACCCTGATGGGATTTACTTCCTCTTTATTCCCCTGTAAAGTAAAAACATAATGGGCTAGTAATGTGGCACTTACGCTGCAGGAATCTCCCTCCACTAAGTCTGGCTGCAGCCATTTTAACTGTGGGCAGCTGAAGCTGCTGCCTGTTCACTTCCTGGATTTAAACAGGCATACCTCCAGCTCTGCTGCTCTCATTGGCCCTCTTAAGACTCGCCCCCCCTCCCTTCCTGGCAAACTCTCACGAGAGTGAGAGAGAGCTGTGCATAATGTCATAAGCCTAGGCTAATGACCAGACAAGAAACAGGATGTGGGCGGTATAAGGTATTTACTGGCAGAAAAAATATGTTTTACTATCCAAAGGGCAGAAGATTTAATAGATGGAAAGTTGAAAAAATGACTGAAGAGCCGCTTTAAAGTACTTATTAAAAATTATTTATATTCATTTAAAATAGTATCCTACTCTAATAGTCTCCAATAACCCCAGCACACCAGCATTTAGACTGGGAGAGAGAGGGGCAGTGCTCTAAGCCAGTCATGCCGCGTACACACCATCGTTTTCTGCGATGGAAAAAAACGTCATTTTCAAAAACGTCAATTTAATTGACCGTGTGTGGGCAAAAACGTCGTTTTATGTCTTCTAAAAAACGACAGAAAAAAATTGAAGCATGCTTCAATTTTATGTGTCGTTTTTGGCCGACGTCGTTTTCTGTGTTCTAAACATTGACCGTGTGTACGTAAAAACGTCGATTTAAGCCCGCGCATGCTCAGAAGCAAGTTAGGAGACGGCAGCGCTCATTCATGTAAAACGACTGTTCAGAATGGAATCAGCACATTCGTTAAGGTGTTTTTCAGCTTATAGACAAGAAAACGAAATTTAAAGCACAGTCACTGAAAATCACGAATCGTATCTCACCAAACTTTTACTAACACGCAGCAACACGATATCAGCAAAAGAGGCCGTCTTCCGCATGGAAACGACCCTTTATAGTGACGTAGTGCGTGATTGACGGAACTGCGCTGTGCTAGAGCGTTGTGAAAAAGCGATGGTGTGTATGCTACGTCGTTGTTCAAATTGAAGTTTGAAAAATGACGTTTTTTTAAAGCACATAAAGCGTCGCTTTTTTCCATCGCAGAAAACGATGGTGTGTACGCGGCATCAGGCTCTGCTGCATTGCACAGCCCTGTCAAACTCAAGGGGGTTGATTTACTAAAGTCAATTAGACCGTTTACTTTGCAAGGAAAGTTGCATTTTGCAAGGGAAACTCCCCAGGGCTTAGTGAATGTGGTGAAGTTTCACTTTGTTAAGAACACCCGATGACAAGCAAGGAATATAATAATAAAAGTTTTGGCTTGTACATGATTGGATGATGGAACCCAGCAAAGATTCACCTCATTAACTATGCTCTGGGGAATTTGTATTTGCAAAGTGCAACTCTTGCATAATGAACACCCTATAGTCAATCAACCCCTGTATGTAGATTATGTATTGTGGTATTATAAACGGAACTTGGGATAGACTGATATAGATAATAAGGAACATGTGTTCAAACTTCCAAAGTTGAATTATTTGATTGCCTTCTGCTATGATTATTTGCAGACATTATAACAAGAAATTAACATGTAAGCCTTACGGTATCATTACAGTTAAATTGCTGAAAATTTAAAAAAAAGCATGTATTTAAAGAAAAAAAGTAGTTAGCACTAAAAAGGTATTTGACATCTATTTGCCTTCTCTACAACTGTATTTTTTTAAACAATAGATTTTAATAAGCTTTCAACACAATACACACAGAACACATAGGTGGGAGGCAGTCTTCCACATCAAGGGTTACATTATTACATCTGGGGTAAAAGAGTTGCAATGAAAAAGCTGTCACACCCCCACTGCTCCCAGACAGTAAAGTGTGGATTACTAAAAAAAGGATAGAGGGCAAGAGGAAGGTATGGGGGGCCAGCTGGAAAAGTCTCACACCATTCAAGAAAAATCTTAAGGTGGGCATTAAATAAATCATCAGAAGGGTTGAAGTTACAGAAATTATTTATGTGCTTCATGATACTATTAGCAGGTTATTGAATCATGCGCTGGAAGCTTGTTGTATGCAGAGTATACATTTACTTTCATGGAGGATATCAAAGCATGTCTTTAAATTATCATGGCTTTACATCATGGAACAGGAAACAGGACAATACAAGCACATATATTGAGGAAAGACAAGCACTTCCTCTGGTTACCTTACCATAGAATACACATTATAACAGTGCATTGCCAACTGTCAAACAGGTGCGGGAACCCAACCACGAGCCACTTCCCTCCCAACCCCCCCCCCCCACACACACACACACACACACACACCCCTCCCTAACTGCATTAAATAGTGGGTGTGGTCAAATTTAATGAAGAGTGGGAGAGTCTAAATGGGAATTAAATACCAGGGCCCAGATCCACAAAGAAATTTCGCCGGCGTATCTATTGATACACCGCGTAATTTCTACGATGCCCCGTTGTATCTTTGTTTTGTATCCACAAAACAAGATACGACTGAATGTGGGCTCGATCCGACTGGCGTACGTCTTAGTACGCCGTCGGATCTTAGGTGCATATTTACGCTGGCCGCTAGGTGGCGCTTCCGTTGATTTCCGCGTAGAGTATGCAATTTAGCTAGATACGGCGATCCACAAACGTATGTCCGCCCGGCGCATTTTTTTACGTCGTTTACGTAAGGCTTTTTTCGGCGTAACGTTACCCCTGCTCTATGAGGCGTACGCAATGTTAAGTATGGATGTCGGGCCAGCGTCGAATTTTCCGTTGTGTACGTCGTTTGCGTAAAACGCTCACGAATAGGACTTTGCGTAAATTACGTTCACGTCGAAAGCATTGACTATTTGTGACGTGATTTTGAGAATGCGCACTGGGATACCCCCACGGACGGCGCATGCGCCGTTCAAAAAAAACTTCATTTACGTGGGGTCAAGATGAATTACCATAAAACACGCCCACATCTTATCCATTTGAATTGTGCGCCCTTACGCCGACACAGTTACACTACGCCGCCGTAACTTACAGCGCAAATTCTTTGTGGATACGAAAAATACGCTGTAAGTCACGGCGGCGTAGTGTACCTGAGATACGCTACGCCGGGCTTAGATATGCACCGAGGTACGTGGATCTGGCCCCAGGAGTGTATTATGAGATGGGGGGGGTAACACAGAGTGCAGAGTTCTGGGGTGAGCTGCATACAGAGTGCAGAGTTCAGGGGTGCGCTACACACAGAGTAGAGAATTGCAGGACTTCTTTGTTTACAAGTGATAGTGGTGAGCAGGGAACAGAGGGCCTGAGCCAGAGGTGGTGGAACTGAGTTCCACCAAGTTCCAGCTGAAAAAAAGCCATATATATATATATATATATATATATATATATTGTGACAGGAAGTCAGGTAAATCTGTGGGTGTTGTCACAGACGGGAGATACATTTCTGCCTTGTTTAAACAATACACCAATTGTTATTAGGCGTCGGCTGCAGAAGTAGCCAGAAAAGGTCTAAGGGCGTTGGAAAACTCCAGCTGTTCAGAATGAGGCAATTAAGGCCTCTATAAGTAATCCAGAGGATTACCACTGACTTGCTGCATCCTGAGGCTTTGTGACTAAGGAGAGCAGTAGCTGAAAGTCTTCTGAGGAGGTGATTGATTTTTCTGTTTGATAAAAACTCAAAAGACTATTGTTTTTCTGCTGTATGACCAGCAGGGTCTGCCCAGCACTAGGCTGTGCCAGACTCCATAGATAGGTTCCAGTGTGGTGAAGGTAGACGCCCCAAGTGGCCAGGGTTTATTTTATGTTTGATTTTGTTTATGCTGTTTGGATGCTTGCACTTGTTTCCAGCAAGATGGAAGAATAAACCAAAATCTTTGTTTTCAACCATCTTCGACTGCCTGTCTGTATAAATTCAGTGTGTAGTGAACCCATCCAGGGGGTCACACACCCCGCTACCGAGCTAACCCCTTACACTATATATTCTTATTAGAAAGCTGCTTTACAATACATGCTGTTGTTCTTTCAACAGTTACCACATTGTCATGGTATTTTTTAATTCATTGACCTGTGAGATAGTGGTTGATTTCCAGAGCTTAGGAATTAAGAACACTATCTGCAGAAGAAATCACAAAAGACCTTTATTTGTCACCACTGGGGAACCCATTAAAATGGAAAGGAGGGTACATCATGATGTGTTTTTCGTGAAATGGAAATAGAACCCAAATGTTTTGTGGGTTTTTGAGTGTGCAGCATATTACTCTGAAAAAGAGCAACTCTTATAATTTTTTGTCTTAAATCTACCTCCAAAATAAATGATAATTTTAAATATACCTAAATAAAAAAAGAAAAAAAATGTGGGCAACTTCTCAGCTGAAATTTAAAGTGTTTGTTAAGGTCAAACATTTTCTTCTATAGTTCCACTAAGCTCCCCAGTGGATATCACTTTTAAAATTATGCGGTATAATAACTTACTTCAGAGCACATTCCACGCTCAGCTTACTGCCCCCTGGTCTCCTGTCCCAATCTGATAGCTGCGGGGGGAGGTGCTGGAAAATTCACGCTGACATCGGCTGAGATGAGGAGAGGAGGGAAGGAGACCAGCGGGAAGTCACATGAGCGCTAAATGGCGCTCTGAAGTAAGCTATTATACTGCATAGTTTTTAAAATTACATCTAATGGGGAGAAGAAAACACATTTTTTTTAATGCAGGAGGGGAGGATCGGGGAGCTGACAAGCAGAGAGGGGAGGGGAGAGGAGGACAGAGGAGATACAGACATAGAGAGCAGGGCTGCGGCTGACGGAGGCATGTACGCTGCCAACGGTGTCAGGGCTCAGCAGCCATGATATATCGAAAGTCAGCATACAGAGGGGAAACTGGCAGGATCAGCCAGGTATTTCAGCTGATACAGGGGGACAAATTGCACAGCACAAGCACTGTGCTGTACAGCACACTTTAAAGAAAAAGGATCAATATTTAAAAAACTGAAAAAAATGTGGGTAACTTTTCAGCTGAAATTTAAGCCCAAAATTTCCAGTATTATTATTATTATTTTACAGGATTTATATAGCGCAAACAGTTTGTGCACCACTTTACAACATGAGAACAAACAGTATAGTTACAATACAATTCAAAACTTTCATGGAAATGTCTAAAAAAATAATAGCCATTTTTAGCAATTAAAGTATATCACAGAATTTCATACAACGTTTTTAACAAGTTGACTGATGAAAAAGATAATTTGCGCATTATTCAGTTCTGCCGCAATGTTATAGCTTTAGAAAACTCTTTCAAAGTTCTGTCCTGTAGGTATTTTACTCCAGCTAGAAATGCAAAATGCCTCCCTTCTTACCCCTCTACATGATTTAGTGGATGTTCAGACCTAGGAGACATGAAGTATATATGATGGACATGGTCTAAGGCTAAATGACTGTGGATAAGGGTCTATAACACGGTCAATACCGTGTTAGATATAAACCTGCGGAAAGACCCCTGGGAGGCACTCTTGCACATAGTTACATAGTAGGTGGGGTTGAAAAAAGACATAAGTCCAACCTATGTGTGTAATTATATGCCAGTATTACATTGTATATTTCTGTATGTTGTAGTCGTTCAGGTGCTTATCTAACAGTTTTTTGAAACTATCAATGCTCCCTGCTGAGACCACCGCCTTTCACATCCTTGCCGCTCTTACAGTAAAGAACCCTCTACGCAGTCTAAGGTTAAACCTCTTTTCTTCTAATCTTAATGAGTGGCCACGTGTCTTGTGGTGTTACCAGTATGGTATTTGTAAGTTAAAATCAAATCCCCTCTTAAGCGTCTCCTCTCCAGAGAGCATATAGTTACATAGGAGTAATCAATATATCAACAGTGAACCTCTGGGACAAAGATGGCCTCCTCCTCTCCTTTCCCTCTTTTCCTGTCTTTTTTTTCACTTTTCCTCTTACTTTTTTATTTTTCTCTCCAGGTCCTCTCCACCTAAGCATTTATTTTTTTTGCCCTTGAGGAAGAGCGGTACTCTGTTTTTTAGTCATATGGATGACTGTACTGCTCTTGCTAGTTCAAGAGCTCCTAGCCGAAAGGCCTTTTTATCCAAACAAAACATCTCCAGGCAAGGCTCTAATGCCGCGTACACACGATCATTTTTCGGCTTGTAAAAAACAAAGTTTTTCAGCCTCTAGAAAAAACAAAGTTTTTTTCAACTTAAAACGACGTTGCCTACACACAATCGTGAAAAAAAAATGCTCTAGCAAAGCGCGGTGACGTACAACACGTACGACGGCACTATAAAGGGGAAGTTCCATGCGGATGACGCCACCCTTGGGGCTGCTTTTGCTGATTTCGTGTTTGTAAAAGACTATTCGCGCTTTTCTGTCTGTTACAGCGTGATGAATGAGCTTACTCCATTACGAAAAGGTCGTTTTACCAGAACGTTTTCCCGTCTCATAACTTGCTTCTGAGCATGCGCAGGTTTTTAACGTTGTTAAAGCCCACACACGATCATTTTTTACAACCCGAAAAATGACATCGTTTAAAACGCCATAAAAATAGGGCAGGTTCGAATTTTTTTTTTGTCGTTTTCCAGAACCCGAAAAATGCTGTGAAGCCCACACACCATTATTTTAAATGACATTTTTAAAAAACGTCGTTTTTTTACAAGCCGAAAAATGATCATGTGTACGCGGCATTGCAATTGATTATCTAATGGAATGAAATTGCCTGAGACCAATGGTTCTTCATTTCTATATCATTGTTTAATATTAGCTATCTGTAGAGAGAAACTCCTCCTGCACTTGTTCATTTTTTTTGCATAGTATTTTTGGCTATGCAACTGTTTATTGTTCTTGTCATTTCTAAAAATAATAAAATTCAAGTGAAAGAGAGATGGTTGGTCTTGCCCTTACCCGGACACAAGTGTCCGGCTGTTCTAGGGGCACAGGCAACATCACCAGTATGTTACAGAGCTCCTCATACTCATTGTTCTTGTTATGTTTTGCTGTGCCCCCAGGACATCTGGACACCCCTATTGGGAACAAACTGTGTCCGATGAGGGCAAGACCAACCATTTCTCTCTTTCCTGTATTGTTTGCATTGACTATGTTAAGTCTCGTACCAATGTACTTGTCCTTATATTGACAGAAAATGGATAATGTCCTATCTGGATGTTTGTATTTCTATTTAAAAATCTTCAATAAAAACATGGTAAAAGGAAGATATTTGACAAATCCTCATTAAAGGGGAACTAAACACTCTAAACCAACATTAACCACTTAAGGACCCCTTCACGCCGATATACGTCGGCAGAATGGCACGGCTGGGCACATCCACGTACCTGTACGTGGCCCTTTAAGCCCAACCGTGGGGTCGCGCGCCGCCGGCGCGTGCACGTGACCTGGTCCGGAGCTCCGTGACTGCGCCCGCGGGACCCGTGGACCTGATCACCGCCGGTGTCCCGCGATCGGTCCTCCGGAGCTGAAGAACGGGGAGAGGTGTGTGTAAACACACCTTCCCTGTTCTTCGTTGTGGCAGTGTCATTGATCGTGTGTTCCCTGTCCGATGTGTCCGCCATAATGTCGCGGTCACGAAAAAAATCGCCGATCGCTGCCATTAGTAGTAAAAAAAAATATTAATAAAAATGCAATAAAACTATCTCCTATTTTGTAAACGCTATAAATTTTGCGCAAACCAATCGATAAACGCTTATTGCGATTTTTTTTACCAAAAATTTTTAGAAGAATACGTATCGGCCTAAACTGAGGAAAATATGTTTTTTTATATCTTTTTTGGGGATATTTATTATAGCAAAAAGTAAAAAATATTGTTTTTTTTTCAAAAAATGTCGCTCTATCACAAAAAAATAAAAACCGCAGAGGTCATCAAATATCACCAAAAGAAAGCTCTATTTGTGGGAAAAAAAGGACGGCAATTTTGTTTGGGAGCCACATTGCACGACCGCGCAATTGTCAGTTAAAGCGACGCAGTGCCGAATTGCAAAAACTGGCCAGGTCCTTAGGGTGGTATATTAAACCCAAAAGCAAACATTTATTATATTGCAGCGTACCATTTTCCTAGATGTGATGGCTGCATTCGTTTTTATTTTTTAGCCATTCTTAAATGCTATATAAATCATTTGCCCTTACACAAGATGTTTGTGGCCAGAAATGCTGGGGGCGGGTGTTGTACAAAGTGATTCCTCAACAAAATAAAGCATGGAGACATATATGGTTAGGTGATTTTGATTTGAATATTAAAAATGAATTAAATTGCATTTTCAGTTTGTGGTGCTCAGGAGTCAGGTACATGATTAAGCTGCTAAAGGATCCATTTTTCTCCCTACACACCAATAGGCTTGCCTACTTACGCGGCATAATCTAATATGGACTGATCGAAAACATAAATACAGTTTTGTAACAACAAATCACCAATCATTCTGGGCAAGAAGAGAAGTTGATGGAATATGTTGTATACTGCCAGCGAGCTGTGGTTTATGTGGGAAAAGCCACTAGACCAGGATAAAGAGATATCTGAACACAACATGTAATTCATGAGGTTTTATGAAATCCTTATTAGAGCACCACAGATTATCCTGCGGCTAGACAAGGAACAAAGCAAAGCAATTACATGTCACTGATGTTTCATCCAAGTGTTCAAGAGGTTTATTTTTTAAAAAAAGGGAGTATCTGAACACTATTTAACTATTTTTTTGGAACTGAGAATCAGTTGCAATAAACATAATTATTTTAAAGAAATACTGAAGTAATTAGTGTGCCAGCACTACAGTTTAAGGTGGTCCTGTCATTTAATGGCAATTCTAAACTGTCATGTAGGGAAGCTAGTTATCCTATTTTTAATCACTGTTATAAATATATAATTGTATTTCTGTAGTCGGATATCCATTTTACGAACCTCATCTACTTAAAACTTTTGTTACCCCAACATTGCATATTCCTGATATGTGACTGTTGTACCAAGTTACTTGTATGAGAAAGTATTTTGTTCTCTTTGTATTGTTTTCTCTGTTTGAAATCCTTGGTCTTCCTACCAGTCCTTCTGCTTTCCTAAAAAAGACAAACCACACTAAGCAGAAGAAAACACTGTGGTCAGTTCTCTAACTGTTTAACCACTTAACCTCCCTGGCGGTATGATTCTTTCAGATTTTAGGGGCTGAAAGCGGTACCATTATTTTGCATGGAAATTTTGCCTTTTAGATTGCAGGCCTGTAATTCTTAGGAATAACTCACCTAAATCTGTCCAAACCAGAGTCTAGTAGACTATGATAAAGTTTGAAACACAAAATCATAAATTATAATATAATAAATAATAACAAATAATAATTAATAATAACAATACTTTTTATTCAATACATTTTAATAAATAATATATTCAAAAACTCAGATTTCTTTTGGGGGTCAAACAAGGGTGCAATATTATTAGTCAGTAAACATCTCGGGTATGAAAAAGGTACAGCACAAAGTCCAACGTCACAGTCGGGACAATAGAAACGCGTTTCTTTACGGATTTTTCTTCTGTTGTTGTCGCGCTTGGAGCAGCAAACCACACACATCCTTGTGGGTGCTGTTTTTGTTTCAGTGGGTGGAATGTGGTCCATAAAGTGACGACCAGTCAGTCGTTCAGGGTTCACAACACCAGCAGCCCGACGTCCAGATCGGTTTACCACCGTTGGCGTTTGGTGCTTCAGAAAGATTAGTTCTGCAACCTTCCACACAAAGTCCGCATGGACCATAGGCCTGTCACTTTTTTTTTCATCAGAATGAAGGAATTCCAGAGGCACTGTTCCAAAAGATATCGGAAATTTTTTTTATAGTATTTTTTTTGCTGCTTCCTCATGGCTGGGTAAAAAGTCATGGTCTGGTCAGCTCTGTCCACATCTCCCTTAGTGCGGTTGTAGTTCAACACAACCTGTGGCTTCATAACATCCTTTCCACCTTTGGTGTGTACCATTACGGTCGAGGTGTTATAAACTGTACTCATAAGGCACACGTCTTTTTTGTCCCGCCACTTCAGTGCCATCATTTTCCCTTTCTGCCATGCAGCTACTTCTCCTGCCCCAAGCTTTTTGTTGGCAAATGTTGACGGCATGTCACGCCGGTTAGGCCTCACGGTCCCATAAGCGTCCGTCTTATTTAGGAGAAGGAACTCGTTGAGTTCTGGGGAGGTATAAAAATTGTCTGTGGTGACACAGTAGCCCTGGTTCAGCAATGGCTCAATCAAGAAAAGAACCAAATCGGTTGCCATTCCAAAACCGCTGAATCGCTGGCAGAATTTGGTCCCTTTCCCAGTGTACTGGACTGAGTTCCAGATGTACCCAGAGCTAGATTCACACAGCATAAATGACTTTATGCCACAGCAAGCGCGCTTTGATGCGATGAACTGTATCCAGCTGAGTCTACCTTTGTAGGCCATGAGACTTTCATCGATAGTAATGTCTCTCTCTGGAACATAGGTCTGCTGGAAATTCTGCAAAATAAGCTGGTAAATCTCCCACATTTTTTTCAGCTTTTGAGCTGGATGAGAACTCTCATCAAAGTCCTTATTATTTGCAAAGTGCAAATACTTCATGATCAGTGAAAATCTATACTCCGACATGACGGTTCCAAAAAAAGGTGTGGCCAATAATTTGTTGGTTGTCCAGTACCATTTCTGCAGGGGTTTTCCCACCACTCCCTGTAAAATTATAAGGCCAAGAAACTTCCAGATGTCGTCGCTGGTTACAGGTTCCCATTTTCTGCGCCTTGAAAATCGCTGATGGGTAGCAGCTTGTTGTTCCTGGTAGAGATTCGTCTCCAAAACAATTTTGACGATCACTTCATCCGTCAAAAAAAGTTGGGATTGTCATCCTCAACATCCACTTTGATCCCAGGTGCTCCTGTAAATGGAAATCTTGGTGGTGCTACGTGCTCCGTACCGCAATCAACTGCGCACCAAGTCCGCACATCGCTGGGCACAGTTGCAGGATCATCGCTCAAATCACTTTCTGCATCTGATGATGAACTTTCCCATGTGTCGCTGTCACTCAACTCTTCTGCAAGCGATTCTGTATCACTGTCGCTGTTTTCCAGCAGGTCGCATAGCGATTTTGAGGTAGAGGCGCGCTTTTTTGATGCCATGGTCGCTGTGCAGTTTACAGACACAAGTAAAGTAAATCTGCAGACAAGGGCACTGGAGAAAGCACTGGGGGGCAATCAAAGGTCACTGTATTTTATTTTTTATTGTAATCCAATTGTATAAGTGTGTTTTCCTGTGTTTTTACTTTTCACTGTTTGAATTTGGCACCGTTCTGCCCCCCTGCATCGCGACGCTCGCAGGAAAGAGAATCAGGGGAACACAGTGCATCGGGCGGAACATCCGGCCACCGTGCACTGTGGAAATACATCACTGGATCGCAGGGAAAGGGTATATCACCTCTTTCTACATCCAGTGAGGCAAACCCGAGTGTGGCTCGGGGTTACCGATCGTAGCACAAAAATCTCACCCCGAGCCACACTCGGGAATACCGTTAGGCAGGTTAACCCCCTTGGCGGTAAACCCGAGCGTGACTCGGGGTTGGTTTTTCATGTTAAGATCGGTATCCCCGAGTCACGCTCGGGGTGGACGTGCAGAGTGTGCAGCGGCGCGGCTTACCTTCTCGCTGGATCCACAGGCAAGTTACTTACCTTGTCCCTGGATCCAGCGATGCCACCCCGCTGTGTGAGCGAGCGGGACCTCCTCGCTCGATTCACAGTGTCCTCGTGTGCCGCCGATCTCCGTTCCCTGCGACGTTACAACGCACGGGAGCGGAGAACGGCGCCAAATTCAAAAAAGTAAACAAACACTTTACATACAGTATACTGTAATCTTATAGATTACAGTACTGTATGTAAAAAATACACACCCCCCTTGTCCCTAGTGGTCTGCCCAGGCCCTACATGTACTTTTATATAATAAAAAATTTTCTTTCTGCCTTAAAACTGTAGATTGTCCAAAAGTGTCCCTTTATGTCAAAAATGGTTTTAGATCAGCTAGAAAACAGCGATAATAAATTATAATCACTTGCAGAATTGTGCGATAGCGATTTGTGGGGAAATTCGTCATAAAAAAAAAAAAAAAATAGCGACAATTCTGCAACTGAGCAAATTTCAGTGATTTTGAGTTGATTACATTATTGAATAATTTTTATTATAATTATATTATTATTTGTTATAATTATTTATAATTATTTATTATATTATAATTTATAATTTTGTTTTAAAAAAAAAATGATACCCGGGATGCCTACAAGACTCTTGCTTGGTCAGATTTAAGTGAGTTATTTCTAAAAATTACAGGCCTACAGTATAAAACTCCAAATTTCCTTGCAAAATAATTGTACCGCTTTTGGTATGTAATTCCAGACAGAATCATACCGCCAGGGAGGTTAAGGACCTTGTCTGTTTTTCAGATTTGGTGTTTACAATATTTAAACAAGTTTTTTTTGCTAGAAAATTACTTAAAATTTTTACACACAAAAAAAAATGGGTCACTTTTATTCCTATTACAAGGAATGTAAACATCCCTTGTAATAGAAAAAAGCATGACAGGTCCTCTTAAATATGAGATCTGGGGTCAAAAAGACCTCAGATCTCATATTTAGACTAAAATAAAAAAAATAAAAAAATGTGTCATTTGAAAAAATTTGAAATTTGAAAAAATGACAACAATAAAATATGCCTTTAAGAAGCTATGCTATGCTACGGAGACGGGAGGGGGCCATCTTGCCCTCACTCGTATCTCAGCCGAGCAGAAGACAGGACCCGATCGCGAATCCACCGCAGAGACCACCGTTATCGTTTAGAGGACCGCTCACTGAAAAGATGGATATTTCGGTTGTGGCAGCTGCTGCCGTTACCGAGATATCCATCTTTAAAGTACCGACGTATATGTACATGAGCGGGTCCTTAAGTGGTTACTATTACCTATCTGCAGAGAGAAACTCCTCCTGCACTTGTTCATTTTTTTTGCATAGTATTTTTGGCTATGCAACTGTCTATTGTTCTTGTCATTTCTAAAAATAATAGAATTCAAGTGAAAAAACAAAAATTCTTGAGAGAGATGGTTGGTCTTGCCCTCACCCGGACACAGTTCGCTCCCAATAGGAGTGTCCAGATGTCCTGGGGCACAGCCAACATCACCAGTATGTTACAGAGCTCCTTATACTCATTGGGCCAAATCCACAAAGACCCGGCGTAACCGCGAAATTCTAATTTAAGTTACACTGCCTTAAAATTTCTACCTAAGTGCCCGATCCACAAAGCACTTACCTAGAAATTTCTGGCAGTGTAACTTAATTTCCGCCGCCGCAAGGCGTTCCTCATTTCATGGGGGCGATTCCCATTTAAATGAGGCACGCTCCCGCGCCGGCCGTACTGCGCATGCTCGTGACGTCATTTTCCCGACGTGCATAGCACGAAATTACGTTACGCCGGGCTTTGTGGATTGCGACAGGTCAATAAAGTTGCGTTGGAAAAAAAAAAGATACGGCGCGAAAAAAAAGATTCAAATTCGAAAAAAAACGAGTCTCTAGACAGAAGGGTCTGCTTTTACATGGTGTACTAACTTTACACCATGTAAAAGCAGCCCTAATTTTGCGTATGCAACTTAATACTTACGGAGAAAAAACGAAGCAGAAAAGCTTTGTGGATCTCCGTAAGTGCTAATTTGCATACCCGAGGCGGCATTTCGACACGAAATGCCCCCAGCGGCGGATGTGGTACTGCATCCTAAGATCCGGCAGTGTAATTCAATTACACATGCCGGATCTTCTCCCTAACTATGGAAAACTGATTCTGTGGATCAGTTCCATAGTTAGGACCAGGGATACGATGGAGTAACAGCAGTTACTCCGTCGTATCTCTTTTGAGGATTTGGCCCATTGTTCTTATTGTTATGTTTTGCTTTGTCCTGGAGGCTATCTGAGATCGTGTGTACGCGGCATTACACTTAAACCTGACCAAATTCAATATCTAAAAGATAATTTTCCCTTTTTTAGGTGTCTTCCCAATTCTCCTATCTTAAAATCTTTATTGTGTTCTCTTAAGAAACTTTTTATGCTGCTAACTATGCATTTTTTTTGCGGCAAACAACATCCACTCTTGAATCCTGAAAAAAGTACCAGATATCCTGACTGGGAAAGATAGCAGCCCTGAAGATGACCCAGCTTCCAAAAACTATTGTACCCATTCAGGGTTCTCTCCCTTTTACATTCTATGGGAAGATCAACAGGCATGCATGCGGTTTATCTGGCAGGATTCTAGACCGAGAGTCTCCAAAAATGTTCCATTCAGCCTTAAGTCCAAAGAGGAATTGGGCATAACATATATTATCAAATACCTTCAAGCATCACAGATCTCTAATAGCTCTAATACCAACCCCATTATAGGTCAGCTTTGTGGCATACCTGCTTACATCCTTGGTAAAAGACACAGCTCCATGGAATACTCCTGTCCTCTGTAAACACATTACTAACCCAGGGCTCAATATTCAATGAAAATATGGGGCTCCAAAAAATACTCAGGGAGATTAATATCACCCCATATGCCCCTTTCAACTCTTGCTAATACTCCCTCTTTCCCCTGGGATATGGGGAGCCAAGCAGAATTCTCTAGTGTTCTAAAGCAGATTTCCAGGTATACAACTTGCTGAGTATGCACAGTATGTTAATCTTAATTTAGCAAAAATAATCTCACCACACTCCACCTGAAAATGTCTTAAAATGTGTAATTACGTCAAAACTATTCCTCTTACTCCCTTAAAACACATCTGTTTGAACGATCCTCTTTTTATAAAATATCCTTGATCTATAAACTTCTCCTTGAGGGCAACCTGGTTCACCTTCTGCCTTATAGGAAAAAGATCTAGGTGGCTCCCAGAATTGCTACAGTGGGCCCAGGTTTGGGACACGGTAGCACATGGATTGCTTATCTCATTATTTAATGAGACCATCTATAAACTAATGTTTAGGTAGTATATGGGACCTAATAGTCTGGCCAAATTTGTCCACGGTGCATCAGACCACTGTTTTCAGGCTTGTGGAGCAGCTGGCACTTGAATACATTTCAACTGGAAGTGCTCTAAAATCAAATCTTAATGGCTGCCAATCAT
This sequence comes from Rana temporaria, assembly GCF_905171775.1. Classification (NCBI taxonomy): domain Eukaryota; kingdom Metazoa; phylum Chordata; class Amphibia; order Anura; family Ranidae; genus Rana; species Rana temporaria. Next base: position 184,578,793 of record NC_053492.1, read on the forward strand.
ACATTAGCTAGATCCTGGTGATTTCGAACTTCAACCATTACTCAGGGGAGCAAGAAATGTAATAGTATTTGTTTAACGAAAAACTGGTGACCACCTTACATTATAGAATAAAACATTTAAAAAGGTCATTATTCTTGGGGAGATTTCAATCACTCTGTATGGATGATTTAACCCTCCATGGACTGAGGAACGAAGGGTCACCTCGTATGTAGACGTCTGTGCCAGCCCAACTCCAACTTATCGTGATCACCACATTACCCTGCTTCCTTCTCACTTAATCTCTTCACTTTGCATACTTTTTTTCCCCCATCGTTTCTCTATATTTTGTGTCTTCTATCTTTGCAGTGCACATTTTTCTTGCCTTTGAAAAGGCTCCAGGGGTGCTACAAAACTAAAAATGTTCAAGGGGCACTTAAACTTAGATTGTGACAGGTGCCTTACATATTCTCATCACTATGACACCTCAATGCACTTGCATCTGGATTTGTATTTTGTACCCTGTGTCAAGATGTGTACTCCCTTTTTAAAGTGTTCTACCCTGGTTATATAAAACTATTTCAATAAAAATGTATTGAAACAGAAAAAGCAGGACTGGACTAAGTCTTGAGTGTGGGGTTCCCACACCTCATTTTTCAAAGTTTTATTAGTTCTGACAATAATTCACACCTTCAGTCACGTAAATTGAAGGATTAACATTTATTATTCCTCCTTACTGACACCAAGAATAGGATTATGTAACTAGTACGGGGTGGTTCTACAAATTTCACACCTTCAATCCTGTTCTTTGACAATAACACCTGCTTTCCATGGTAATTGGATTAAGGTGTTGGTGCTACCTGTTTGGACATAAATGCTGGGGCGTTTGCCTGACACCCATTAGACCTGAAGAAGAGGCTTGAAGAGGCTACAAAACACCTTCAATGTTACAGAACAAGACTAGTTGAATGTTACATCACAGACATGTATCTAAAGCTACTTTCCTTCATTAAGATTTAGATTGGTGAGGGGTTGGAATTCCTATACAATTTCTAATTGGTGCCTGTGTCTCTGCAAGGGAGATTTAGGCCACCCATAGGTGTTGCAACTTTCTTTCCTGCAGTGATGGCACAGTGGAGGCAAGTGATGGCACAGTGGGGGCAAGTGATGGCACAGTGGGGGCAAGTGATGACACAGTGGGGGCAAGTGATGGCACAGTGGAGGCAAGTGATGGCACAGTGGAGGCATGTAATATAATGTAATGGCACAGTGAGGCATGTAATGTAATGTAATACCACAGTGAGGCATGTAATGTAATGTAATGGCACAGTGAGGCATGTAATGGCACAGTGAGATTTGAAAAAAGCCTGTTTCTGTCAGCGGTTGTTCCTGTCAGTGGTTGTTCCGGCTACCCCTCAGCTTCCAGAAAGACTAGTAGGAAGGGGGTAGTCTTATATGGCGAGTATATACCAAAACCAACATTTTTCCTGGAAAAATAGGGGGTCGTCTTATACGCCCAGTCGTCTTATACGCCGGCAAATACGGTAAACTATTTTGTGGCAGTAATTACCACTCCTCTAATTAGGGCAATCATACTCCTCCTATGATACAGTACTAACATAATGTCTTCAAGGATTCAATATATATTAATCCTCCTAGCGGTATTCCCGAGTCTGACTCGGGGTGAGATTTTCATACCAAAAGCGGTAACCCCGAGTCAGACTCAGGGTTACCGAGTCTTACCGAGTTACTTACCTTGTCCCTGGATCCAGCGATGCCACCGCGCTGTGTGAGCAAGCGGGACCTCGCTCGATTCACACAGTGTCCTCCTGTGCCGCCGATCTCCGTTCCCTGCGACGTTACGACGCACGGGAGTGGAGAACGGCGCCAAATTCAAAAACGTAAACAAACACATTACATACAGTATACTGTAATCTTATAGATTACAGTACTGTATGTAAAAAATACACCCCCTCCCCCCTTGTCCCTAGTGGTCTGCCCAGTGCCCTACATGTTCTTTTATATAATAAAAACTGTTCTTTCTGCCTGCAAACTGTAGATTGTCCATAGCAACCAAAAGTGTCCCTTTATGTCAAATTATAATCACTTGCAGAATAGTGCGATAGCGATTTGTGGGGAAATTTGTCATAAAAAAATAAAAGTAATGACAGCTACAATTCTGCAACTGAGCAAATTTCAGTGATTTTGAGTTGATTACATTATTGAATAATTTTTATTATAATTATATTATTACTTGTTATAATTATTTATAATTATTTATTATATTATAATTTATAATTTTGTTTTTTAAAAAAATGTCATACCCGGGATGCCTACTAGTCTCTTGTTTGGTCAGATTTAAGTGAGTTATTCATAAAAATTACAGACCTACAGTATAAAACGCCAAATTTCCTTGCAAATAATGGTACCGCTTTCAGCACCTTTTTTCTGAAATAATCATACCACCAGGGAGGTTAACAAAACAACTACAAACAAGTTACTTAATTAGTGAGATCTGAATTTAAGCTAGATAAACATTTTAGGCTACAGGCTGACACTCTACATAGCTCCATCATCCTAATCTGGTACAACCAAGAGGACAATTGCACCCAACAAGAGGTAATTTAAGAAGAAAAGGAAAGAATAAGGAAAGAAGTTGAAATTTAGAAAGTGACCCTCATACCCCAACCTCTGCCCCCCCCCCCTGCCTGCCCCCACAATTTTGTGGTCCCGACTCCCCCGTTAGATATTGGATCCAGGGACTCCATATCTTTTCAAACTGCGACATTTCATCATTTAAAGTTGCAGTCATTCGCTCGTTAAGCATAATCCAGGATAGTTTGAGTTTGAGCTGGTCGAATGACACCACCGACCTCCATGATTTTGCAGGGACCATGGACCATGTACCATCACATTAAAACTTTGAAGTTGGCTTCTATTAATGATGTATTTATGATGGATTTCGTGGCTCCCTGGGCAATCTTATGCCACTCGTCCAGCTCAATGTTCTCCTGTTCAGCCATTCTCCTATCTCCGCATGTATTCTAACTTCTCAGAACATTTAGTTAGGACTACAAATATTTCAGAGACATGTCCCCTAATCTTGTCATACTGTGTACAGAAGTATTCCATTGGGGTCAGGCATACCCCACTTTTAAGTACACAATGGAACCAGAGCATGTATGCTAAAACGAAAATGTACTTAAAGTGAAGTAATACCTTTTTTCACTTCAGGGGCTGTAGTGGGGGTTCGGGACCTATAGTGGGGGAATCAGGGCCTATAGTGGGGGGCCATGGGCTGAAGTGGGGGGTCAGATAGTGAAGTTTATAGTACGGTAGAGGACTGTATAGGAATCCACTTATGTTTAGGCAGTAAATCTGGACTGACTGGCAGGCAACTCTGGATTGGCTGGTGGGTAACTCTGGGCTGGCTGGCGGGCATGGCTGGCGGGCATGGGCTGGCTGGCGGAAATTTTGCCTCTTCACTTCTGGCCTCTTCACCTCTCCCACTGGCAGCAGCTCTACCTCTTCCAGGCCATACTGTGGCTGTGCGGAACTTTACGTACACTTGTGGGTATGTCTTGCGGGTGTACATAAAGTGAGTGTACTTAAAGCAGGCTATGCCTGTAAATTGTATTTTGAGGGTACAAAGACTGTGTCACATATGTGTGCCATGTATACAGTGGGATAGATTTACTAAAAGCAAATAGTGCAAAATATCTAACCATGTGCAAGGAAAACAGCCTATTTGCCTTCAGTAATTCAACCCCAGTAAGTTCAGATTTTACCTAACCATTAACCGGTAAGCCTCTGATACTTTTAAATACAATTTGGCATACCTCACACACACGGTGTTACCTTTCTACTGTGGGTGCCTAAGGTTGCCTCAGGTTTTCATAATTCTAGCAATGCCCTTGGTTCTTGGCTTTAGATATTCTCTAAAAACCTTAAAGTGGAGGTTCACCCTAAAAAAAAATTCTAACAATACATTGAGAAGACTGATTACACTGCGGGTATGCCGGGGTTTTTATTAATTTTTTTCGTACATACCTCGTTATCGCCGTTTCATCCCTCGGCTTCCGGGTATGATTCTTGCTGGACTGGGCGTTCCTAGTTGATTGACGTTCCTCCGACTGGCGCATACTGCGTGTCACGACTTTCCGACAGAAGCCGAACGTCATTGCGCAGGCGCCGTATAGAGTCGGCTCTATACGGTGCCTGCGCAGCGACGTTCGGCTTCTTTCGGAAAGTCGTGACGCGCAGTATGCGTCGTTTGGAGGAACGTCAATCAACTAGGAACGCCCAGACCCGCAAGAATCATACCCGGAAGCCGAGGGATGAAACGGCGATAACGAGGTATGTACGAAAAAAAAAAACCCAGCATACCCGCAGTGTAATCGGTCTTCTCAATGTATTGTTAGAATTTTTTTTTAGGGTGAACCTCCACTTAGGCTTCATGCACACAGGATGTTTAAAAAATGCAGAGCTTCTGCCAGGAAAAAGCATTGTTAACAACGCGCCGTTAGCCGTGTTTTTGAATAGCGTTTATGGCAGTTTTTCCGTGTTTTTGGCTTTAGCATTTTTTGTTATTTTTTCAGTAAAAACACTCCCTATAATATAAAAGCACCTAAAAACTCCAAAAGTGGCAAAACACTTGTTACAGCGTTTAGCAGCTATTTTTGGGCATTTTTACAGCACAACAGTCGCTGCTTCTGGACGCAGAGGCTGACGTTTTTTTCTACTGCCCCTAAGGGCTCATGCACACAGGATGTTTTTACAGCTGCTGTTAGGGGCGTCTGATGTTTTTTTTAACTGCCTCTAAACGCTCCCCCATGTTAGCCTATGTGTCCATGCACACATAAGCTGTCAGAGGTGTTTGGAGGCATAAGCGTTTAGAGGCAGTAGAAAAAAACGACAGCCTGTGCATCCAGTAGCAGAAGCTGTTGAGCTGTAAAAACGAAAAACGCAAAAAAACACTGCTAAACGTGGCTAACAAGCGTTTAGCAGCTAACAGCACGTTTTTAAGGCGTCATGTACGCTACTGCTGATAAACGGACGTTTAGGAGCAGTTGGGCGTTTTTTTTCAGCTGCCTCTGAACTCTCCTCAATGTTATCTCATCAGTACACAGGGTCATTTATAGTCGTTTCTATGCAGTTGTGCTTAGAAGCATTTTTTGTAAAGCAAAAAAAAAATGCGTTCAGGATGGATGTTCAGAGCCATTTGAAACGCCAAATGCCTATAACAGCTTGTAAACGCGATAACTCGCGCTTAGCCACATTTTGTTTACAGGAATTTTTAATAGAGATACATTTTTGACTATTTAAAAAAAAGAAAAAAAATTCTAAGCACAAACACGGCTAAATGCGGCTAAACGCGTCATGCAAACGTGGCAAAACGGATAGGAAAGGTTTTAAAACGTCCCGTATACATTAAAGAGGACGTAAACCATACCCCCCCCCCCCTGAAAAACAGGGAAAAAATAAACCTGCAAGAGAAAGGCATAATGAGCTAGTATGCATAGCATACTAGCTCATTATATGGCACTTACCTGAGATCGAAGCCCCCCGAAGTCCTCCTCGTTCCCCTTCAACCGCCGCCGCCATGTTCCCTCACATCTTCTTCCTGTTTTCGCCGATGTGATTGCCCGGAGCGTCGATGACGTCACTCCCGCGCATGTGCGTGGGACGGCAGGAAATACGGCATTAACCCAAGTTCAGAAAAGGCACACTCAGTGCTCCTGCGCCGTTGTCTATGGCGCGCATGCGCCGTAGACATCGGCAATTGTCATTATTGTAAATATCTCCTAAACCGTGCAGCAGGTTTAGGAGATATTTCTTGCACCAACAGGTAAGCCTTAATCTAGGCTTACCTATAGGTGCAAGTTGTGTGGTTAAATTTACAACCACATTAAGCCTAACGCTGCTTTCTTCTGGCAGCAGCACTGGCGTTTTTTGCATCATATGCAATTTACAGTTTATAGTCCATTCTCTCAAGGTTTTCAAGATTAAGATCTAGCTATTGTAACCATCTTAGCCCCCTATTCACACGTGCGGACCGTTTAGGTCTGCCTGTCAGTTTTATAGGCGGACCTGAACGGACGCTACATACATGTCTATGGCGCAACAGATGTCAGCAGTGACATGTCCGCTGACATCTGACCCGCTAAAGCAGGGATCCTCAAATTACGGCTCTCCAGCTGTTGCGGAACTACACATCCCATGAGGCATTGTAAAACTCTGACATTCAAAGACATGACTAGGCATGATGGGAATCGTAGTTCCTGAACAACTGGAGGGCCATAGTTTGAAGACCCATACGCTAAAGTGTGACAGATGGAATCCCTATTTTCCACCCGTCTGGCAGGTCAGATGGAATGAAAATGGACTCTACGGTCCGTTTTCATCCGATCCCTCATAGAGGAGAGCGGCGCTCTGACAGGTCAGTCCCTGCACAGTGTGCAGAGACAGACCTGTCATCTGCCTGCTCAGCAGGGATCAACGGAGCGAGAAAAGAGGAGCCCGTACACGGACACGTCTGTGTGAAAGGGCCCTTTTTCTGAAAACACATTGCGCTGGTTTAAACTTATTGTCTTTAGGATTTAGAATATTATTTTATTGCTCTTGTTATGGCAAATGCCTTTTTAAAGGTCTTATCTTCTTAAATGGTTGCAGACACCCACTCACCTTCTGCTTCTTTGGTAAGAATAAAAGGGAAAAAATCTGATTTTTTTTTTCAAATATTAGATTGTCCTCCCCACTGTAAACTATCAATAGCAATGCTGCAGAATAATGAACATTTCAGACCTTATTGTCATGATATTTTACAGGAATTCCAAAAATTATTAGAAAAATATAAAACTGCCAAGTTTAATTACAAGAGGCATGCTGCAAAAGTTCAGCTGTGCCAGGGATTTGGATACATGAATAAATTACCACTGCAATGTCATTGAATTCTAAACAGACTCTATCTCACACTTCATCTGCAAGTGTGCTGGCTGTCTCCTGTTTCAACCAAACTATCAAATAAAAACTTAAACTGAAGTGATATTTTACCCTTTCATTAACCACTTCAGCCTCGGAAGGATTTACCCTCCTAATGACCAGGCTATTTTTTGCAATTCGGCACTGTTTTACTCTAACCTTCAATTTTGCACTATAAACAATAAAAGAGCGACAATATTTTTAACTTTTTGCTAAAATTCATATCCAATAAAAAAAATGTAAAAAAAAAAAACGTTTTTCAGTTAAGGCTGATATGTATTCTTCTACATATTTCTGTTAAAAAAATCCCAATAAGTGTAAATTAGGATAAAATTAACATTTTAGCTGCATTCAGTAGGTGTGGTATGACACTTTTTTTTATTATTTTTAATGGATCCAGGCACCCCATGAAACAGGAAGTGTATAGGTGATAATTCTATGGGTTTGATAGCCATCCTCTTAATCCATGGGGCTATTTCTTCCCAAAATGGTCTAATCTTTGAACAAGACCACCATATGTGAAGAAATGTACCTCTTTCTTTGCCGCTCCTCCAGCAACATTCATCAGCTGACGAATATATCTGTACTAATCGGGCCGGAGTCTGATACATCTAAACATAAACTTGACATTTCTTGAATATTATAACTTTTAGAGGTAGAATACGTTGATTCTATACATTTTTTAACTTGTAATGAGGTGAATGTATCATTTTGTTCTCTTTCCCATTCTTTAATAAAGTAAGGGGTTGTGATGTTTTGGCCACTGAGAACCAATTTATACATTTGTGATAGCAGATGGTTAGGCTTTAACATCTTCGCACACAAAGTCTCAAATGTAGTGAGAGAACTCAATGTCCTTACTCAAGGTTCTAACCTATTAAAAAAAATCAGACATTTGATAATATCTCCACTTAGCCATAGGCATGTCCCCCTGAGATGATACCAGCTCCGGTAGAGGGGTTAAGGTTCCTTGTGGGGCATATCTTGAACACATTGTATTCCCGTTCGATCCCCATGGGCCTAATACTCCACCCTCCTCTCCCGGGGGGAACCGTGGATACCCTCCTAATGGGGCCATTGGGGAAGTACGGGGGGGCATATTTCCCAGTGTTGTTTATTCTATCCCATACCACTAAGATATTCTGGGTTAATGGGGATGTCCAATTTGAAAATCCCCTCAACTTGGCTAGTATCCATGGTGCTCCTGCTAAGTTTCTACCTGCCATATTTTTCTCAACCGAGACCCACACTTTATTTGAACAGTCATGACACCAGTTTAGGATGCGTACCAAAGACAATGCCCTATAATACAGGGCTATGTCTGGTAACCCAGTTCCCCCCTCCCTTTTACTTCTACGTAAAATGTAATGTAGAATGTCTATCATTCCATATAAAGGATTCCAAAGGCTTTACGTATTTGTTTAAAAAACATCTGTGGGAGTGATATAGGTACAGTATATAAGATGTAAATTATTCTAGGTATTATGTTAATTTTAATGGCATTAACTCTTCCAAACCATGTCAAAGAATGGCCTTTCCATCTCTGCAATCCCATCTTATCTTCATCATTAGAGAGCCATAATTAAGCTCAGGGGAGGGCTGGCAGCCTTAGGCCTGGGGGACAGGTCCAGTCAAGTGGCCCATAGAGTGTGGAAAAGTGACAGTCTAATGCCCTGTATACACGATCACTTTTTGTGATGAAATAAAATGACATTTTTAAAAATGTCATTTAAAATGATCGTGTGTGGGCAAAACATCATTTTTTGTCTTCTGAAAAACGACCAAAAAAAATTAGAACATGCTTCAATTATTTTTTTTTTTTTTTTATTTTGTTTCTTTTCCAAAAAACAAAAAGCAAGAAAGTGATACAGGAAACATAGAAAAAAGACTAAACACAGTCCTATACATCAACATATGTATGGATATTAAATTTCTTCTATCTCTTCGGCTCTATTTGTTGTTCATAAATCACTACCAAAGGAGATTATAATATCTTTATCACTACTAGTTTCAATCCATTCCTCTAAGAGAGATATAGTAAATAAAATACTTGCTACTTTCTAACTTAATTTCAGACTACCCCGAGTATTCCATTTAACCCTAAGTATCCATATATTTTCTATATATTATCCCCATAGCACTTCCTTCCTCATTTTATCCCCTCTTTCCCTCCCCTCTTATCCCTACCTCTCGACCCCCTTCTTCACCTCTTCCCCTCCCCTGGCCGTCTATATCCACAGGCCGGCGAGGAGAAGAAGAAGAAAAAAAAAAGGGAAAACAATAAAACATAAAACAACCCTCCCCTCCTCTCCTCCGCTGTCTTCCCCCCTCGTACGATATACTCTCTCTTCTGTTTCCCTTCTTTCTTCCATCTATTACCCTTTATCCTGTTCTCCTAGTAGCTTTTTACCTTCCTCCGACTGTACAAATAGTTCCCAAGGTGCCCATATCATTTTAATTTCCTCTTTCTTATCTATTGTTCTTGGGAGGAGTTTCTCCATTATCCCTATTTTCCTTACTTTTTGCAGCCACATAGATATTGGAGGTGCCTCGGGGGCTCTTTCAATTTTGTTGCAATGCAACTTTTTGCTGCATTTATCAGATGACATATCATTGATCCCTTATATCTTACTGGAGAAATTTCAGCATGATGTAGTAGAAAGAACGAGGGGTCCTCTGGAATCTGATATTCCGTAAATACTTGTGTAATTCTCCGTACTGTTTCCCAAAATTGTCGTATTATTGGACATCCCCAGAATGTATGTAACATTGTCCATTTCTCCCCACAGCCTCTCCAACATCTACCTGGCATTTCAGGAAAAAATATGTTTTGACGCGCTGGCGTATAGTACCATCTTGTTAATATTTTATAATTTAATTCTTGTATTTTCGTACATCTTGAAGAATTTAGTGCTAAATTTATAATATTTTGGCTTTGTATTGGGGAAAAGATTTGGCCTAAGTCTCTCTCCCATTTAATAGGCTCGACATTCTAAAGTCTTCTGGTGGTGCAGTCAGTAGTGTATACATTTTAGAGACCATATGGGCCAATGGTTCCTCTCCTCCACAATACTCCTCAAACTTTGTAAGTGCCCGTTTATACTTTTCTGCACCATCCAGAGTCTCCAGAAAATGTCGTACCTGTCACGCTTGCTATATCGGTATCCCACAACTCCCTCCCCCTTGTGTTATTTCTCTTATTGTCATCCACCCCCTTTCACCCAGAAAGTGGGAGGCTTGAAATCTACCCTTTTCTTTTAATTTCTTAAATATATGAGATTCCATACCAGGCTGGAATTCTGGATTTCCTATTATTGGATAGAGGGGGGAGTTTTTAGTTTAGAAATTCGAGTTATGACATACTTTATTTCCAGTCCATAGAGTTGGACCTACCGTTGGGTGGGTTTTAACTGTAAGAGGTAATGCAGAATAGCACCATATTTCCCTATTTAACGGTACAGGGCACATTTGTTGCTCTATAGTGATCCACAATTTATAATCCCCATGTCTACTCCAGTCTACTATCCTTCCCAACTGGACTGCTTGATAGTATTTTAACATATCCGGTGCTGATATCCCTCCCGCCTTTTTGGGTAGGATCAATAGTTTCCTACCGATCCTGGGCTTTTTACTCCCCCATATAAATTTTGTAAATAGGGCCCGAACTTGATTGAAGTACAACATGGGGATCTGAATTGGTAGAGCTTGAAAGAGATAGAGAAATTTTGGCACTACACTCATTTTTAAAATATTGGTTCTCCCAAACCAAGAGTGAATCCCTCTACTCCATCCATCTAGCATTATTCTAACTGTACCCAATAATGGTTTAAAATTTAGTTCAAAGGTATCCTTTAGATCTGGTGGCATTAGAGTCCCTAGATAATTCAATGCCCTCGTCGTCCACTTAAACTTAAAACTATATTCCAAACCATTCTTAATCGGCTCCGGCAGAGCTACCCCCATCGCTTCAGATTTACTATAATTTATTTTGAAGTTTGACATCTTCCCGTAAAGTTCTACTTCTTTCATTAAGTTTGGAAGGGATATCTGTGGTTTTGTTAGGGAAAAGAGCATGTCATCTGCGTAAGCCGATACTTTATAGTCTCTCTCTCCTAATTGAATACCCACTATATCTTTAAAGCCTGAAAAGCTGTTTCTGCTTCGGGAGTCCATTTGGTCATGACAGACTCCTTCCCTTTGGTCAAATTGGTCAGGGGAGCAGCCTGTGAGGCAAAATGGGGGATAAACGGCGATAATAACCCGCGATCCCCAAAAATGCACGAACCTGTTTCTTATTGGCGGGACGTGGCCAATCCTGAATAGCCTCAACTGTGTTTATCTGGGGCTTGATTAGACCTCTTCCAATGGTATACCCCAGATACTTCGCCTCTTCTAACCCAAGGGTAAATTTTTTTGGATTGGCTGTAAACCCGGCTTCCCAGATGGAATCCAACACAGCCTGAACTTTTGGTAAGTGTGAGTCCCAATCCTCACTGTGGATGACCACATCATGGAGGTATGCAGCAGCATAGGCTCGATGAGGCCGAAGGGTCTTATCCATGGTGCGTGAAATGTGGCGGTAGCCTTCTGTAACCCAAAAGGCATCCTCCGATATTGGAAAGATCCTTCTGGAGTTACAAATGCTGTTTTTTCCCTTTCCCTGGTTTGGGTACTAAGACAATGGGACTGGACCAATTACTATTTGATTCTTCTATCACCCCTAGCTCAAGCATTTTTTTTTACTTCCTGGCGAATTGCCTCTCGCCGGGCTTCTGGAATTCGATAAGGCTTCAACTTGACCTTATCCCCTGGTGTGGTGATAATGTCATGTTCAACTCCGGAGACCCAACCTGGCAAGTCTGAAAACTTCTCCCTATTTCGGAGCACAAACTCTTTAGCCTCCTGTTGCTGAGTTTTGGACAGAGTCTCTGCTATCCAAACTTCAGGGACAGCCAGGTTAAACGGAGCAGAAGATCGGGTAGTCTTAGCGACAAAGGACTCGCTATCCTTCCATGGTTTCAACAAGTTCACGTGATAGAGTTGCTCAGGTTTTAGTCTTCCCGGTTGGCTAATTTTATAATTCACCACCCCCATTTTCTCCAACACTTCATAGGGACCCTGTCATTTGGCTAGGAATTTACTTTCGACCGTGGGGACCAGCACCAACACCCTATCACCAGGTGCAAAGGAAAGGACCTGGGCCCCACGATTGTAAATCCTTTGTTGAGCCAACTGGGCTTGGGCTAAATGTACCTTCACAATCGGCATCACTTGGGCAATTCTATCTTGTGCCACATGTTCAATCACACTTCGATGAGGGGAACTCTCACTCTCCCATGTTTCCCTGGCAATGTCCAGTAGGCCCCGGGGGTGCCTCCCATACAGTAACTCAAACGGAGAGAACCCTGTGGACGATTGGGGAACCTTTCTTATGGCAAACATCAGATAAGGGAGCAGATAATCCCAATTCTTTCCGTCTTTATCCACCACCTTCCTCAACATTTGTTTTAAGGTTTTATTAAACCTTTCCACTAACCCGTCTGTTTGAGGGTGATATACTGATGTACATAATTGGGTCACTTTCAGGAGTTTACAAAGTTCTCTAGTCACCCTAGACATAAACGGGGTGCCCTGGTCAGTTAGGACTTCCTTAGGGAGACCCACACGGCTGAAAACCTGAAAAAACTCTTTAGCAATGGTTTTAGCAGAGGTGTTTCTGAGAGGAATCGCTTCTGGGTAACGGGTGGCATAGTCCATTATTACCAAGATGTGCTGGTGCCCTCTAGTGGACTTCAGTAAGGGGCCAACCAAGTCCATGGCGATCCTCTCAAAAGGGACCTCAATAATGGGCAGGGGTACCAACAGACTGCGGAAATGTGGCATGGGTTCAGTAATCTGACACACTGGACAGGAAGAGCAGTACACTTCCACTTCCTTAGTGATCCCAGGCCCATAAAACCTCTGGGTGATTCTCTCCTGGGTTTTTTCTGCTCCCAAATGTCCCCCAAGAATGTGCCCATGGGCCAGTTCCAACACCATCTTGTGGTACGGTTTAGGCACTACCAGTTGCTCAATGGTGTCCTCTATCCTCTGTGACACTTGATATAACAGGTCCCTTTCAATAATGAAGTAAGGGAGGGCAACCCTCTCGTCAGGGTTAACTAACTCCCCATCTATCTTCACTACATTCTTCCGGTCTCTTAGCAATGTGGGGTCCCTCAATTGCTCAGTGATAACATTTTCTCTGTGCACCTCGAGGTCATCAAACCCTATCGGCCGCTGTTCCTCTTCTGAGGTATCGGCTCCTCCCTAGGGACTGGTATTTCCCCTGCTAAGACTGAGAACGAAAACTCAGGAGAATCCTCACAGTTAGAGGATTGTGGAGTAGATGGTTCAGGGTCAGAAGAACCACTTACTGCGGAATCTGGGCAATCCCAGAGTTCCCAGAACTTTGGGAAGTCCCTTCCCACAATGGCGTCATGTGGCAGTCGGGGAACTAGACCCTCTTGGTGACACAAGTTACTGAGGGAGGTTTCAAAGGAAACCGTAGTCACCGGATATTCTCGAGTGTCCCCATGTACACAAACTACAGCCATTTTCCTAGGATGTAAGGTTTTTCCCACCACTAGATCACTTTTCACTAAGGTGACCAGGCTACCTGAATCCAACAATACCACAACATATTTACCATCTAAGCACATTCTACATAAAGGTTTCTCATTCCCCTTTACTGCAGTGCATGTGGTTGCAAAAAGGGACTATCGTCTCTCTGTCAGAAAGTCACACTGCCTGGGTTCATCAACCGCTGGGCAAACCGCTGCTACATGTCCCTCTTCCTGGCAACGGTAACAAATCAACCTTCTGGTCCTCTCTTGTGGGATGGGTCTTCCAGGCCGCTCTCGCCAACCACTAGCAGTGGTCCTGATAATACCTCTAGTTGTTCTTTGGTCCCTCTCTCCACCCCCATCCCTTGATGCAGTCTTACCTATAGGTGGGGAGGGTCTGGTCTTGGGGTGGAAAGTCTGTGCATCTCTGGGGAAAGGGGACAAATTTTCTGTTGTTAGGTACCTTTTGACCAAGTCTACTAGTTTGTCTGCGGTTTCCGGACCGCCATGGCTCACCCATTTCTGCAGGGTGTTAGGAAGAGACCTAAGAAATGTGTCCATGACTACTCGCTCCAAAATTTTTGGTCCGGACAGAGTTTCTGGCTGCAGCCATTTCCTGGCCAAATGGATGAGGTCATACATCTGTGATTGAGGTGGCTTCTTCAGCTGATAACTCCAATTGTGGACCCGCTGAGCACGGACAGCCAGGGTTAAACCAAAATGTGCCAATATTTCCTCTTTTAACCGATCATAGTTTTTTGCATCTGCAAGCTCCAAATCAAAATATGCCTTTTGGGCTTCTCCAGATAATAGGGGGGGCACTAGTCCAGCCCACTGTTCTTTAGGCCAACTCTCTTTTTCCGCTGTTCTCTCAAACGTGGTCAGAAACATCTCAGGGTCATCTTCTGCAGTCATCTTTGGCAATAAGTGGCTTACCCGAAAAGTTGGTACGTTACTGGCCTGCTGTCTCTGAAGCTGTTTCACGATGGCCTCCATTTGCTGCTGGTGTCTCTGTTCCAAGCCTGCAATGCTCTCTTGGTGAGCTGCAAGGCTCTGCTGCAAAACTGCATTTGTCTGCTGTTGATTTGCATTTGCCATAGCCAGCTGCTTCAGTATCTCCTTCATTTTGGGTTTACTATAACTGCCCGCGGCACTCCACCATGTGTAAGGGGTTAGCTCTGTAGCGGGGGGGTGTGACCTCCTGAGTGGGTTCACTACACACTGATTTATACAGAGAGGCAGCCATGGGTGGTTGAAAAAACAAGGGTTATGGTTTATTCTTCCATATTGCTGGAAACAAGTACAAGCATCCAAACAGCATAAACAAAACAAAACATAAAATAAACCCTGGCCACTTGGGCCGTCTACCTTCACAACACAGGAACCTACCTATGGAGTCTGGCACAGCCTACTGCTGGGCAGACACTGCTGGTCTTCCAGCAGAAAACAATAGTCTTTTTGATTTTCTTATCACACAGCAAAAATGTCAACAACCACTTTACCTTCAGAAGTCTTCCTCGGCTCACTGCTCTCCTTAACGCAACAAGCCTCAGGATGCAGCATTCAGTAGTAATTCTCTGGACAACTTATAGAGGCCTTAATTTCCATTCTGAACAGCTGAATCTATCCAACGTCCTTAAACCTTTCTGGCTACCTCTGCAGCCGATACCTGATAGTAATTGATGAATTCTCTAAACAAGGCAGAAATGTATCTCCCGTCTGTGACAACACCCCCAGATTTACCTGACTTCCTCTCATAATATATATATATATATATATATATATAAAACCACAAGTGATGCCACGAAGGATACTTTACAAGAAGGATGCCTGATCTACAGATAGTTGTACCCCCTAGTGCAGGGGTCTGAAACTGGCGGCCCTCCAGCTGTTGCAAAACTACAAGTACCATCATGCTTCTGCCTGTGGAAGTCATGCTGAATAACTGTCAGCCTCATGAAACTTGTAGCTTTGCAACAGCTGGAGGGTCGCCAATTTGAGACCCCTGCTCTAGTGGCTACAAACCTTTATATCATATTTGATCATGTGAAAATAAGAGAACTGTAATTTGGTAACTGTCACGATCGCTATCGTGCCAAACAGACAGCAAGGCGTGGTCACGCCCCAAGTGGCTCTGGGTGGGATTGAACCCAGGACTTCTCCTTCACTGCTCCAGATCTTTGCCTTTTGAGCCACTTCTCAAGTTCATATTCTGCTTGCTGTCCATCAAAGCCTGGTTCTGAACTATGTGCTGATTGCCTGTCTTTGAATCTCCCTGCAATCTGCACCTGTTTATCCTGGTCCAGCTGAGGCAGGTTTCCTAATCAACCAGGGTATAAAGCCCTGCCTCACTATGAGGCAGGTGTCAGTTCATTGTACTCTGCTTGTCTTGTCTGTGCTAACGGTTCCTGTGATTGTCTTCATCTACAAGACTGACCCCGGCTTCTGACCCTTTGGCTTACGTACCCTGGATTGCTGCTGTCTCCTGCCCTCTGACCCCGGCTTGTACTATTGGACTTTCCCTGTCTTCTCCATCCCTTGACCCACGGCTTGTGCCCCGGACTTGTCTTTGGTTCCTGTCTGCAAACCCTGAACTTTCCGTCAGTACTTACCTGACTATCTTTGGAATCCTGGGCCACGGCTATACTATCCTGGGCTAATCTCTATCTAGCCCCCGTGCACAGACTCATAGCCCAGGTAGTGTCTTACCTGTATTACCTTGGGCTGTGTGTACCTGCAAGGGTGAGCTTACAAACCTGCAAAATGGACTCCACACAAGGTAAGCCTTTACAGTAACGAAAAACTAATTATGGAAATGTGGAAACATATTTTATGTATTATCTGCCATAAATGTAATTTCTGGTCTTTTATTGAAACATCTACGTACCTGCTAACAAACATAATAAAATTTAACACGAGAAATGGTTTCCATGTTTGTTACTGGGCCCTGCACAGCACTCTACAGCAAAAATCCCTGGTATTTGTATGACGGAGCTATAAAAGCAGAATAAGTGCTTAATGGTTATACGTCTGATAAGGGTATGCTCAACGAGGAGTACATTAATTGTAGTGGGTGGAAAAAGAGAGAGTACCTTGGTAACTTGATTTAGTCAGGTCAAAGCTCAGCTATAAGTAACATAATGTTACAATGATTTAGTAACACCAATTTTATTTTAGTAATGACATCACTTTGCACAAATTCATATGTATAGCCCCTTCACACAAGATAATGAAAAGAAGACAAAAGGTTTTAACTGCATAACTCTCTTGACAATGCTGTCTGACTGTCATGCTTTCCATTGGCTTCAGTATTGACCTGAAACAATCATTTTATCAGGTATTCTGGCTTTAGTTGCTGTGTGCTGATCTAATAGTACAGAAACCACTGACAGACATGTAGACAGGTTGCCTGATGTACTGTGTGTTTTAGTTAGTTACTTGGAAGCCCAGGTCAGGGGGGTTAATACTTTTGCCATTTTGATCATGTTTGTGAGCTTTTTATGGGGTCCAGCCTCTTCTTCCTGTGTGATATAAAAGGGAAGGGGTTTGGGTCCCAGGGGGGCTGGAAAGCGAGCACGAAAATGGGAAACTTGCTGGGACTTGTGTTCCACCATCAGATCACCTACTCATCGGTGTCCCCGTACCCATGGACATCTTTACTTGAGTTCTTGCAAACATGGATTTTACTCAAAATTACTTTACCTATGCAGGTACGCTGAGGCAGCCACAGTTAGGTATAGTTAGAAAAAGGACCTTTATTCATGTTATACATGTTTGGCTGAGTTTTCAGTAAAAGTTGTTTCAACGGCTTCTAACTTGGTCTTTAGTTCTTCAAGGGGTGGCGTTTTCCTAGAGGACCTGGGTCTGAAATAGCACTATGGTGTATGTGTTACAGCACTACAAAAGGTTGACTCACAAGGCAAAGGAAAAGAGGTTATTGCCATGGGTAACCAAAGTGAAGAACAACTACAGCAACCAGTCGTTTGGCATGGTACCTGGTTAGTTGACAGGTCCACCAGTGGCAAGGGTGCTCCGACTCCTAGCTGTCCATCTCCTCCGGTCACCTGGAGCAGACTAGTGTTACAGAGATATAAGACCTGATCACTACATACAGGAAGGAAAGAGTTAACCTAGGATATGCATGAGGCCCAAGCTTTGTTAGGCAGGGATTCACTTCATTACTGGGAGGTCAGTACAAGTGTGTATACTTAAAAAAAATCTCCGCTCAACCCTATCCAGTTTATATGGTTAACGTGCATAAGCTGGCCTCAGCCTTGCACCACTCCACAGGCCCTGTCCTCTGACATGTTTCTCCCCACCCACCGGAGCTTGTAGGGGACATGGCATGTGGAGTGGTGCATGGCTGAGGCCAGCTTATGCACGTTAACCACATAGACTGGATAGGGTTGAGCATTGATTTCTTTCAAGTATGCTATACACTACTGGATGGTGATATTTTTCACCAGCACCACATTCCTAAATACCAGCGGGACTATATATACGTCTTTTTTTGCACTACAAGTATTAGCACGTCAGTACAAGTGTGTAGTTACTTAGGACAAATCATCTTATGGAGGAACTCTGTATGTTAGTTCTGCAAACAAGTTGCTCATTTCCGAGTTTGGGACTGTCTTATTGTATGATTCTTCATGTGACTGCAGCCTACACCTGGTCCGGGGCATTTATGAGAATGCCCAGGGCCAATCTGCCCTATAGGCTCACAATGCAAGCCGCTTAGGGCCCCGCAAAGCTGTGGAGGGCCCCCAAATTACTAGAGGCCCTGCCTGGTGAGAAGTCATTTTCGGCCCCTCACCGCGCTTCTCAACTCACTGGCTGCATGGGAGAAGAGGTAAGAAGTCTCACTTTAACGTAAGATGTCCATTCCGACAGCAGATCTCAACTTTAATGTGACATGTCATTTTCGGCAGCCCCCCCGCTTCTCAACTTTAATGTGACATGTCATTTTGCTTAGGGCCCCAGGGAGGTCAGGATGTCTTCAAGCGAGGTGTTACCCCACGGACGCTGTAAGACCCCATCCACAGCCAGGCAATTTCAGAGAGAAGCTAAAAATGACAGCAAATATATTCTCAGCGCAAGATTTATGGATAGGCAACCTTTCTGTGTCCATTTACAAGTTTTTATGTGTCTTATACAATTATTTTACATGACTTCATGCCCTAAACAGAGCTTAACTCCAATCCAGATGTAACGCAAATAGGAAGTAATTTAATCAATGTGATTTACTGCAGTTTACTGAGATCCCAGGGTTGTATTCTCGAATAGGGCAAGTTGGAGATTAGATAGTGCTCTTATCACCAAAAGCAGAGATAACTCACAGAATAGACTGTATGCAAATAAATTGTCCGTGTCACTTAAAGTTTATTATGGTTTTAAAATGGCTTGAGGCTCGAAATGGAATCTTCCATAAAAGCAACACTCACATGTATTTTTTTATTTTTTTTATGAAACACTAATGAAATAAGTTGCTAAATACCTTTCCTGCTGCAACCACCATGGAACACAAGTCTGAAATCCACTGCATAATGGACAGACACTTCTGGGGTGCCAGTGTCCCGGGACCCCCACAACTTTCGCTGGTTCTTCCCTCTGACAACATGCCATTGTAGGATACAGTAGTGCGATAAGGGCTCATGCACACACCTATGCACGCATGGATTTACTCAAGTAGCAGCAAATGGCTATGGTGGAGCGTGTGGACTATGCATCACATCCCGGTACAGTACATGGATAGAAAACACAAGAAACACAGAATGGGACTTTACAGGTTCCAACCAATTTAAGGAAAGAGAACTTAAACAAATATAAAAGCAATCATTTATTGTATCAACATTAAGATGTACCTCAAGCTGCAATACATAAATTATATGTTCCCACAAGCACATTTTAACCTTACAGCATCCCATATAGCTCAACAGCTATAACAGCTATCTGCGTTCAGATCACGCTTCAGAGGCGACAGATGGCAAGGAAGAGATGTGACGCCTCCACATACCGCCCTTGTTTTTAACCCCATTTGCACGGAACGTTTACAGTACTTCCACACCTGAATGTGTCACGTTCAGAGGGGTTGCTGCCTGCCAATCGCTACATATCGTGTCGATTTTGCTGCAGCACAAAGGGAAGCATCATGTCCATGGCATGTATACAGCCCCATCCCGTTTATTACAGCTTAAGGAGGCGGGTGGTAAAATAACGCATCTCAATGGTGTATTTTTATATCTTCCCCCAACCACAGGTCTAAATGGGCCATTACTGTTGCAGAAAGCACCTGTAGTTCCTATTCAAACAGCATTTCTTCTGTACAGGCATAGACAGGCCTATCTTGAAATGCTCAGGTCTACATAAATCACTTAGGAACCAATGCCTGCACTGTGGGATTAGGTGTGCCTAAAATCATCATTAGCAGAAATCATGGATTTTCAGGAGGCTCTGGCAGCGCTGAGGATTATGGTGTCTCCTAACAAGCAGCAAAAAAAAAAACACACCACACTATGGGCCAGATTCTCGTACCTGCGGCGCAGCGTAACGTAAACTGTTTACGTTACACCGCCGCAAGTTTTCAGTCGAAGTGCCCGATCCACAAAGCACTTACCTGGAAACTTGCGGCGGTGTATCGTAAACACGTCCGGCGCAAGGCGGCCCAATTCAAATGGGGCGGGTACCATTTAAATTAGGCGCGCTCCCGCACCGGACGTACTGCGCTTGCTCCGTTTGCAAGTTTCCGACGTGCTTTGCGCGAAATTACGACGTGTTGAGAATCGCGACGTGGGTAACGTACTTACGCCGGGAAAACAAAAAAATTCAAAAGCGACGCGGGAAAGACGGGCATACTTTAACATGGTGGAGTAATTTTACACCATGTTAATAGCAGCCCTATCTTTGCGACGGGAATCTAAGACTTGCGCCGACGTAACGACGGGAAAAACCTTCCTGGATCGCCATAACTGCTAATTTGCATACCCGACGCTGGTTTACGACGCGAACTCCCCCCAGCGACGGCCGAAGTATTGCTATTGTAGGGCTAGCTATGCGTAACTGATTCTATGAATCAGTCGCATAGTTAGAACGGCCCTAAAACAGAGATACGACGGCGTATCAGGAGATACGCCGTCGTATCTCTTTTGTGAATCTAGCCCTATGTAACTTTGTATATTAAACATTTGAACCAGAGTGCTGTGCAATTTATGCTGGTTCCTTAACTAAAACTACAGTATGTACTAGTATATTTATTAGACATAAAGGCCAGATTCACAAAGCACTTGCGCCGACGTATCTCCAGATACGCAGCGTAAGTGCAAATATGCGCCGTCGTATCTGTGCGCCGTACCCACAAACTAAGATACGCCTAAAAACAGGCTAAATCCTACCGACGTAACTTGCCTACGCCGGCGTAGAGTGGGCGCATATTTACGCTGGACGCATGTGGCGCTCCCATTGATTTTCTATTCAAATATGCAAATGAGGGAGATACGCCGATTCACGATCATACATGCGCCCGACACAGGCTACGGCTGGTGCGCGTAAGTTGTACGTCCGGCGTAAAGTTAAGCCCCATAAAGCAGGTGTAACTCAGCAGCAGACATGGAAAGGTCTGCACCAGGGAACTCAAGCCCGTGTATTTTACGTTGGACGTGAATATGACTAGGCGTAGGTTACGTTCACGCCGTAGGCAGTGATCCGGCGTATCTTAGGCAGTTGTTCAGACGTGATTGTGAGCATGCTCACTGAGATTCGTCCACGGGACGGCGCATGCGTTGTTCGTTTTACGTATATGTCTGGCGCTCGGCCCATCATTTGCATGGCTCACGCCCACTTCCACCTACGCCGCCTTACGCCTAGGAAACCCAGCACAGTTTTGGGAGGAAGTGCTTTGTGAATTCAATGCTTGCCTCTCTGGGCTGCGTAGCGTAAAGGAGATACGCTACGGCGGCATAAATATGCGCCGCTGTCTGTGAATCCGGGCCATAATGTATAATTTTTTTGGTTCCTCTGCAATACAATTTACCTTATCCAAAAGCAAAAATCTAAGAATTTTTAAAGGTGCAAAATATTAAATGTGATGGCTGCATTAGTTTTCATTGTTTAGCATTTCTTCCCTTATTTTCATCATTATTTTTTTATTTATTTGAACAGAACAAGCTATCCAGCATAAGTGGCAGTTATTGGGTTGAGACAAAACATTTAACATTGACAGTGGTGCTTACAGAGTGACTGTGTAACAGACAAATACATACTGTACCTCATCACATTGATCTTAATGCAGGGCTCGACAAAATCCGGGATCCCGGTCACAATTTCACCTAAAATCAGCAACCTGGCGCCCGGGGAAGCTTAGGCCTGCAGAAGACCGCAAAGCTGTGGTCTAAATGATATATATATATATATATATATATATATATATTATATATATTTTTTATTCTAACACCCTAGAGAATAAAATGGTGGTCGTTGCAATACTTTGTCACACCGTATTTGCTCAGTGGTCTTACAAGCGCACTTTTTGGGGGAAAAAATACACTTTAATTAAAGTAAATAAGGCAACAGTAAATAAGGCAACAGTAAAGTTAGCCCAATTTTTTTTTAATTGTGAAAGATAATGTTACTCCGAGCATATTGATACCCAACATGTTACGCTTCAAAATTGCGTCCGCTCATGGAATGGAGACAAACTTTTACCCTTTAAAATCTCCATAGGCGACGTTTAAAGAATTCTACAGGTTGCATGTTTTGAGTTACAGAGAAGGTCTAGGGCTAGAATTATTGCTCTCGCTCTAACAATCGCGCCGATATCTCACATGTGTGGTTTGAATACCGATTTCATATGCAGGCACTACTCACTTATGCATTCGCTTCTGCGCGAGCTCGGAGGGATGCGACGCATTTTCTGGCTCCTAACTTTTTTAGCTGTCTCCTAGATTCCAAGCAAATTTGTCAAACCCTGTCTTAATGAAATTAATCTGTTCCATTACATAAACTTTTCTACACACAGTCTAAAGCCTAGTACACACTTTTTTTTTTCTGGTTGAGCGAAAGAGAAAAACACAACAGACTGCTGCAGGGGAGTCGTTGTACTAACCATTCGATGTTAGTATAGTGATTTCCCGCGTTGTTCTATTGTGTTCTGACATAGGGAACACTCTGGTCAGCTCTTTCATTGGCTGAGTTGATTGGTAGACCTTTTTCGGTCATGGCCCATCGATACAAGCTGGCTTCTGTATGACCAGCTGCATTACACACTGGCCGAATGTCAGCCGGATTCTACTGACCCGGCCGATGCTGCCTGGCATTCAGCCCGTGTATACTAGGCTTAACTTTACAAAGAATACAATGTACCTAGAGTGCAGTAGTCAGAAGTATGAAATGTAAACCACAGCTGTGCATGGAGATGTGTACGGCAGACTAGCTTAACGGAGGAGACACCGAGAGATACCGTATTTGTATTTACATACACCGCGCATTCTCTACCTACTTCTGTAAGTGCAATACCACTTTTTTCATTAAATCTATTTTATCGGAGTATACACTATGGAATTCTCTTTTTTCCTTTTTCTGAGATACTATTGAGTGTTCGATCTACTACATAAACCCAGCTTCAGCCACGAGTCTTTAGGGAGACTATAAACACCCTGGGCTCATATTGACTGCCATGATTGTGGTCACAGCTTCTGGTAAGGAGACTGCATAAAGCACTTGGGTGTTCCCTTTGGTGGAAGCAGTGTGTTTTCTGGCTCCATCACAAAGTTCATATATAAGAAGAATTTCCTGGATTCATACACATTCAGTTGTGATTTAGGCCGGGTTCACACTTGTCCGACAAACGCTCCGACATTAGGAGCTCATGTTGCAGGACGTGTGAAAATCAATGTTTCCCTATGAAAGCCGTCTTAACTGGTCCTACACAAGTCGGTCCGACTTTGAAAACGCTCCCTGTACTACTTTTGGTCCGACATTGATCCTACTTCAGCCCATTGAATATCATTGAAGTCGGACCAAAGTAGGAGCCTTGTCCTTCCCATCCGACTTTTGACATCCGACATGTGATTACAGCAGCAGTAAAAATAATTTATCTCACTCTGTGATAGTCTGACTTGTTCTTTGACCAATCAAAACAATCCCAAAGTCGGATCAAAGTAGTATGCTGTTCATGAAAGTGGATGGATGTAGGACCAATGTAGGACCAATGTAGGACAGATGTCACAGAACAAAGTAGGATGAAAGTTGTACTGCTGTCGTGTAGTATAGTGTGAAACCAGCCTGATTGGGACTCTTGCATTATATATTGGATTGTCACATTCACTTATTTATTTAACAGTTTATATTCAATTCACTGTTATTTTATACATGTTTGTCTTTGGAGCATTGCTATTCACATATGATTTTCCTTGTACATATACAGTCCTGATAAAAAGTTTAAGACCACTTAAAAAATGGCAAAAAAAATCATATTTTACATTGTTGGATCTTAACAAGGTTCCAAGTAGAGCTTCAACATGCAACAAGAAGAAATGAGAGTGAGACAAAACATTTTTTGAGCATTCAATTAATTGAAAATAACGATTAAACTGAAACAGGCTGTTTTTCAGCTGATCAAAAGTTTAGGACCACATGCCTTTAAAAGGCCAAATCTGTGCAAAGATGTGGATTCATTGTCATTCTCTGTCAGGTAGTCACACGTTGTGATGGCAAAGGCAAAAAAACTCTCCCTTTTTGAACGTGGTCGGGGTTGCTGAACTGCATAAGCAGGGTCTCATCAAGACACTGAACGATCCTCAACCCAAATTATGGCCCTTACTGGTGCTGACTGCAGCCCCATAACCATCAGACGGCATCTGAGACGGAAGGGCTTCAAAAACAAAAAACGTCTTCAAAAACCTTGTCTCCTTGAACGCCACAGAACTGCTCGTTTGGACTTTGCAAGAGAGCACCCAACATGGCACATTCAAAGGTGGAAGAAAGTTTTATTCTCTGATGAGAAAAAATGTAACCTTGATGGTCCTGATGGTTTCCAATGTTACTGGCATGACAAGCAGATCCCACCCGAGATGTTTTCTATGCGCCACAGTGGAGGGGGCGCCATATTGGTCTGGGGTGCTTTTTCCTTCAGTGGAACAATGAAGCTTCAGGAAGTGCAGGGGCGTCAAACGGCCGCTGGCTATGTCCAGATGTTGCAGAGAGCATTCCTCATGACTGGGGGCCCTCGTCTGTGTGGTAACGACTGGGTTTTTCAACAGGACAACGCTATAGTACACAATGCCCGCAGGACAAGGGACTTCTTCCAGGAGAATGAATGACCGTTTTCATCGGTCAAAATCGATCGTGTGTGGGCCCCATAGGTTATTTAACCTTTGGTTAAAAAAATAGGAACTTGCTTTAAAATTTAACCGATGGACGCCTAACCGATAGGTCAAAACCGATCGTTAGTATGCAAAAGCATCGGTTAAAAACCCACGCATGCTCAGAATCAAGTCGATGCATGCTTGGAAGCAATGAACTTCGTTTTTTTTATTTACGTTTTACGTCACCACGTTCTGACACGATCGGTTATTTAACCTATGGTGCGTAGGCGCGACGGACCATCAGTCAGCTTCATCGATTAACCTAGGACAACGGTCCTTCAGACCGTTGTCCTCTGGCTATCCTATCGTGTGTACGAGGCCTAACATCACTCTTTTGGCCCATCCTGCGTGTTCCCCTGATCTAAATCCAATTGAGAACCTTTGGGGATGGATGGCAAGGGAAGTTTACAAAAATGGACAACAGTTCCAGACAGTAGATGGCCTTCGTGCGGCTGTCTTCACCACTTGGAGAAATGTTCCCACTCACCTCATGGAAACGCTTGCATCAAGCATGCCGAAACAAATTTTTGAAGTGATCAACAATAATGGCGGAGCTACTCATTACTGAGTTCATGTTTGGAAGTTGGATTTCTGTTTTGGGGGGGGGGGGGGGGGGTTTAGTTTTTTTTTGGAGGTGTGGTCCTAAACATTTGATCAGCTGAAAAACAGCCTGCTTCAGTTTATTCGTTGTTTTCATTAAATTGAATGCTCAAAATGTGTTTTGTCTCACTCTCATTTCTTCTTGTTGCATGTTGAAGCTCTACTTGGAACCTTGTTAAGATCCAACAATGTAAAATATGATTTTTTGCCATTTTTCAAGTGGTCTTAAACTTTTGATCAGGATAGTATGTTATTTGTTTCTTAATTTTTCACTGAAGTTTTGGGTATTATCCAGGGCTGTGGAGTCGGTAGATAAATGTTCCGACTCCTCAGTTTTATGTACTTCCGACTCCGACTCCCCGACTCCTCTGTATTAATATGCGAATGTATTTTATACATTCCTTGAGGGAAAGAAACGCAACCTACCACAGGACTACCGGCTGGGAAACCAACAGTCTACTGTATTGCACAGTTTAAGCAAAAGACAAACACAATGAAAACAACGTTTTTTATTCTAAAACATGGATTTTCCTAGGAGAATCCCATAGTCAAGTTTAAGCTAACAATCGGAGTTTACAAGTTTTTATAGCCTTAGCTAAATGACAGCAGTTTTTCCAATGGTTTACAGCTTCAGTCTTGAACTATTGGCCCTCCATTCCCTTCACTTATACAAGTGTCTCACTCTCTAGTCCTGCAAAAAACATATTTATTTAATCCCTTATCAGTGAGAGGCTAGGTTACACATGGACGCTGCGTTCCCTGTAAAAGCAGAACACAACACTATGGAAAGTATAAGTATTGCAGCTCCTAATTGTGCGTTGCGTGCCATATAGTGAAGCACATGAAAAGCATGCTTCGTCACGGTCACTTAACGTGTTTGTTTTGCGGTTACGTGAGGCACTGCATGCATTGGTCTTTATTCTTACAGTACAGAAGTCATTAATTATAACTTTTTGTGAATTGGGACATTTAAACTTGCTTTTTTTATTTTTATTCCAATCTAAATTTAGTAGGAGTCGGAGCATTGTTTGCCGACTCCGACTCCAGGTACCCAAAATTTCCCCCGACTCCGACTCCTCGACTCCGACTCCACAGCCCTGGTATTATCAATATATTGTTTTAGCGCTGTACCTCATATTTTAACACATTTATAATTTTCTATCCACAATTCTTTGGTACTGGCAGCAATTTTCTAAATCACTATTTATAGTTTAGCGCAGTGTTTTTCCAATTCTTTGGTGTGTATATATATCACACACACACATACATTTTTATATATATAAAAAAAATACAAATCCACACAAATAAAAATATTAAACATCTCGGCTTACAAAATAATTTTATTACAACATTCAGCTGTGCTACAGAAAATATTACGGCTGATGTACATGTTTCAACATTAATATATAGTTATAAAATGTGTTAAGGTTTGTAGAAGCAACATGCAGCCAAGTAATAGGTTTAGAGCTATTAGATACTTTTAATGTAAAATTTGAAATAAAAGGCAAATGGCCATGTTTCCCTGAGGAGCATAGCAGAAAAGACTGCACAACTCAGCAAGCATTTCATTAATATTCTGCAGTCACACATCCAGGAATGAGGTAGGTGTTCACATAGCGGGTGACTAATTTAGCATTGTACGTCAGCATTTAGAAAAAATATATACCGTAATATAACTAGTGTTTTCTATTACTTTTAGCATCATAAAGGTTGTTTAGTAACCTGAAGTTTTTCACAGCCTTCTCTAAATTCAGTTATTATTATAGCCCTTATAATGAGAGAGGGAAAACGGTTACAGTGGTCTAAAGAACAGGAAAAATCCTTGTCTTGTCTATATGTTACAAGCTATACACAGACACAATTTAAAGACACAATTTCTTCCCATGACCAAAGGCACAGGTCAAAGAAGTAGCACATTCTAAATGTTGGCAACGATGTGAAGCGAGGTAGTAAACGCCGCAGGCAAAATCAAGTTATTTGATTAGAAACTACCTAAATTTTATGATCATCCTCCTCAATGAATATAAATCCTATCAGATATTGCGCCTGGCAGGTGGGTCATGACCTGCATTCTAAGCCACCAGTAATAATCCATAGGGTGGTAGCGAGTGTAAGGAGCCGTAGCAGTTAGGGCATGGGTGATAGCGTTAATGACAGGCGAGGTATCCGTTGAGCCGCTATTACAATAGGTGTTCATTCTGGCGATTTTCTCATCAAAGTATTTTCTTCCATAATCATTCTTCACAGTTTCAGGTAATTCGGCCCACATTTTATCAGCAATAGCTTTGATCTTTTCTGGACTGTACAGGCTTGTGGCTGCAATGAAATTTCCAGGTTCAACCACACTGACCTTCACTCCCATTGGGTGCATCTCATAGCGCAGGCAATCAGAAAATGCTTCTACCCCAAACTTGGTGATACAATACGGGGAACGGGCTGGATTTGCCATGCGCCCCAACATGCTGCTAATATTCACCACACGTCCTGAAAAGAGACATGAAGGACAACTATAATGAATTCATGGCCATAATTCAGGTATTACAAGCAAACATGTTAGACTTGGTCATCATATCTACATAGTAGTTCAACTACACCAATATGTATAACTCTGTATAATCTATGCAGTAGTCTGCTATGATATAACTTAAAATATAGAAGGAATGGCAGTACAGTGGGGTTGATTTACTAAAACCGAGGCTTGCAAAATATGGTGCAGCTGTGTATGGTAGCCAATCTAACGTCGTTCAATTAAGCTTTGTCAAAAAAAATAAAAGAAAGAACAAAACTGGAAGCGGATTGGTTTCTATGCAGAGTTGAACCATACCGGTATTTAGCATTCTACAGTTTTAG
The DNA here is from genome assembly GCF_905171775.1 of Rana temporaria. Classification (NCBI taxonomy): domain Eukaryota; kingdom Metazoa; phylum Chordata; class Amphibia; order Anura; family Ranidae; genus Rana; species Rana temporaria. Next base: position 184,607,162 of record NC_053492.1, read on the forward strand.
AAAATCAACCCCACAGTGTCTGATTTTGTGTAAAATGTATATAAAGATGAGAGATTTTTTTCAAAGCAAATAGGTGCAGGAACTTCCCTTTTCTGAGTCACCCCTTTGACTCCACAACCTACCCACCTCCGAGCACAATTATTTGGTTCCTACCCACCTCCCAGTACAGCCCATTTTAAAAAATACAGAGCCAATAGTATAATTTTGTGGTGCCAAGTAATTGAGTATGGAATTTGGTAATAACAAGAAAAACAGTAAAGTGGATCCCCTGTAGCCAGCAACAATAGATCCCTGGCAGCAACAATAGATCTCCCCACAGCCAGCATCAATAGGCCCTCCAGCAGCCATCAACAATAGACCCCTCCCTCAACAGCAACAACTGACCCCCCCCAGCAACAATAGATTAGTCACCAGAAACAATAGACCCCCCCCTGCAAAAATAGATCCCCTACAGCTATATTAGATCCTCCAGCAGCCAACATCAATAGTCCCTGCAGCGCGCCCCAGCACGCCTTTCTATTACATACATTCAGTGCTGGAGGTGTGTTCCCCCACGTTCCCATTGAAAAAAAAAAAATCCTGATAAGGATGATCTACAAACCTTAAGCCATTATCTGACCACCCATTAAACCTAGCTGAAGATGATCAGGAGGAACCTATCTCAAAGTCTCTCTGTAACCTCTGACCACAACATCAGGTTTCTGCCTAAACTTTCAGAAAGCTTGTTTTTGCATGAGCTTCTCAGGGAACTGGGTCAGCAGATGAAAGTACAGGAGGAGTGATGCAAATGTAAGAGCAAGCGTCTGCGACAAAGCTGTACTGTTACTTTACCACTTTCTAAATACAGAATTGCTTTAACGGTGGTACTGCATCGCCCAGTGCAACCTCAATCTTGAAAACAATGTTTCTCCTAGAAGCTGCTCTGCTACTTTATGCATAGTAGGCCTGATACATCAAGGTGTTCCTACCAAAAACCGGAGTCAGAAAGCCTAAACGGGGCCGGATTCAGATACCTCTGCGTATCTGTCCGGTGGTGTAACGTATCGTAACATAACGTATCTACGATACGTTACGCCGCTCTAACTTTAGGCGCGAGTTCTTTATTCAGAAAGAACTTGCGCCCTTAGTTACGGCGGCGTAACGTATGTGTTGCGGCATAAGGCCGTGTAATTCAAATGGGGATGTAGGGGGCGTGTTTTATATAAATTATGCTTGACCCCACGTATTTGACGTTTTTTTTGAACGGCGCATGCGCCGTTCTTGAAAACATCCCAGTGCGCATGCTCGAAAATCCGCCGCACAACGTCATTGCTTTCGACGTGAACGTAAATTACGTCCAGCCGTATTCGCGAACGACTTACGCAAACGACGTAAAAAATTCAAAACTCGGCGCGGGAACGACGGCCATACTTAACATTAGCTACCCCTCATATAGCAGGGGTAACTATACGCCGGAAAAAGCCGAACGCAAACAACGTAAAAAAAAAAGCGCTGGGGGGCCGTTCATTTCTGAATCGGCGTAACTACTCATTTGCATATTCCTCGCGTAAAAAGACGGAAGTGCCACCTAGCGGCCAGCCTGGAATTGCAGCCTAAGATCCGACGGTGTAAGACACTTACACCTGGCGGATCTTAGAGAGATCTATGCGCAACTGATTCTCTGAATCAGGCGCATAGATACGACCGGCCGAACTCAGAGATACGATGGCGTATCAGGAGATACGCCGTCGTATCTCTTTCTGAATCCGGCCCACAGATTCAAACCTCCCCTTAATATCCTAAAATAATTGGTGGCTGTGGGTAATAAGTCCAATCTTAGTAAGAGCATGCTGTACACAGTGTATACTGCAGTAGCTACTGGAAGACATTTCCAATGTAATCATGTTTTACATAAGCCCAGATATAGAAGCAAGCACAATTGAACAGCAGTTACATCTGCTGTTCATGTCGTCTGACAGCCGCCAGTGTAAGACTACAAATACCAGCGCTTCAGGTTTCTTTCTTCCGTGGAGGAGTCTGGTATTTTGGGCTCAATTTAGTAAAGAATATCCCATGAGATAGATGAATCACATGACACATTTTTTTTTCCAATGAAGCGTCTCACCTGCAATAACTTTAATTTGCAGGGGTTTCCTCCAACTTCCTGTTTTGGCTATAGGAAAGGAAGTGAAGGTAAATCCCCATAATGACAAAGGTGTCTTTTTTATTGGTGGAAGAAGGGTGCTTATATATGTGTAGTTTTTGATGATATTTTCATTCAATATTCGACCTTTATAAAGATATTTTGTATTTACTTAATTTAAAGTGGTTGCAAAGGCAGAAGGTTTTTTGCTCTTAATGCATTAAGAGAAAAAAGCCTTCTGTGTGCAGCAGCCCCCCTAACACTTACCAGAGGTCCATCCAGTTCCAGCGATGTCCATGAATGTATCAGCAGTCCGAGATTCTCCTTCTTGAGACACAGCAGTGACACCATTGGCTCCCACTGCTGTCAATCAAAATCAGCTAGCCAAATCAGGGGAGAGATTGGGCAGGGGCCAGGTTGGGGCTCCTTGTCTGAATGGACACAAGGAGCTGTAACGCAGCTTGGGTTCCCCTATAGCAAGCTGCGATATGTGGGTGCACTGAACAGGAGGAAGGGACCAGCAGAACAGAAAAAGGACCCGAGAAGAGGGGGATCTGGGCTGCCCTGTGCAAATCCACTGCAACAGAGCAGGCAAGTATAACAAAATTTGTTATTTTTATAGTAAAAAAAAAAAACACACACACACACAATCACTTGTTTTTATAAAAGTGTGAAAACAGCTTCCCTTTGACTGGTATTCCAGTCACCTTTTGTATTAATAGATATGCTGCAAGAATTGCACCATCTTAGTGAGTTGGCATTTTCTATAGTTTAAACCATCTTACCTCTTTATTAGCAAGAAAAACTGACAGGAGTTACTTCTCCACTGTATTCATTCCACTGAATATCACGTCACGAGATAAAATACCACATGAAATAACTCATGCTTTATTTTAGTAGCTTTTTGTTGAAAATTTCTTTGAAAAATGCCAAAAGCTATTTTACCGCAATTTTTAAAGAACAAAATACCTCTTCATGAATTGGGCCCTGTGGGGGTTATTTAGGAAAAGCAAATCCACTTTGCACTACAAGTGCAAACTGCACTTGAAATTGCACTGAAAGTGCAGTTCCTGGAGATCCGAGGGGGACATGCAAGGATAATAAAAAACAGCATATTAGCTTGTACATAATTGGATGATAAAATCAGCAGAGCTTCCTCTCAGATTTACAGCGACTGCACTTCCAAGTGCACTTTGCACTTGTAGTGCAAAATGGATTTGCCTTTCGTAAATAACACCCAATGTCTTCATTCAGCCTGCAGGTTGAATGAAAACAAATCTGTCCGTGAATTTTTAGAGTGGTCTTTATTCTTAGAGGGAAAGGATTAAATTAGAGACACTTTCTGTGGTGACAGATTTCCCTCAGTATAAAGCTATATTCTCCCATTTCCTGTGGTATCTATTGGACAGGTAAGCGACAGTAAAACTCCTCCAAAGGGGACCAAAAAAAAAAGGAAGAGCAAAAATATATTTAACCCTTCCTACTCTGTTCAAAACATAATAATAATTAAAGTAAAAAGAAAATATATATATGCTAAACCTATACTAGCTTCTGGATTAGGGCAAATTCCTTCTCTTAGGCCCCGTACACACGACCGGTTTTCTCGGCAGAATTCAGCAAGAAACTCGATGGGAGACGTATTCTGCCGAGAAAACCGGTCGTGTGTACACTTTTCGCCGAGAAACCCGTTGAGGAACTCGTCGAGGCAAATAGAGAGCATGTTCTCTATTTCCTCGTTGGGCAATGGGAAAATTTGGCTCGCAGAGATCCTCGGCGTCTTCACAAGGAACTCAACGAGCAAAACAATGTGTTTTGCCCGTCGAGTTTCTTGGACGTGTGTACGGGGCCTCACACTTTGCTTAGACTAGGTATCTCTGGTAGTCATCCAGCATTCACTAGATCCACTTTTGGACAACTGGTCAGCTTATCAGATTTTGAAATATATCATCACCAAAGACAGTACCCTGCACAATGTGACTTCATTTGAAAACCTGTACTTGGACACATCCCACTTACCCAGTCTTATCTCAGTTGTATAAACTACTAGTGGCAGGCTTTATTCCACCATAGATACGTAATTGGGAAAAAGATTTGCAGTTGACCTTTTCTCAGGCTCAAGTGGAACGGGTTATACTGTTGGCACACGAGTCTTCCATCGCTACAACATTTTCAAGGGTACAAGATTCTATGTGGTTGGTACAGGGTCCCTATGACTTCATACAAAATGCACATAGGGGTTGATTTACTAAAAGTGGAGAGTGCATGGTAGCCTCTAACTTCAGTGTGTTCAATCAAGCTTTTACAAAAGGAAAACTGGAAGCCGATTGTTTTTTTATGCAGAGCTGCACCAGATTTTCTAGTTTTAGTAAATCAACCCAATAGTTTCTGCGGGTGGTGCAGTCGGGATGAAGGATCTTAGGGCCAGATTCACAAAGCAGATGCGCCGACTTAACTCGAGATGCGCGGCGTAATTGAAAAATGCGCCACGCGTATCTTTGCGCCGTATCCTCAAAACGAGGTACGCCTGAAATCCATTTTTTTCCGTCCTACCTAAAAGAATTACACCGGCGCTTCCTCGCGCGCAAAATACGCTAGACACGCCGCTGTTTTGATAGGCAAAGATGCAAATGAGGGAGATAAGGCGATCCACAAAATTAAGTGTGTGCGGCGTAGATTACGCCCTGTGCGCTTCTGCTAGTTTCATGGTGTAAAATTACACGTTATAAAAGGTGCCCTAATTTTACACCAGCCGTGTAAAGGTCAGCTAAAGCAACACCATTAAGGAAGAGCTGAGCACACACACTTGCCGGACTACAATCTGTCTGCCAACATGCCAGGGGCATCCATGCTCATAAATATACTAGTGACTTTAGTAACCGAGGGTACCCCCTCTTCTGAGGGAACAGCATTTGTTAAAAAAAAAAAAAATAGATATTTATAATGGCAAAAGGTAAAAGATATTGTGTTTTTTTCAAACTTGTCACTCTTCTTTTGTTTATAGCGCAAGAAATAAAAACCACAGAGGTGATCAAATACCACCAAATACCACCACTGGGTACAGTGTTGCATGACTGCGCAATTGTCATGCAAAGTGTGACTGCGGTTAAACAGATAAAATATATATAACTGGAGAGTGAAGGAGTTGCAGCAGACTGACATTAGCCGTCTGATCACTCTTCTCTCCCTTCATTTATGCTTGTCATTGTCATTACTTTAGAATGCAGCACTCCTTATTTGGCTCATAGCACTGCTAGTCCTTCACCTATTCTGCCCCTCTTGTACAGGGGATTGCAATCAGATACAATACTAGGACATGTATTTAGATGATAACACGAGCTGCAGTTGGAAATTACACTGAATAATATGTTGTTAATAAATACATAGCTGTATTATTTAGGTCTTTCACATCTGCCTGAAATATAACTTTTAAATGGACCTTCAGAAAAGAGAAGTAAAAGATTTCCCCCTCCTCCCCCAATCATACTTACCTAGGTGGATGCTGCATCTGTCCCCCGGCACCTCTGCACGAGAACCTGAGCGAGCAAACATCGGCAATCACTCGGTTTTCAGAGCTCCTTGAGCAGAGAGCTGGAGACTATCATTCAAAGCTCTCTGCTCATCTCCTGCCTCGCTCACTGGATCGCTGAGCTGTGGAGGGGGCGGAGCGACCCTAAAGGATCTCTTCGACTCGCTGAGAGGCCGAGACTGGTGTCAGTCCAGGTACCTGGCCAAACTGACTCCCATTGTTGGGATGACGTGCTGCTTGGACGGACAATGGTGATGTCAGCAGAAAGTGGACTTCAGCCCGCTCTCTGCTAAAAATGGGTCACAGGAGTGCAAAATTAATTGCACTCCTGTGATCCATAGGAAAAGTCCAGCCTAACAAGCTTTGGCTGGGCTTCTCCTTTAGATAAAAGTAACAGCCATCCCCCCTATCCTCTAACAAATATGTTTCTGTCATCTGGGAACGGCTACCATTATTTGTGACAGATACCCATTCCGACTACTGGTTGTAACCTCCTGGGACACTGCATACAGGACCAGTCCTACAGTAGCAAGCCAGCTCCCATACCCAAGATGGCGGTGCCAGAGAGTCATACCCCAGCAAAGAATCAGCTCCAAGGAAGACAGCGCTGGACTCCGTGAGCTGGAAGTGTCAATTCCTTTTATTATTTAAAAAACAAGTAAAGATCTTCAAGGTCTTACGGTCTCTTACCTTTAGCTCTGCGGATAAGAGGGAGACAGGTCTTGGTAACCCTAACTGTGCCCCAAAGGTTCACTTCAGCTACTTCTTTATAAGTGTCCATGCTGGTGAACTCCACTTCTCCAAATGTTGATATTCCAGCATTGTTAATTACACCCCATAAACCTAGGCAAAAGCAAAAATAATGTTACATTCACAACCATTGTGTTTGAGGCCATCAGCGTCAGAACTAATCATACAAGAAGAAGAAAAAAAACAAAAAAAAAACACAAAACACACACACACACACACACACACACACACACACACACACACTAAAAAGGGCAAATGCTGTATAAATAAAAAAAGTGTATAAAAAAAATGGAAATTAAAGCTAAAATAGGTATTTTTTGTTATGTCGTGCCATATAGCCTGTCTCCAAAATGAATCCAATTATACAGTAGCTTTAACCCTCCTAGCGGTATTCCCGAGTCTTTTATACCAAAATCAGTATCCCCGAGTCAGACTCGGGCTTGCCTCGCTGCAGCAGCAGACAAAGTTACTTACCTTGTCCTGGATCCAGCGATGTCACCGCGCTGTGTGAGCGAGCCGGTGCTCGCTCGATTCACACAGTGTCCTCCTGTGCCGCCGATCTCCATTCCCTGCGACGTTACGACGCACGGGAGCGGAGAACGGCGCCAAATTCAAAAAGGTAAACAAACACATTACATACAGTATACTGTAATCTTATAGATTACAGTACTGTATGTAAAAAATACACACCCCCCTTGTCCCTAGTGGTCTGCCCAGTGTTCTGCATGTACTTTTATATAATAAAAACGGTTCTTTCTGCCTGCAAACTGGAGATTGTCCAAAGCAACCAAAAGGGTCCCTTTATGTCAAAAGTGATTTTAGAGCAGCTAGAAAACAGCGATAATAAATTATAATCACTTGCAGAATTGAGCGATAGCAATTTGTGGGGAAATTCGTCATAAAAAAATAAAAGTAATGACAGCGACAATTCTGCAACTGAGCAAATTTCAGTGATTTTGAGTTGATTACATTATTGAATAATTTTTATTATAATTATATTATTATTTGTTATAATTATTTATAATTGTTTATTATATTATAATTTTGTTTTTAAAAAAATGTCATACCCAGGATGCCTACTAGGTCTCTTGTTTGGTCAGATTTAAGTGAGTTATTCCTAAAAATTACAGACCTACAGTATAAAACGCCAAATTTCCTTGCAAATAATGGTACCGCTTTCAGCACCTTTTTTCTGAAATAATCATACCGCCAGGGAGGTTAAAGGATACTGTGTATACTGGGAGCTATAAAACCAGCTCTTAGACCCATTTTACATTGAAGGAGTTTTACAGGTGTTTTTTTTTCCGCCAAAAATAGTGCCTGAACAGCACCTGTAAACGGCCTCTTCTGCAGCCCCAGCGTGAAAGGGGCAGTGGGGCAGTGCACTTGCAGGACAGGAAAAAAAAAGTCCATCTTTTGGGCGGTGCAGGAGTGCTCCTGCACCGCCCTTGCCTATTGAAATGAATGGCTTCGGCAGTGGCGCTTTTCAGGCACTGTTAAAGCTTTCCTCGGCCGCTAGTGGGGGTTAAAAGCAGCCAGATAGCGGCCGAGTAGCTAAAACTAACGGCACTTTAATGCCAACACCCCATCACCCACCCTACTGTCAAAGGGGTCTTAGTGCAGACACAGTGCACAGCAGTGGAATAAAGATCACAGTGTTACCAAAACCCAGGACCGTGCATTCACTATATATGGTCTCCCACAATACACAGAACATGGAAATACAATTATTTTAGAAAATATAAACTGCTAAATACCTTTTCTCATCAACACTTAGACTTCTATGAGTGTCTGGTTAAAGCTTGTAGGAGGAGTTTTCAATTCCCTACAATTGTCCTATGAGGCTGTAGGACCCCTACTGTCTGGTCAGTGCTGTTTGGCCCTGTGCTTATCACATGCACGCTTCCAAGAAAGAAAAAAATATAACTCTCTAGCAAGACACACCAAACTGAGCATGTGCAGCCTGACTCCAGTAGCCTGTCTTATCCAGACCTTTTTTGGAGTCAGTGGAAGAAGAGGAAGATCTGTGCATACAGGATCAAATAGCCTTTTTACACAATGCAGAGGACTAACCCCTTAGGTTCCACAGTGAGTATAACAAGCATTCTTTACTGTATATACACACCGATTTTACAGTTGTGAGTTTAGTAACACTTTAAGGCCTCTTTCACATGGGAGATGTGAGAACACCCATGCGTTCCGATTCCAGTGCAGGGAAAATAAACAAAAACAAACCTGTATGGCTGAACTCGCAACGTACAGACATTGCATGTGATTGGCACCTGCGATGTGGATGCGAATCACATGCGATGTCTAAGATTGCACAAGTGTGAATCTGGGCTTAAACTTGCCTGAGCCACCTGGTAAATCATATAAATAAAAAATAGCATAGTTTATTATTTTAGAAACATAATGCACAGGACTATGGAAATACATTTACCTTTTTCTGGGTCTTTCAAGTTTTCTTTAATAATTTCCACAGCTCTGTCGATCTCTTCCTGTTTTACCACATTCAACTGAACAGTCTTCATTCTTTCACTCTTCATATTGTCAAGTTCTTTCACACCAGCATCTCCCTTGTCCTGTAGTTGGAAAGTAGCAATTATAATTTTCCATATGCTGCAACAGAATACCATGTGCACAGACGAATACATTAAAGCTTAAAGAGGGACCTAACTGACCCCTAACTTTTGTTCCCCAATGTCACCACTTACCTGTTATGCTGGATTAAAATTACAAATACACACTCTCCTGCCTAGCAAATCCATGCAGTGACTTGTAGTGAGCCAATGCAGTGGTGTCTGTGTTTTGTCTTGCACCACCATCTTGGTCCTTTTAACCTGAATGCCTCTACTGGTTTCGGGCAGCCCTTCACCAGCGATGTGAACACTGGCGCATGTGCACATCGTAGGAGGTATCTCTCGATGGGAGATACCATTTCTTGGGCACAATTGAAACCTATACAAACAGCGGGGGGAGACCATAGTTCTTAGATTGTGCCTCGCTGTTGTGGCAGCGAGGTACAAATCTGAGAACTATGGTCTCCCCTGCTGTTTGTACAGGTTTAAATTGTGCCTGTGAAATGGTACCTCCCATCGAGAGCTACCTCCTATGATGTGAGCATTCGTGCCATGGTTACGTCAGCCCTGCTGATTGGCAAATCAGCTGTTATGCTGTTCCGTACGGCACATGTGCAGTACATCCTGGGCACTTCTCGACAGAACACCGGGAGCCTCAGCCGCGGATTTTTCTTTTGACGTCACGGCTGGGGCTACCGCATGCACAATAGGGCCCCGGCGTGAAGCCGAAAGACTACACTGCCAGGTTCACTCACCCGCAATGGCGGCAGCAGCACCCAACAGCTGATGGAAACATCAGCTGCGGGTGCCGACATCGCTGGACTACAGGACAGGCAAGTGTCCTATTATTAGCAGCTGCAGCTGCTTTTAATTTATTTTTATAGAAAATTTTGGGTGGAACACCGCTTTAAGTCGGAAAATACATATGTCATGGATATGCAATAAAGTCTGGCAGCTTACCTGTCTCCATGTGTTCATTAGAGGCCTGACTCTGTTCTGGCTGCCTTTTTATCACCTCTCCTTCCTGTATGGCCCCACCCCAGGCCATCCCAGGAAGTCTATATTAACTGTTGCACTGCAAGTCTGCAGTGCTGTTCAACTTTGTTTGTTAGCTGTTCCTGTCAGCCGTGTGATACGTTAACCTTTCTGTGTACCGATTTGGCTCGTCCCTGACTACTCTTGTTTGCCTGTGACCCTGACCTTTTGGCCTGTCCCCTGGTTACCCTTGTCTGCCTGATGCCCCGACCTCGGCTTACCCATCACTATCCCTTGTGTTCTCAGTGGCTGCTTCCCCTCTCTCCCTACGCAGCGTGACCTGGGGGATCCCAGGGGTCGCGGCCTGGGTTCAGCTGCAGCGAAGGCCATCCTCACCACTAGAGGCTCTGGTAAACACCTGCTGGACCTTAGACTCCGCGCCCTGGGGAATCTTGGGTTCACATTTCCTCTCCATCTGCAGCAGTCGGCTATTAGGTTTACTACTTTGCGGTGCACTCCTGTCTCCAACGGGGTGCATCTGTCACCTGGCCACAGGTGACCTGACAACATAAATGACACAAAAAAAAAAACACAGCAAGGAAGCTGATAATGCTTGTAAGTGGTGAAGGGCCGTACAAAAAAAAAATGTAATAAAAGTTATATTAAATGCATGCAGAAAAATCCGTAAGGTGAACTTACACAGGATCCCCTCCTCGCCCCCACGGTCCTGCTGACCTGGACTACGGCAATCTTTCGTTCTAACCCCCGGTATATCCGCGGCAGGAGTCCAGGGCTTAGAAATCCTCTGAGCTGAATGTCCAAAACACACCTCATCAGGGGGGACGTTTTCGGAGCATTCTAATTGGTCAGCGCCGTCACATGGGTGGTGCCAACCAATCAGCAGCTGCATAGCCCGTCCTATCAGCTATGAAGAAGATGCGTGGATGCAGAGGGGGATTTCTAAGCCCCAGACTCCTGGTGTGGATATACCGGGTGTTAGAACGGGAGATTGCCGCGGTCCAGGTCAGCGGGACCGGGGTAGAGTGGGGGAATGAGGAGGGGGTCCTGTGTAAGTTCACCTTACAGATTTTTCTGTAAGGTGAATTTACACACTTTAAAGAGGAGATTCAGGCAGGTTACAATTTTTTTTTTTTTACGTGAAAAACTGCATATTCTGTGGGTGGATCTGTTCGGAGTTCAGTGGGTGGATTTGCGATGTCAGTAGACTCTCCGCCCACCTCTAAACTCCCCTTGTCAACATGCATTTTTTCCTGTGTATTTCTTACACTGAATTCTGCTATGATCACTAACATCCAGTCAAAATCCAGAAAAGTAACCACATGACTGTCTGAAGCTAATGCATGAGATACGTAAATAACCTGTCACTCACAGCAAGGGGGCGGAACGGACTAAGGTTTTTCTCTGCAAGTCCGTTTTATTTCACTTAACAATAAAAGTGGATTGCTCAGAGCTGGATTAACTCTGTGGCAAGACTGGGCACAGATGATAGGAAATCTTATACTGTACATTGTGACATCAAAATAAAAAAATTTGGGTTTAGATCCACTTTAAGTAGTTACAAAAACCTTGAGGCCCCCGTACACATGACCGAGTTTCTCGGCAGAATTCAGCCAGAAACTCGATGGGAGCCGTATTCTGCCGAGGAAACCGGTCGTGTGTACACTTTTGGCCGAGGAAACCGACGAGGAACTCGTTGAGCCAAATAGAGAACATGTTCTCTATTTCCTCGTTAGTCAATGGGGAAACTTGGCTCGCCGAGATGCTCGGCGGCTTCACAAGGAACTCGACGAGCAAAACGATGTGTTTTGCCCGTCGAGTTTCTCGGACGTGTGTACGGGGCCTTAAAGTTTAAAACCAATACATATTAGATGGGCTGCAAATGTAGACACAATCAGTTGACTTGGCTCCTTCTCATGGTCAAACATAAAAAAGTGAGATGATCAACACCTAAATATGTTATACTTACCTTACGGTCCCTTCACTCCTTTTCTGGAGTCCGCTGGCACTCTCTGCTCCTCCTTCCTACAGGTGCCCCCACAGCAAATCATCTGGTGACAGGCACACATGCAGACGCACTCTTTAGCTGAGCTGTGTGCGTCCATACACACACACACAGTGTGGCTTGGCCATGCCTCCAGCTCCCTCCTCACAGGATTTGACTGACAGCAGCAACTATCAGGGTCTCCTGTGAGACTAGGAATGCATTAAAGTAAAAAACAAAAACAATTAGACTTTAGGAGCACTTTAAATCCCCACAATGTGTTTAGAAATTCTCCAATACTGTTGATAGGAAACAGATGCATCTTTTTTTAAATGATATACAAAAGTTTAAAAAGGATGATTTAACCTCCTACCTTGAACAGGCAACCAGCAAATACTGAGAATCCTTCATCATGTAAATGCTTAGCTATTGAAAATCCAAATCCTGAGTCACATCCTGTGACAAGCACAGCTTTATTGCCCTGTACAATACAAAAGTTTAGACTTATAGTATGAGCGAGTAACAATTACACATAGTACATATTTAGGTACCAAATATGACATACCCCATCTGTGTGACTTGCATAAGAGCGACGTGCAGCTAAGGTAGCAGCTGAAGACAGCCTCTGCAAAAGCCTAAATCAAAAAATGTTGTTAGAGTAAAGCTGGCCATACATTATACCATTTTGTTGTACAACTTTCCTTTAGATGTACCAAAACCATCTAATATGAGGTCCAATCTAAACACTTTCAATTTGTATGCAATCAAGCAGACCCTCGCACTGCATAGTTAAAGGTAAATGCAAAGAAAATGATATAATATATGGCCAGCCTAAGGCTAAAGCTCACAGTATAATATTGCCATATACGCCACATTATTTTTATTTCTGTGTCTTTATAAATAAAATAAAAAATCATTTTAGAAATTAAAAATTCAGACAAGAATGCAGATAGATTGTTGTTACCCAAAAGGTATATTTTTTTGTTTAATTCAAAAGGTATATTTCTCAGATATGATTTTGGTTAATGAGAGTTCTTTGACCATAAGTGAAAGCTTTAAAACACAAGAACAAAAATCTATTTGTAAATAGTAAGGAGGCCTAAATCATCTATCTATTGTACAGGAAAAGGGTAAAAAAAAAAAAAAAAAAAAACCCCACACAAAATGTTATATATATATATATATATATATATATATATATATATTTTGTGTGGTTTTTTTTTGTATATATATATATATATATATATATATATATATATATATATATATATATATATATACACACACACACACACACACACACACACACACACACACACACACACACACACACACACACACACATATATATATATATATATATATATATATATATATATATATATATATATATATACACACATACACACACACACACACACACATACACATATTTACAGAAAATCAATGGGCTGTGCTAAAACACCAAAGCTTATCCTTATTCAAAACCAACTGTATATTATCCCCTCTGTCAGAAAGCCAAGTCCTAGTGCCTATGCTTTATAACTCCAGGCTCTCTGCTCCTCTCCTCCCTGGCTGACATCAGCAGGGGAATCTCAGCCCCGCCCACTGGAGATATCAGATGGGGAGAGCCGAGAGCCTGGAGTCGTCTTATCGCAACAGGAACACATTTTTTATTTATTTATTTTTTCATAAAAAGTACAGGCACTAGGATGCAGCTTTTTATCTGACAGATTGGATGATATAAAGATGAAATAGTGGCTTAACCACTTAAGGACCGCCTCCTGCACATATACATCGGCAGAATGGCACGGCTGGGCACATCCACGTACAGGTACGTCCTGTACTAGTACCCAGCCGTGGTACTAAAATCGCTGATCGCCGCCATTAGTAGTAAAACAGTATAATTCCCCTATTTTGTAAACGCTATAAATTTTGCGCAAACCAACCGATAAACGCTTATTGCGATTTTTTTTTACCAAAAATAGGTAGAAGAATACGTATCGGCCTAAACTGAGGACATTTTTTTTTTTTATATATATATATTTTTGGGGGATATTTATTATAGCAAAAAGTAAAAAATATTGCATTTTTTTTAAAATTGTCGCTCTATTTTTGTTTATAGCGCAAAAAATAAAAACAGCAGAGGTGATCAAATACCAAAAAAAAGGTCGCCAATTTTGTTTGGGAGCCACATCGCACGACCGCGCAATTGTCAGTTAAAGCGGCGCAGTGCTGAATCACAAAAAGGGGCCTGGTCTTTTACCTGCATTTTGGTCCGGGTCTTAAGTGGTTAACAACCACTTTAACCCATCCTGTATAACAGGTTCATACGAAAGACATTACACACCCACACTGATACATCTCTAACTGAGATACTGTATTCCGAATTACAATATTTTACAACTGTTTATGGAGATTTCACAAACTCATAAGGCAACATTGTGTAATAATTCTACACATAACAGTATAATTCTATTCTCTAAACTGAAAAAGGCAATAGACCAAGCGGAAATCTCCCAGAGAATGTCAGACAGCGAGATATCTGCCATTTTATGGATGGTGAGAGGTTAAAAAAAAAAAAATATGCTGGGCATGAAATTCAGGGCGTAGACAACAGCGCAGGCACACTGAGCGTGCCGTTAGTGAGGGCGATCGTGCCATTACTGACGGCTCCCACGCGTGGCTCCGGCCAATCACAGCGCCTGAGCCATGCTACCCAGAAGTAACTAGGGTATTAATGGCGGCAGCGTTGAGGAACGAGAGTCGCTTTGACCTCAGGTAAGCAATTCATAATGAGCTAGTATGCTATGCATACTAGCTCATTATGCCTTTCTCTTGCAGGTTTTTTTTTTTAAAGAAATACTTTAGAGGGTTTACTTCCTCTTTAAGGGTACAACCTTGCAAAGTCTGTTTGTCCACACGAAAAACACAAGTGTTCCATGCTGGCAGTCTCATTCAGGTCTGCACAGACACAAGTGACATTACTGCTTTTTTGAATCCCCTGAAAAGGTTTTGGGATTGTAGTCCATTCTGTTTGCCCTATTCTAGCGTTAAACCCCCTTTTACACAAGAAAAAAAAAAAAAGTTTTGGCTTTAGATTATATTAAAATGTTCCCCCCACATGGTGAAAAAGCACAGACTGATGAATTTCATGGTTGATATAAATAAAATGTCAAAAGAACTATTTGCTTGGTTATCCATTATCTGTTCCTTGGCTGCTGCAGTACTGAGGGTTGCCAAGTAGAGTGGACTTGATACATTTTGTTTTACCATAGACAAGGAATAAGAGCGATGTCAGATTGGGATTTTTAAACATTGTATTTTTCTTCATTTAAAGTCATTGAAATATTTTCCCCATGCTGTATTGAGTAAACCAACAGGCCGAGATTGGTTTTCTATAGCAGGGGTCTCCAAACATTCTAAACAAAGGGCCGGTTTATTGTCCTTCAGACTCTAGGATGGCCGGACTTTGGCCAGTGGGAGTGGAAATTTTCCTGGCATCATTGTTAGTAAACATCTGGTATTAGGGGAGAGGAATAGTGCCCCATTGCTGGTATCATAGGAAGGAATAGTGCTCTATTTGTTGTGTCAGTGGGAGAAATGGTGCTTCATTGTCGGTGTCAGATGGCAGAATAGTGTCTCGTATCAGTGGGAAGGATAGTGCCCCAAGGGCCGGATAAAAGCAAGCAAAGGGCCGCATCCGGCCCTCGGGACGCAGTTTGGAGACCACTGTTCTATAGGATTCACCAAATAAAGCTGGGGTGTAGAGCAACCACTTCAGATAACAATGCAGGTAGTAGTTATTAATGTAGACTGCTTTGCTCCATACCTGTCGATGAGGAAGAGCAATTCCAACCTATGATAATATGACAAATTTTACAGTGGTATTAAACCTACTTTTTTTTTTAATTACTGACAGGTAGGGTTTATAAATAAGAAAAGGGATGGTCAGCACTCAGGATGCTTTAAAATTCCAGACCCCCTCAATTGAAATTACGTTTTTTTTTTTAGATAGATAGATATACAGTGAGGAAAATAAGTATTTGAACACCCTGCTATTTTGCAAGTTCTCCCACTTGGAAATCATGGAGGGGTCTGAAATTGTCATCGTAGGTGCATGTCCACTGTGAGAGACATAATCAAAAAAAAATATTCCAGAAATCACAATTTATGATTTTTTAACTATTTGTATGATACAGCTGCAAATAAGTATTTGAACACCTGTCTATCAGCTAGAATTCTGACCCTCAAAGACCTGTTAGTCTGCCTTTAAAATGTCCACCTCCACTCCATTTATTATCCTAAATTAGATGCACCTGTTTGAGGTCATTAGCTGCATAAAGACACCTGTCCACCCCATACAATCAGTAAGAATCCAACTACTAACATGGCCAAGACCAAAGAGCTGTCCAAAGACACTAGAGACAAAATTGTACACCTCCACAAGGCTGGAAAGGGCTACGGGGAAATTGCCAAGCAGCTTGGTGAAAAAAGGTCCACTGTTGGAGCAATCATTAGAAAATGGAAGAAGCTAAACATGACTGTGAATCTCCCTCGGACTGGGGCTCCATGCAAAATCTCACCTCGTGGGGTCTCAATGATCCTAAGAAAGGTGAGAAATCAGCCCAGGACTACACGGGAGGAGCTGGTCAATGACCTGAAAAGAGCTGGGACCACCGTTTCCAAGGTTACTGTTGGTAATACACTAAGACGTCATGGTTTGAAATCATGCATGTCACGGAAGGTTCCCCTGCTTAAACCAGCACATGTCAAGGCCCGTCTTAAGTTTGCCAATGACCATTTGGATGATCCAGAGGAGTCATGGGAGAAAGTCATGTGGTCAGATGAGACCAAAATAGAACTTTTTGGTCATAATTCCACTAACCGTGTTTGGAGGAAAAAGAATGATGAGTACCATCCCAAGAACACCACCACCCCTACTGTGAAGCATGGGGGTGGTAGCATCATGCTTTGGGGGTGTTTTTCTGCACATGGGACAGGGCGACTGCACTGTATTAAGGAGAGGATGACCGGGGCCATGTATTGCGAGATTTTGGGCAACAACCTCCTTCCCTCAGTTAGAGCTTTGAAGATGGGTCGAGGCTGGGTCTTCCAACATGACAATGACCCGAAGCACACAGCCAGGATAACCAAGGGGTGGCTCTGTAAGAAGCATATCAAGGTTCTGGCGTGGCCTAGCCAGTCTCCAGACCTAAACCCAATAGAGAATCTTTGAAAGGAAAGCTCAAACTCCGTGTTTCTCAGCGACAGCCCAGAAACCTGACTGATCTAGAGAAGATCTGTGTGGAGGAGTGGGCCAAAATCCCTCCTCCAGTGTGTGCAAACCTGGTGAAAAACTACAAGAAACGTTTGACCTCTGTAATTGCAAACAAAGGCTACTGTACCAAATATTAACATTGATTTTCTCAGGTGTTCAAATACTTATTTGCAGCTGTATCATACAAATAAATAGTTAAAAAAATCATACATTGTGATTTCTGGATTTTTTTTTTTGATTATGTCTCTCACAGTGGACATGCACCTACGATGACAATTTCAGACCCCTCCATGATTTCCAAGTGGGAGAACTTGCAAAATAGCAGGGTGTTCAAATACTTATTTTCATCACTGTATACACACACACACACACACACACACACACACACACACACACACACACACACACTATTTAAGGGTTACTTATTTAGTTTTTTTGTTTTATCAGCCATGACTAAGGACCAACGTCCAAAACATGTAGGCCGTTTATACAGAATTGTACATGTTTACTTAAAGAATTACTATTTTTTGGATGTCATCCTGAGTGCCGACTATCCCCTTCCTTATTCTGGTACATTGGAAGTGTCGGCAGCCTCAAGGTCTGGCCACTGGGGCCTAGAATTACGTAGGGCGGCTTTACGTTGTGCGGGCGTAGCGTATCTTATTTACGCTACGCCGCCGCTACTTAGAGAGGCAAGTGCTGTATTCACAAAGCACTTGCGTCCTAAGTTACGCGTAGCGTAAATCGGCCGGCGTAAGCGCGCGTAGTTCAAAGTAGGCAGGTCGTGGGCGTGTTGTATTTAAATTAAGCGTGACCCCATGTGGATGCATGGCCGAACGAACGGCGCATGTGCGCGCATGCTCAGTATCACGTCGTATTTATGCCCAAAGATACCGGCTCAATTCCTGTGACGTGAAAGTAACCTACGCACAGCCCCATTCACGTACGACTTACGTAAACAACGTAAAAATATACGCTTGTTCCGACGTCCATACCTTGCATGGGCTGCGCCACCTAGAGACCTGCTTTATCTTTACGCCGGCGTATGTCTTATGTAAACGGCGTAACTAATTGCGACGGGCGTACGTACGTACGTACGTACGTACGTACGTACGTACGTACGTACGTGAATCGGCATATCTTGCTCATTTGCATATTCAACGCGGAAAACAATGGAAGCACCACCTAGCGGCCAGCGTAAATATGCACCCTAAGATACGACGGAGTAGGAGACTTACGCCGCTCGTATCTTAGCCAAATTTAAGCGTATCTGGTTTCCAGAATACGCTTAAATATACAACGGCGCAGATTCGGACTTACGACGGCGTATCTACGGATACGCCAACGTAAGTCTCTGAGAATCTGGCCCTGGAGCTGTTATGTGGGAAGGTTGCAGCGCCTATACACCCGTTTTCCCTTGAAGGCATATAAATGCTTCCCCTACCTGTCAGCTTTAATGTGCACTGAACTACGCGTACATAGCTCAGTGTGCATTGCCAGGACCCCAACTATGCCACAATACTGTGACTCTGTGCGCATGCGTGAGAGTGACATCATCGTGGCACAGCCATTCAGAGACAGAACCCAGAAGAAAGACTGGGTGAAAATGGAAGCGCCAGGGTGTGATTAAAAAACAATTCACACAAAGTTTATTAGGGCTTTAAGCTCCAGTGTGTTAATTTACCTTTACCAAAAAAACAGCCTTTGCAAGTAAGGGGTGTCTGTAAATAATAAAAAAATAAAAACGGTGTGGCTTTGGCCAAAGTTAAATAATACACTTGCCATAGGTGTGCATCTGTGATGCTGGAGGTAAGCAGTGAGGGTTGGGAGTGTCTTAGAAACATCCTAGCAATAAGGATGATGCCATCTCTGGGAATTTTTTGGCTATACTTGGGGAGGTAGATAGCGTGCACCTTTAACAGGGCAAAACTGCACGTTTTTTTTTCTACAGGTGCACCTTACCTGCTTAGGCAATGTGAACTGTCCCTTTAAAGAAATAATCAAAAAAGTGTTGTCTAATAATGTCCATTTAACAATTCCCTTATACAGAACCTACCCCATTCATTTACAAGAGCTTAAAGGAGTTGTAAAGGTAAAAGTTTTTTTACCTTAATGCATCCCGTTTTACTTACCTCACCGTTCGAAAGTCCCGGGCGCGTGCTTGTCGTCCTGCTCGGTTCCCAGCCTGGCCGTTGATTGGCTAGGCTGGGCGGATTGATAGCAGCGCAGCCATTGGCTGGCGCTGCTGTCAATCACAGCGGATGACGCGGCGCGCCGGGGCCGAGTGATACAGTCGGCGGCTATGGCCGCTGCTGTATCACGGGAGCGCGCTCGCAAAAGCTTTCCACCATGCGAGGGAGCTCGCATGAACGTGGAAAGCTTTTGCGAGGAGGAGCCGAGACAGCCGCCGAGGGACCCCAGAAGACACGGATCCGGGTCACTCTGTGCAAAACGATCTGCACAGTGGAGGTAAGTAGAACATGTATGTTATTTAAAAAAAAAAAAATTGTACCTTTAGTGTTCCTTTAAGCCCACGTCGTAACAAATTACATCAACAGGTTGGCAACTCTTTTGTGGCCAGGGGCGGACTGACCATTGAGTCACTCGGGCACTGCCCGAGGGCCCCATGTCACTAGGGGGCCCCATCCGGGTTGCCAGGCTCAGTAAAACCAGTGACAGTATGTAAAAATCTGTGTTTTTTTTTACATCTGTCCCTGATATGTCCGAAACCGACATGCTTTTGATGTGAAAATACCAAGATTTTAGCTGCCCCACCTCTGCACTGCCTCCTGGCGTGGTGGCCATCTGTAAGCCCAGGGGCCCCATAATCTTCTATTGCCCGGGGGCCCCATGAGTTGTCAGTCCGCCCCTGTTTGTGGCCCATTCCCTCTATTGTGTTGCTTTAATATGCATGTTACCACAACATGCAGCAATGTGTGGGTAAGATGCCTCAAGTCTGAACGGTACCCCCAATGCACCTTGATGGCATACATGTTTTGCCGTACAGCACAATGTGTGGTACTGCACTAATGCCACAAATGGTACATGCACTATGGCCTCCAAAGGCTTAACTTATGCTGTTCCAATGCCATCATCCACCCACGTGGATCTGTGATAGCCCGATCCATGTGGGTGGATGTTGGCATTGGAGCAGCATAATGTAAGCCTTTGGAGGCCATAGTTGAAGCTCTGTTCCGGTGTAGTAGATACAAACACACCTCACAGATGGTAAGCCATTACCCACTTAAACGCTGTGGATCCCTATAGCTGCAAGGGATCTGCCACCCATGTGTAACTGTTATCTACTTTGTTGTTTCACCTGGTCCTTTTGCGTCTCCTGTGATGCCACTGAACTCCATAAGTTGGTTGGATGTGGTGAAGACTGGAAATTAGGGGCCAGATCCTCAAAAGGGATACGCCTGCGTATCTACTGATACGATGTCGTATCCCTGTTTCTATCTTTGGATCTGATCCACAGAATCAGTTTTCCAAAGATATGCAGAAGATCCGGCATGTGTAAGGGACTTACACTGCCGGATCTTAGGATGCAGTACCGCAGCCGCCGCTGGGGGCATTTCGAGTCGAAATGCCGCTTCGCGTATGCAAATGAGCACTTACGGAGATCCACGAAGCGGTTTAGCTTCGTGAAATCTCCGTAAATACTTACGTTGCCATCGTAAAATTAGGGCTGCTTTTACAAAGTGTAAACTGTTTACACGTTGTACGAGTAGACCCTTCTTTGCAGCGACGCTGATTTATTTATTTTTTCCCGCCGTATCTTTTTTTTTTCCCGACGCAACTTTTTTTTACCCGGCGCGATTCAATTTAAATGGGACTCGCCCCATTTGAATTGGGAACGCCTTGCGCCGGCCGGATTTAAGTTACACAGCCGAAAATTTCTAGGTAAGTGCTTTGTGGATCGGGCACTTAGGTAGAAATTTTGCGGCAGTGTAACTTAAATCAGAATATTTAAATTACAGGGGCTCTTTGTGAATCTGGCCCTAGGACTCTTGTGTGAAGGTGGGAAAAGGGGGAAGGGGCAGACTGAGGACTCCAATGTAAAATGGGGCGTGTAATGTAGTGCAAGGTGCAAGGAAGGAAAAGAAGGGGGGGGGGGGGGCGGGGGAAAAACAGAAGAGGGAAACAGTAGAGTAGCGCAGGGGGAATCTTCTTAGCAGCCTGGTCACATATCGGTGTGTGATCTTCTGGGTGAGCAGATCTTTTGATTACAATGTTTGCTGTATAATTATGTTTAAATGTTCTTGACGCTGCAACTACTGTATATTTTATTGTATTTTCTGCTTTATAGACAGTTCCTCCTGAAGAAGCGGTCCCAATGCGCGAAACTAGTACAGGATCAATTTTTCTACACCCCACATTAACAGTTATCTTTAGGGTGATCCCGTTAGTAGTGGGCTGTGGTTGAATTTTATCTTTTGTATATGTATTAAAAAATGATATTTTTACATTAAGAATTTGTTTGTGTATCAGTACAACCTACTCGATGGGTGTATATCCATGGTCAGCTACAGCAACTGTCCTTATAAACCCCTCGTCCCATATCAACAATCCAATGTTAGTATAGCGATCTCCCCACTGAGCAATTGTGTTCTCATGGGGGGGGGGGGGGGGGGTGTCTGATCAGGAGACCTTTTACAGTCATGCCCCTTCAGAAGCCGGATGTTTGGCCGGCTTATGTCAGACCAGCTGCCATACACACAGTTGTGTTGGCCAGTTTCTATTGAACCTAACAC
The DNA here is from genome assembly GCF_905171775.1 of Rana temporaria. Classification (NCBI taxonomy): domain Eukaryota; kingdom Metazoa; phylum Chordata; class Amphibia; order Anura; family Ranidae; genus Rana; species Rana temporaria. The sequence goes on from NC_053492.1 coordinate 184,629,151, forward strand.
TTTTTAATCAGTTACAGCAACATTTTCTTTTGGTATAAGAGTTTTACTTAAAAGCTGACCATTGTAAGCACCCCTGTCAGTGGTAAAGGGTTTGTCCCAACCTTCTAACTGCCACTTTCACTGGACAATTTGGTCAGTTACATGAAGTTGAAAAACAAACAGACTTACTGGCCAGATCGCCTAGTGAAAAAATTTAAATCAGCAATGTCATGTACAACACACTGATGTAAGCATTGTCATGTACAACACACCGATATCAGCAATACCATATACAGCACACTGATATTGTCATATCCAGCACACCAATGTCATGCACAGCATACAGCTGTTAACATTGTCATGTAGAAAACACTGATATTAGTACCATCTTCCTGGTCCAGGCACCTACCCCATGACCAAGGCAAAACATATCACAGAGAGACATGTAGGCTGAAGCCATTCTTTACTGTCTTTGTCACACTGGCTTGTTGGGAGAGCGGCACCTTCTTTCACTCACTGATATCAGCATTGTCATGCACAGCACACTGATATCAGCATTGTCATGCACAGCACACTGATATCAGCATTGTCATGCACAGCACACTGATATCAGCATTGTCATGCACAGCACACTGCTATCAGCATTGTCATGCACAGCACACTGCTATCAGCATTGTCATGCACAGCACACTGGTATCAGCATTGTCATGCACAGCACACTGGTATCAGCATTGTCATGCACAGCACACTGATATCAGCATTGTCATGCACAGCACACTGATATCAGCATTGTCATGCACAGCACACTGATATCAGCATTGTCATGCACAGCACACTGATATCAGCATTGTCATGTACAGCACACTGGTGTTAATATGTTGCATGAAGGTAAATTGTTAGCAAGTAACGGATCAAAACTGTAGCTGACTTTAAAGCCTACATGGGAGCTATTTGACCACTTATTTTCAGTCACCTCTTTGACAACAAATTGTATTTAAAGTGTTGCAAAGAACCAACAATGGGTTAAAGTGCTCAGTGGTACAAAACAATCACTGAGAAGTGATACTTTGTATGTAATAACATACTGTATAAAAGGTAATGTTTAATTTGCACAAAGGTTGTTGCAGTCAGAACACAAACACATACACCGATCTATAAATGTGATATTTATTTTGTCACTTACAGCAAGCTACAGTATTTATTAAATGAAGTCATGATCCACCATGGACACACAGCTCTCCATAAGTACAACAGGCCCTTGCAATGAAAAGTTGTTTAAAAATAAATTCTCTATATGTAGCATACCTCACATGACTGGCATGATCCTTCAGTTGCAATGTCCTTGTTGGGAAATAAAAGCAGGTCCTGGCAGCCAGCATTCTTCTATGTCACTTCCAATTCACCTTGACTTCTACAACAGAACAGAACACGCCTCTATTTCAATCATCTGGAAACACTTTCTACTGTTCTCATAGATAATATGCATTCTATGGAATATTCTATTGATTGATCCAATATGCCCCAGATCATTAGGTAGATAAAAACCAAATCTTTTTTGTTCTCACCTTGGATTTCAGTAGGGCGTGAAAATTATTTGCGCACACTGCATAGAACAGTCATTTAAATGTGGACTGCATAATTGTTAAGCTGGCTCTGGGGTGGTAAACAGAAAACAGCTTGTGGTTTGTGAAGATGGGCAAGGGCAGCAAGCCTTCAGATGCATTCAGCTTGCCATACTTACCTGTTCTGTGCAGTGATTTTGCACAGAACAGCCTCAATCCTCCTATTCTCGGGTCCCTGCTGACACTTCTGGCTCCTACCCCCCTGCCAAGTGCCTATCATAGCAAGCTGCTTGCTCTGGGGGCACTTGGGTGCCGTCGTTCCCGAGCCGGCTGTGTGTCCACAAGACCCCCCCCCCCCCTCCTCACTGTCTGAAACTACGCCAGTGGGGAGGGTGAGACCGCTCTCGTGCACATCCCTGCATCCAGATCGGGTTTAGGCAAGTATAAGGGGGGCTGATTGCTTGTTTTTTTTTTACCTTAAAGTGGTTGTAAACCACAGAATTGAAATGAACAAAGCAAACACTTCTATAGTGTGTACTTGTCTCTTTCCAGAGTACCAAGAGTGAGATTTACTAAAACTGGAGCAGTCAGAATCTGGTGCAGTCTCCAGATCTCAACCCCATAGAAAACCTTTGGAGGGAGTTGAAAGTTTGTGTTGCCCAGCGACAGACCCAAAACATCCCTGCTCTAGAAGAGATCTGCATGGAGGAATGCGCCAACATACCAGCAACAGTGTGTGACAACCTTGTGAAGACTTACAGAAAACGTTTGACCTCTGTCATTGCCAACAAAGGATATATAACAAAGTATTGAGATGAACTTTTGATATTATTATTACTATTATTATTATTATACAGGATTTATATAGCGCCAACAGTTTGCGCAGCGCTTTACATCAGGGAAGACAGTACAGTCACAATACAATTCAATACAGGAGGGATCAGAGGGCCCTGCTCGTTAGAGCTTACAATCTAGAAGATATTGACCAAATACTTATTTTCCACCATAATTTGCAAATAAATTCTTTCCAAATCAGACAGACAATGTGATGTTTCCAAATTTTGTCTCTCATAGTTGAGGTATACCTATGATGACAATCACAGGCCTCTGTCATCTTTTTAAGTAGGAGAACTTGCACAATTGGTGGCTGGCTAAATACTTTTTTGCCCCACTGTACCTGATGGTAAATTTTCCTTTCCTAATGCAAAAGCATGACAGCATATACGTATTGGTTAGGCTTCACCCCCCTGCCCAATTCCAGGACCGGTTATACTATTAAAGTGTCTCCTCCCCACCAGGAAGCATTCTAGTAAACTATCACTGCAAACATCCTGCCCGTAGCTCGCCGCGATCCTGGGAAAATGCCGCGAGCGGCATCCGGCCTCGAGCAGGATGTTTTAGGCGAGGCCGCGGCTTCAGCCTAGTCCGCGGAGCGCCGGTCCTATGGAACCGGCGCGGTGTCCATCAGGAGAAAAAAAAATATTGTCACTGGGATTCATGGAAAACTGAAGAACTCAAAGCAAATTATAGATGGGTAAAATTTCAGATTCACATGCTAGAAACTGTTGAGGGCATCCATATGCAAATACTATGATTGACATCCCTGTGCCCCTTGGCTGTGCTGACAGCACTAAATACATGCATTTAAAAGCAGCTTCGAGGTGGGGATTTGACACAGTTATTTTTACTTCTGGTCTGGCTTTTTCTTATGATGTTAGAATTATTAATGATTCTAGAATTTTTTTTTTTTATCTATTTGAAATTGTGAACGTAGCTCATATTTGTACTTTTGACCAAGAGAGAGAGCTGGATTGGTCCAGTTATGTGATACAACAGCTAGGTTCTTCAGTAGCTTCACCCTGACCTTGTAAATTTGTGTGAATTATCTGGGAAAGAATGGAACTGCTTTTCCAGAAGACCAGAGGTTCCTGTAATGGGCTCAGATTTGGAAAGTCTTAGGGCCCTTTAACACGGGACGGATCCATTTAAAAATTCTACGGGTTGCATGTTTTGAGTTACAGAGGAGGTCTAGGGCTAGAATTATTGCTCTCGCTCTAACGATCGCGGCGATACCTCACATGTGTGGTTTAAATACCGTTTACATATGTGGGTGCTACTCACGTATGCGTTCGCTTCTGCGCACAAGCTTGGCGAGACGGGCGCGTTTTCTGGCTCCTAACTTTTTTAGCTGGCTCCTAGATTCCAAGCAAATTTGTCAAACCCTGGGTTAAACAAACTTAGTTGTTTGATTAGCTTAGTACCTGGGTATTATCAAACAAACAGAGATCCACACAGTTTGGACAGAGTCAAAACATCCACTTCTTTGCTTCCGATATGTCAACTTGCCATAGCAAGGTCCTAGAAGCAAGCTACTACCAGCTAAGGCTGACACATTTGGCCAGTCTGATAAAGACTTCCTGGCCAACTGCTTCTGAGTAGGGATGAGCTCCGGCGTGTTCGCACAGTCCACGTGCAGAGTCCGCCAGGAAGTCTGCACAGCGCTGCGCTAATCACAGGCAGGGAGACATTGTCCCGATGCTCGGCTGCAGAGATCGGGAAATGTCTCCCTGCCTGTGGTTAGCGCAGCGCCATGCAGACTTCCTGGCGGGCTCTGCATGTGGACTGTGCCAACACGCCGGAGCTCATCCCTACGTCTGAGGTTGCCTTTAAATAAACGTAGCAGTTTTATTAGGCTTGGTATGGGACTATAGACCTTCTCAGTCTCTGCTACTTTGCCGCTGCCTCTTGTCTGCAACTTGGCATCGCATGTTGGCCGTCACACCAGTCCACTATCACCCAAGACGAATATTGTAGAGAGATTTAGTCTGCCTCTCCTGGCAGTTAAATACATAGTGGTTCCTTCAGGGCTAAAGAGGACCTGTCCCTGTTGCAGGAGCAGGTTTCTTCTCCACTTCCTGAGAAGTGGTGCTGGGGTTGAGGGCTGGAGAGATTTGCAATCAAATATGCCCATAATGTGCACTCTTTTAGGATAAAATATACCTACCTGCCCTCACCTTCGTGAACATGGCTGGTCTCTAGGAAAAGCTGATTGCTACTGGCTCACAGAGGAGAGACATATCAGTAGTAAACCACTACAAGCAGCAAACCACATATCCAACTGTGGTGTACCCCAAGTAGCAGACCACCCATTAATCAATAGTCTACCACAGGTAGCAAACCACACATCTTCCTGAAGTCTACCCCAAGTAGTGCACCACACAGTCATATTGCAGGGTTAGATCGCCATTTACAACTATGAAAGGCGTCGTCCACCACCAGTCACCGAGACCCAACCCAGCTATCCGCAAAAAGACCCCCTGCAAGAGTGAGTGAAGTCTAGGGCACTTCAGGCAGACTAAGGAAATGCAACTAAGCAGATCACTGAATTTTATGGCTGCAACTAACGATTATTTTCATAATCGATTAGTTGCCCGATTATTGTTTCGATCAATCGGATAATAGCCTTAAAAAAAAAATATATATAGCATTTAAAAAAAAATTTGGCCCAATTTGTTGTTGGGCAGATTACAAAACACAAATTGCCGCAAAAACACATTGCATGCTTTTCTGCAGCTTCTCCATTGAAGTATATTGAACCAAAAAAATAAATAGCACCGCTTTGCGTTAAAAAGTCCTTGCCCTTTCCAAATACACAGCAGCTGAAAAGAAATCATGGATGTGAACGTGTCCCATAGGAAAACAAATGTAAATGAACTGTAGTGTGTTTCTGCAAAAAGCACCAAAAAACAGAGGTGTGACCCAGGCCTGAGATGTTTAGTAACATAATGGGGGTTAAAAAAAACTAAAATAAGTACAAAAAGAGCAAATAATCGCTACTGTAAGGGGTTCATTTTTTTACTGTGGGACAGTGGAAGTAATATTTACAGTAGTCATTTGCTTTTTGTACTATAAAGAGCTAATTTTAGCTTTTTTTAACCCCATTATGTTACTGGCCGATTAATGGATTATGAAAATTGTAATCGATTAATTTCATAATCGATTAGTTGTCGATTAATCGATTAGTTGTTTCGGCCCTACTGAATTTCACTTTAGCATCAGAACTAGCATGTAAATGCATAGCAGGTAATAAACGCATAGCCGTCATTACGACTGTGAAGTCAATATAATCACAGGCAGTAAGGGTTACTAGACATCAGACAATCATCACTAACAGGTAAACCAACCTTAGACAAATGTACTGCAAAGGCCAATCCCACAAACCAACATTATTACACAGGAAGTCAAGAATACAGGGCCAGGTCTTGCTGAGGTAAATAGGAAAGGCTCAGCTTACCAACAGCATCACCTGCTATGAGCCTTAGCATTAGCAGTACTGCAGACACAAAACCACAACAGAAGTTGTAAACCCTTGAGGTGTGCTGCAGCTGGCCCCATACACACTATTCGATTTTCTGCAGATTTTTGTCTTCAGGTTTACCAAAACCATGTAATATGAGGTCAAACCTTAAGGCCTGAATCACACTAGTGCGTTGCGTTTTGGAGCTCCGTTGTCTTTGCGAATTTCTCTATAAGGTGTTCTGCAGATCAACTGCGTTTTAGTTGCAGATCAGGTGCGAATTTGGAGACCTGGGAGAGGGGAGGGGGAGGGGGGAAGTGTATTGAACTGAATGAGACAAATACTGAAGAGAAATGAACACATCTGCGAATTCAGCTGCGTACCCATAGAAGATAATGGGACTGAATTCGCACCTGAGCCGCACCGCAAGACATAAAAACCGCACACGGTTTGGAGGCAATGCGCAGTGCGGATGCATCGCACATATGTGAACCAGCCTCATTGAAAACAATGTATTTTGAAATGTCCTGCGAATTAGATGCGGTTTAAGCCGCACTCAATTCGCATAGGTGTGAACCTGGCCTAAGAGTTTGCATTTGTATGCAATTAGGCAGGCTACATGGTTTGGGTAAATCTGAAGACAAAAATCTGCAGAAGATCTAATAGTGTGTATGGCGTCTTACTTATCTGAAGCTGGTCTTTCCAGCGGCTGGGACGAGCACACCAGCTCCAGCCGGGCGTCTCGGGTCCTGATTGGATAGATTGATAGCAGCGAAGCCATTGGCTACCGCTGCTGTCAATGAAATCCAATGCCGCGGGAGCCAGGGGTAGGGCCGAGTGCCCCAAGGGAGAGCGGCTCTCCAACAGGACACTCGAGAACAAGAGGAGCGCTGCTGAGGGATCCCAGAAGAGGGGGAACAGGGAAACTCTGTGCAAAACCAACTGCACAGAGGAGGCAAGTATGACAGGTTCTTTTTTTTTTGTTTAAACCAAACCTCTAGTTACCCTTTAAATGGGTTGTAAACGTTCGTCTTTTATTTTCTAAATAGGTTACTTTAAGCAAGTGCATTGTTGCTTCACTTACCTTTTCCTTTCCCTTCTAAATGTTTTTTTTCTTTGTCTGAATTTCTCACTTCCTGTTTCTCCTCAGTAAGGTGTTCTAAATGACTTTCCACCGCTCGGGTGATGGTGGAAAGCTTACTGAGGAGAAACAGGAAGTGAGAAATTCAAACAAAGAAGGGAAATCTAAGGAAAAGGTAAGTGAACCAACAATGCACTAGCTTAAAGACGAACCTTTACAACCCCTTTAATAAACAGACTGAAACTATGGAAAAGCCAACCTGTGTGATATCTATTTTCAGGTTACCAGCATATACCTGCAGAGAACTTCTAACCACATAACCATAACTGAAGACTATATGGTGCCTCACCACCCACACGCCTCAACAGGAAGTCCAGTGAAGGTCCATCCATGGAGTCATGATGAAGGAGCAATGCCTAGAGACCAGCCGCCTGCAACACCCCATACCTGGAATATGGGGGGGAGGCCTCCTTCATATATTTGTCACAGGAGAGGCTTGAAAATATGCGGCTTGGCCATATGAATCTGGCAAGGTGTGGAGGAAAAAAAAAGTCTTGCTTCAAACAGTAGTGTAACAGGCTGAGCAGGAAGGAAAAAAAGAGAATGCTGCCTGGTGAGGAGGAGACACTTTAAGACCCCTTTCAGGCAAATTTTCAGGTGTTTTAGCGCTAAAAATAGCACCTCTCATGCCTCCCCAGTGTGAAAGCCTTTTCTTCGGCCGCCAGTGGGGGTTAAAAATGCCCCGCTATCGGCCAAAAAGGGCAACTGAAGTGAGCGGCGCTTTACCACCAACGCGGTGTGTGTGAAAGCAGCCGGCTTTGGTCAGCTCCCGATCAGTGCGGAGGGGGCGTCCATATTCTGCAGAGCAGATGGCAGCAGTGTATGTACTGTTTGGCTTCTGCGAGTTCCAATGTCAGTTACCAGATAAAATTGTGTATTTAGTACGTTGATCAAAGCAATCTCTCACCTAGTTACACACACCTTTTCAGATCATAAAACCACCTTAGTGTTGAGAACAAATGGCAAAAATGGACATATTTATCACAAAGCTAAATTACGTCTAAAGCAAAAGCAGGAAAGGGGTAAATCTTTTTTTTTGCCATCTGTGTCTCGTTACGGAGATTTTCTTTTACTTCCTGTCTTGTAGACTCAACAGGAAGTGAAGGGATATCTTTCCAAAGCAAAGGATATCCCCTCTTAGTTGTCACAGAAACAAATGGAAGATTTCTTCTCTATTCCTGTTCTGGTGGAAACTCAAACTTTTGGATTTATTCACGTTTATTTCTGACATTGGTGATCAGGACAATTAGAGAGAGTAAAGCCTCGTACACACTATCGGATTTTCCGCAGACAAAGCCTCAGACTTTTGTCAAATCTGAGTCAGGTGAGAAATTGTCGGCCATACAGTGACTGTATCTAATAAGTGGCATCAATGAAATCTGGCAGCCATGGGTACTGAATGCAATAGCCAGCAGTTCTGAATCTCTGCAGTTTAGTGTTGATGAGGATGAGGGAATCAAATGTTTTCCTTCTATTCAGCCTGCAGGAAAGTCTGGTCATGTATGGTAAAGTACGGTATAACCTCCCTAACAGGGAGCTTCTAAATCCTCACCACTCTAATAAACATGTTGGCTTTAGTTAGACATTAATTCTTTATAGGATTTTTTGGTGACTCCCCTTGGCAAGCATGCAGCGGATTTCTTCTCTTTGACGAAGGGTTCGGGCACACAGGTCATTTCAGGAGCAAATATATTCTAGTGTAAAATCCCAGTGTTTTTGAGCACCCGGAGTGCTGCAGATGGCATACAGCCAGCCATAAAAGTGAATGGCTATACATGGCTGTACGCAGGTGAATGTGGTCTCCAAACTGAGGCCTGAGGGCCAAATGCAGCCCTTTGCTTGCCTTTATCTGGGCCTTGGGGCACTATTCCTCCCAATGACACCAACGATAAGGGTAATTCCCCCCACTGACACCAATGATGGGCCACTATTCCTCTCACTAACACCAATGGTGGGCCACTATTCCTCTCACTAACACCAATGGTGGGCCACTATTCCTCCCACTGACACCAATGATGGGCCACTATTCCTCTCACTAACACCAATGGTGGGCCACTATTCCTCTCACTAACACCAATGGTGGGCCACTATTCCTCCCACTGACACCAATGATGGGCCACTATTCCTCTCACTAACACCAATGGTGGGCCACTATTCCTCTCACTAACACCAATGGTAGGCCACTATTTCTCCCACTGACACCAATGGTGGGCCACTATTCCTCCCACTGACACCAATGGTGGGCCACTATTCCTCCCACTGACAGCAATGATGGGCCACAATTCCTCCCACTGACACCAATGGTGGACCACTATTCCTCCCACTGACAGCAATGATGGGCCACAATTCCTCCCACTGACACCAATGGTGGGCCACTATTCCTCCCACTGACACCAATGGTGGGCCACTATTCCTCCCACTGACACCAATGGTGGGCCACTATTCCTCCCACTGACACCAATGGTGGGCCACTATTCCTCCCACTGACATCAATGGTGGGCCACTATTCCTCCCACCGACACCAACGATGAGGCTAATTCCCCCCACTGACACCAATGATGGGCCACTATTCCTCTCACTAACACCAATCATGGGCCACTATTCCTCCTACTGACACCAATGATGGGCCACTATTCCTCTCACTAACACCAATGGTGGGCCACTATTCCTCCCACTGACACCAATGATGGGCCACTATTCCTCTCACTAACACCAATGATGGGCCACTATTCCTCCTACTGACACCAATGATGGGGCACTATTCCTCTCACTAACACCAATGATGGGCCACTATTCCTCCTACTGACACCAATGATGGGGCACTATTCCTCTCACTAACACCAATGATGGGCCACTATTCCTCTCACTAACACCAATGATGGGCCACTATTCCTCTCACTAACACCAATGATGGGCCACTATTCCTCCTACTGACACCGATGATGGGCCACTATTACTCCTACTGACACCGATGATGGGCCACTATTACTCCTACTGACACCAATGATGGGCCACTATTCCTCTCACTAACACCAATGATGGGCCACTATTCCTTCCACTGACACCAATGATGGGCCACTATTCCTCTCACTAACACCAATGATGGGCCACTATTTCTCTCACTAACACCAATGATGGGCCACTATTCCTCTCACTAACACCAATGATGGGCCACTATTCCTCCTACTGACACCAATGATGGGGCACTATTCCTCCCACTGACACCAACAATAAGGGATTCGTCCCCCCACTGCAACAATGGGGCACTACCTAGGACTGAAACTTAGGGACCCCGGCCCATAGCTTACACTGGGACCTAGGACTGAAACCTATGGACCCCAGCTCATAGATCACACTGGGACCTAGGACTGAAACCTAGGGACCCCAGCTCATAGCTTACACTGGGACCTAGGTCTGAAACTTAGGGACCCCAGCTCATAGATCACACTGGAACCTAGGTCTGAAACCTAGCGCCCATCTGTCCCCTAATTACGCATTGCCATCAATTTTAAAGCAATAGAAGTTGCCTATTGAATCCCACGTGTAAAGTTGCTCCTATGGCCTCTTTCATACGGGCGATTCTGTTCCGAGCAGAGCAGAGTGGGTGGATGACACATCAGTGTCCACTTTCTGCAGAAGGGACACAGACAGAGCCACTCTGCTCTATGGGTGGCCAGCAGAAAACATACCTTTCCATTTACACCTGCCTACCTCCGATCCACCTAAATGAAAGAGGACAAATCCTTTTTGTTTTTTATCAGATCTAATCTGACCTGGAGGTAGGCGGGTGTAAATGGACACAAGTCAGTTTACGCCAGTCTGTTCATAAAGATGAATAGACCTTCCGATCATAAAAATGACAGGTGGACCTGATCGGAATGCCCGAGTAAATGTAGCTGTGTGAGACAACTAGTAGGATTCATTTACACTTGTGGTTGTGGGGTGATACACAGCCCAGATCAGCGTATTTCTGTGGTGGGTACTGTTGGGTATCATTGATCAGCTGTGGGCAGGAAGCCTGTACAAATCAATGACAGGTTGACACTGTCCATGTGTTCTCTAATGGAGCACTTGGTGATCCCTAGCACGAGCAACTACTGGCAACCTCTGGAGGAACCCTGGTTGAGAACATCTGCTCCAGTCATACACAGCCCAGATAAGTGGATTTCTGCAGTGGGTACAGGTAGGTGTCACCGACAGAGCCGGTGCTACCACTAGGCAAACTAGGCAGCTACTGGTGTTCCTACTCTCTTCTCTCAGCAGCAAGCAACCAAGTATTAGCATCAGCAGGCAGCCGCCGCTCCATTCGCACATAGTGTCAGAGGTGCAGCAGCGGCGGAGGACTGTGTCCCGACTCACAGATGAATGGAAGCAAGCAAACATTCATTGATGAGCTCTGGTAGGCTGCATTTGATGTTAGCTGGTGAGACTGCACTGATGGGCGCTGGTGAGGCTGCACTGATGGGCACGGGTGAGGCTGCACTGATGGGCGCTTCTGAGGCTGCACTGATGGGCGCTTCTGAGGCTGCACTGATGGGCACTGGTGAGGCTGCACTGATGGGCACTGGTGAGGCTGCACTGATGGGCGCTGGTGAGGCTGCACTGATGGGCGCTGGTGAGGCTGCACTGATGGGCGCTGGTGAGGCTGCACTGATGGGCGCTGGTGAGGCTGCATTGATGGGCGCTGGTGAGACTGCATTGATGGGCGCTGGTGAGGCTGCATTGATGGGCGCTGGTGAGACTGCATTGATGGGCGCTGGTGAGGCTGCACTGATGGGCGCTGGTGAGGCTGCACTGATGGGCGCTGGTGAGGCTGCACTGATGGGCGCTGGTGAGGCTGCACTGATGGGCGCTGGTGAGGCTGCATTCATGGGCGCTGGTGAGGCTGCACTGATGGGCGCTAGTGAGGCTGCACTGATGGGCGCTGGTGAGGCTGCACTGATGGGCGCTGGTGAGGCTGCATTGCTGGGCACTGGTGAGGCTGCATTGCTGGACGCTGGTTAGGCTGCATTAATGGGCGCTGGTGAGGCTGCATTAATGGGCGCTGGTAGGCTGCATTGATGGGCACTGTTGAGGCTGCATTGATGGGCGCTGGTAGGCTGCATTTGATGAGCACTTCATTAAAAAGGTCGGGTGGGGCAGGAGTGGAGCCAGGGGGGGGGGGGGGTTGGCAAAATGAGGTCTCACCTAGGGTGTCAAAAATCCTTGCACCAGCCCTGGTCACCGATCAGCTGTGGACAGGAAGCCTGTACAAATCAATGACAGGTTGGCACTGTCCATGTGTAATCTCTGCGTACTGCGCTTAGGGACAAATGTGCGCCTGTAGATGTGAATTGTTTGCGTACAAGGGTGCGCACCCATCCCTAACCATGGATGATCACGCCATGTGCAATTCCATATGATTCCATATGATTTGTACAGGTGGCCGATGGGGAACACCTGGTCGTACCCGCTTTAGAATTATAGCAGATGGTTGTAATGGGCTGTGTGAATGAGCCCCAATCACTGAGATGACACCTGGAGCTGGATGTTGCCCATAGAGAAGCAGAGTATTCATTAATCAGCATAGCTGTATGCAGGACTGGTCGCTTCACTGATCTCTGTGAATGATTCCCTTTCATCTCATTACTATTATTAATGAATGAATGATCAGAGCCCGCCACGTGTCCAGCTGTGCAGCAGATCGTGCCATGTATGGGCACTCACACCCACCCCGATCTGTCTATACAATGCCCATTCCTAGGAAGGATGAGGGTCCACACATTACATACATAGGAGAGAACACAAAGCTCACCGTCCCCCGGCTTCGCTCTCAGCTGCCCTTGACTTTAGTTGAGTTGAGGAATGGGATGACAGTTTTGGAGGGAGGCGTGACTTTCTCCCTCGGAAGTGATATACAGTGTTCCCGGCTCCTCCCCTCTCCTCTCTGTAACAGGCTGGCCGCTGGTGTATGTCTGGGAGGATAGGAAGGATGGCGCTCCCTATAGCCAGTCGCAGTACGGTGTTGGTGCTGCTCTCCATCGGGCTGACCCTGACTTTGGGCTTCGGACTCCCCGAGATATTCAAGCTGCTCTTCAGGGTTCTGGGCTTTCCTGCAGACCATGCCTCACATGCCATTGTCGTGCTGTACTTTGTGTTTGTACTGTGTGTGGCCATGCCATCCATACCCAGGGGCACACTTCCAGTGAGTACTACTCCTTTACTAGGCACATCCCTATGCTTTCATTGTCCTCTCTTCATTTCCAAATGTTGGATCTCCAGTGCACAGCTAGTCAGGTACTACAGATGATAGGGATTGATGCCAGCTGTGTTGGCATAGAATATTCATGGAAATTAAGTTCTGTTACTGCTCATTGGTGGACCTGAGAGGGGGTTGGTGAAAACTAAAAGTGGTTCCTTAAAGGTGCCATTAACCCTAGAACTTCGCCTTTCTCAACCTTTTTACCCCGGGTGTAAAGAATGCCTCTTACATTGTTTGGTGGGAAAAATGCCCCCCTTACATTGGTCGGTGAGAAGGATGTTCCCCCTTACATTGGTGGTCGGTAGGAAGGATGTCCCCCTTACATTGGTGGAAGGATGACCTCCTTACATTGGTGGAAGGATGTCCCCCTTACATTGGTGGAAGGATGTCCCCCTTACATTGGTGGAAGGATGACCTCCTTACATTGGTGGTCGGTGGGAAGGATGTCCCCCCTTACATTGGTGGTCGGTGGAAGGATGTCCCCCCTTACATTGGTGGAAGGATGACCTCCTTACATTGGTGGTCGGTGGAAGGATGACCTCCTTACATTGGTGGTCGCTGGAAGGATGACCTCCTTACATTGGTGGTCGGTGGAAGGATGACCTCCTTACATTGGTGGTCGGTGGGAAGGATGACCTCCTTACATTGGTGGTCGGTGGGAAGGATGACCTCCTTACATTGGTGGTCGGTGGGAAGGATGACCTCCTTACATTGGTGGTCGGTGGGAAGGATGACCTCCTTACATTGGTGGTCGGTGGGAAGGATGACCTCCTTACATTGGTGGTCGGTGGGAAGGATGACCTCCTTACATTGGTGGTCGGTGGGAAGGATGACCTCCTTACATTGGTGGTCGGTGGGAAGGATGACCTCCTTACATTGGTGGTCGGTGGGAAGGATGACCTCCTTACATTGGTGGTCGGTGGGAAGGATGACCTCCTTACATTGGTGGTCGGTGGGAAGGATGACCTCCTTACATTGGTGGTCGGTGGGAAGGATGACCTCCTTACATTGGTGGTCGGTGGGAAGGATGACCTCCTTACATTGGTGGTCGGTGGGAAGGATGACCTCCTTACATTGGTGGTCGGTGGGAAGGATGACCTCCTTACATTGGTGGTCGGTGGGAAGGATGACCTCCTTACATTGGTGGTCGGTGGGAAGGATGACCTCCTTACATTGGTGGTCGGTGGGAAGGATGACCTCCTTACATTGGTGGTCGGTGGGAAGGATGACCTCCTTACATTGGTGGTCGGTGGGAAGGATGACCTCCTTACATTGGTGGTCGGTGGGAAGGATGACCTCCTTACATTGGTGGTCGGTGGGAAGGATGACCTCCTTACATTGGTGGTCGGTGGGAAGGATGACCTCCTTACATTGGTGGTCGGTGGGAAGGATGACCTCCTTACATTGGTGGTCGGTGGGAAGGATGACCTCCTTACATTGGTGGTCGGTGGGAAGGATGACCTCCTTACATTGGTGGTCGGTGGGAAGGATGACCTCCTTAAATTGGTGGTCGGTGGGAAGGATGACCTCCTTACATTGGTGGTCGGTGGGAAGGATGACCTCCTTACATTGGTGGTCGGTGGGAAGGATGACCTCCTTACATTGGTGGTCGGTGGGAAGGATGACCTCCTTACATTGGTGGCCGGTGGGAAGGATGACCTCCTTACATTGGTGGTCGGTGGGAAGGATGACCTCCTTACATTGGTGGTCGGTGGGAAGGATGACCTCCTTACATTGGTGGTCGGTGGGAAGGATGTGCCCTTACATTGGTGGTCGTGGAAGGATGACCTCCTTACATTGGTGGTCGGTGGAAGGATGTCCCCCCTTACATTGGTGGTCGGTGGAAGGATGACCTCCTTACATTGGTGGTCGGTGGGAAGGATGACCTCCTTACATTGGTGGTCGGTGGAAGGATGACCTCCTTACATTGGTGGTCGGTGGGAAGGATGACCTCCTTACATTGGTGGTCGGTGGAAGGATGACCTCCTTACATTGGTGGTCGGTGGAAGGATGACCTCCTTACATTGGTGGTCGGTGGAAGGATGACCTCCTTACATTGGTGGTCGGTGGGAAGGATGACCTCCTTACATTGGTGGTCGGTGGAAGGATGACCTCCTTACATTGGTGGTCGGTGGAAGGATGACCTCCTTACATTGGTGGTCGGTGGGAAGGATGACCTCCTTACATTGGTGGTCGGTGGGAAGGATGACCTCCTTACATTGGTGGTCGGTGGAAGGATGACCTCCTTACATTGGTGGTCGGTGGAAGGATGACCTCCTTACATTGGTGGTCGGTGGAAGGATGACCTCCTTACATTGGTGGTCGGTGGAAGGATGACCTCCTTACATTGGTGGTCGGTGGGAAGGATGACCTCCTTACATTGGTGGTCGGTGGGAAGGATGTCCCCCTTACATTGGTGGTCGGTGGGAAGGATGTCCCCCTTACATTGGTGGTCGGTGGGAAGGATGTCCCCCTTACATTGGTGGTCGGTGGGAAGGATGTCCCCCTTACATTGGTGGTCGGTGGGAAGGATGTCCCCCTTACATTGGTGGTCGGTGGAAGGATGTCCCCCCTTACATTGGTGGTCGGTGGAAGGATGACCTCCTTACATTGGTCGGTGAGAAGGATGTTCCCCCTTACATTGGTGGTCGGTAGGAAGGATGTCCCCCTTACATTGGTGGAAGGATGACCTCCTTACATTGGTGGAAGGATGAACTCCTTACATTGGTGGAAGGATGTCCCCCTTACATTGGTGGAAGGATGACCTCCTTACATTGGTGGTCGGTGGGAAGGATGTCCCCCCTTACATTGGTGGTCGGTGGAAGGATGTCCCCCTTACATTGGTGGAAGGATGACCTCCTTACATTGGTGGTCGGTGGGAAGGATGACCTCCTTACATTGGTGGTCGGTGGGAAGGATGTGCCCTTACATTGGTGGTCGTGGAAGGATGACCTCCTTACATTGGTGGTCGGTGGAAGGATGTCCCCCCTTACATTGGTGGAAGGATGACCTCCTTACATTGGTGGTCGGTGGAAGGATGACCTCCTTACATTGGTGGTCGGTGGAAGGATGACCTCCTTACATTGGTGGTCGGTGGGAAGGATGACCTCCTTACATTGGTGGTCGGTGGGAAGGATGACCTCCTTACATTGGTGGTCGGTGGGAAGGATGACCTCCTTACATTGGTGGTCGGTGGGAAGGATGACCTCCTTACATTGGTGGTCGGTGGGAAGGATGACCTCCTTACATTGGTGGTCGGTGGGAAGGATGACCTCCTTACATTGGTGGTCGGTGGGAAGGATGACCTCCTTACATTGGTGGTCGGTGGGAAGGATGTGCCCTTACATTGGTGGTCGTGGAAGGATGACCTCCTTACATTGGTGGTCGGTGGAAGGATGTCCCCCCTTACATTGGTGGAAGGATGACCTCCTTACATTGGTGGTCGGTGGAAGGATGACCTCCTTACATTGGTGGTCGGTGGAAGGATGACCTCCTTACATTGGTGGTCGGTGGAAGGATGACCTCCTTACATTGGTGGTCGGTGGAAGGATGACCTCCTTACATTGGTGGTCGGTGGAAGGATGACCTCCTTACATTGGTGGTCGGTGGGAAGGATGACCTCCTTACATTGGTGGTCGGTGGGAAGGATGACCTCCTTACATTGGTGGTCGGTGGGAAGGATGACCTCCTTACATTGGTGGTCGGTGGAAGGATGACCTCCTTACATTGGTGGTCGGTGGAAGGATGACCTCCTTACATTGGTGGTCGGTGGAAGGATGACCTCCTTACATTGGTGGTCGGTGGGAAGGATGTGCCCTTACATTGGTGGTCGGTGGGAAGGATGTGCCCTTACATTGGTGGTCGGTGGGAAGGATGTGCCCTTACATTGGTGGTCGTGGAAGGATGACCTCCTTACATTGGTGGTCGGTGGGAAGGATGTGCCCTTACATTGGTGGTCAGTGGAAGGATGTGTCCCTTACATTGGTGGTCGGTGGGAAGAATGTGCCCCTTGCATTAGTGGTTTGTCGGAACCGTGTGACCCTTACATTGTTTGGTGGGAAGGGTGGCTCTCCTACACCAACTAGTGGTTAGTGGGAAGAATGCCCCTCTTACATTGGTGACTGATGGGAAGAATGCTCCCCCTTACATTGGTGACTGGTGGGAAGAATGCCCCTCTTACATTGGTGACTGATGGGAAGGATGCCCCTCTTACATTGGTGACTGATGGGAAGGATGCCCCTCTTACATTGGTGACTGATGGGAAGGATGCCCGCCTTACATTGGTGGCAGAATGGGAAGGATGCCCCTCTTACATTGGTGACTGGTGGGAAGGATGCCCCTCTTACATTGGTGACTGGTGGGAAGGATGCCCCTCTTACATTGGTGACTGGTGGGAAGGATGCCCGCCTTACAATGGTGGCAGAATGGGAAGGATGCCCCTCTTACATTGGTGACTGGTGGGAAGGATGCCCCTCTTACATTGGTGACTGGTGGGAAGGATGCCCCTCTTACATTGGTGACTGGTGGGAAGGATGCCCCTCTTACATTGGTGACTGGTGGGAAGGATGCCCCTCTTACATTGGTGACTGCTGGGAAGGATGCCCGCCTTACATTGGTGACTGATGGGAAGGATGCCCCTCTTACATTGGTGACTGATGGGAAGGATGCCCGCCTTACATTGGTGACTGATGGGAAGGATGCCCCTCTTACATTGGTGACTGGTGGGAAGGATGCCCCTCTTACATTGGTGACTGGTGGGAAGGATGCCCCTCTTACATTGGTGACTGGTGGGAAGGATGCCCCTCTTACATTGGTGACTGGTGGGAAGGATGCCCCTCTTACATTGGTGACTGATGGGAAGAATGCCCGCCTTACATTGGTGACTGATGGGAAGGATGCCCGCCTTACATTGGTGGCAGAATGGGAAGGATACCCCTCTTACACTGGTGACTGGTGGGAAGGATGCCCCCCTTACATTGGTGACTGGTGGGAAGGATGCCCCCCCCCCCTACATTAGTGGGAACAGTGGTTCCTATAGTGCTGGAAGAATGTCCCTTATGTTTGTGGGAAAAACCTTGCCCTTACGTTGGTGGTCTGCTAACCTTACAGACCGCTAAAGGGATCATTGGTCTCCAGCAGTTTTGGTTCTGTCAATTGGGGATGGACCTGGAAATATGCAGGCAATAGCACATACAACCCCTAGAAAGCCCCGGAGGAACCCTGGCTGGGATTGGCTTATCTAACTCCTGATCCCTGGATACAAGCATGTGATAACTCTCAGAATCTGACACAATCTATGGAATTGTAGGTTCAGATAAAGGCGCAATGCCTTGTCCACAGCAGCATCCAGGTTCATGCAAATCTGCACTTTTTACGTGTGTACATGTAAACGCATACATGTGGAAATGCGCAAAGTCATTCGTTGTTGAAAAAGGAATGGTACGCATCTAAATGGAAGTACTTTAGGTATACAGTATCTACTGCTCGCTTCTGTTAGGAAGAACCCACGTCCCATTCGGAAACATACAGAAGACCATGTGAATGAGCCCTAAGTGCAGCATATCTGCAATTTTACACAGGGCATGTCATCATACTACATGTTGTCACACAAAAGTGTCATCTTGTGACACATCAATAAAGTTGAAAAGAAAAAAGTAAACCGTTTTTAACAACTCAGCACATCGCCCTACACAGCATAGATTAGTGCATGTGCGAATTAGAGTGCAGGTTGGGAGCCGATCACATGACTGGACTGGAGCGCCCTTAGATTAGATAAGTATACACATCTTTCCATTACATGATGCTTAGTATAAGATAGGGCTTAGAATGGGGGTGGGAGCGGGTTTAGGCTTAGATAGTATGAACCCAGACTTTTCATTTAAAACTACTTTAAGACCCTTTTTGGAACGTTTTGCTTACAAGTTTAAATTGGTATTTTTTTGCTAGAAAATGATTTAGAACCACAATATATATATATATATATATATATATATATATATATATATATATATATCATTTTGGGAGTTATAAACAATTTCTAGCAAAAAAATACTAATTTTAACAAATTTAAAATCCATTTTATATAAATATTTTTTTTTTCTTTGCAGACACCCTAGAGAATAAAATGGCGATCGTTGCAATATTTTATGTCACATCGTATTTGTGCAGTGGTCCTACAAACAGTTTTTTGGAAAAAAATACACTTTTTTTTAAATAAAAAAAACACCAAAACAGTAAAGATAGCACAATTTGTTTGTATAATGTGAAATATGATGTTACGCCGATTGTCGTGCTTTAGAATTGCACACACTCGTGGAATGGCGTCAACCTACGGTACTTCAAAATCTACATAGGCGATGCTTTAATTTTCTTTACAGGTTGTATGTTTTGAGTTACAGAGGAGACCCAGGGCTACAATTATTGCTCTCGCTCTACTGATTGTGGCGATACCTCACATGTGTGGTTTGAACACCGTTTACATGTGTGGGTTTGACTTACATATGCGTTTGTTTCTGTTTGCGAGCTCCGAGGGACAGAGCGCTTTAAAAAAATGTTTTTATTATTATTTATTTTGCTATTTAGTCTTTATTTTTACACTGTTCCTCCAAAAGATCACTCCCATTCCCATTACAAGGAATGGAAACATCCCTTGTAATAAAAATAAGCATGACAGGGGCTCTTTATTGCAAGATCTGGGGTCAAAAAGGTCATCCATTTACACTTAAAAAAAAAAAAAGTAATTTTGCGTTTGAGCCCTGGTTCACACTGGGTACGATTTGGAACGATTTGAGATGCGATTTGTCAAATCGCATCTCAAATCGGCGGCAATTGTCGGCAATGGCACTGTCCTAATCAGTGCGACGCCGCATCTGCGATTTCAAAAAGTAGTTCCTGTACTACTTTTTGCGATTTCGGGCAGCGATTTACATTAAACCATTTTACCGCGATTTTGAATTCGCAGCAGTCTGAACCTAGGCTAGAGATGAAAAAAAATCATCCCTTTAACTGTGAAAGTGATTCGGACTGCGGGGGCTTAGAGCCGAGTGAAGGCTAGCTTGCCCTTACTCGGCTTCCTGCCAGCCACAGAAAGGATTAGATCGGCTCCGGGCTAACTAACAGGTCCAGGAAGCCTGGAGACGACCGGGAATCCGCCGCCAGGACCACTTTTATTAGACGCAGAATCACCTGCAGTACAATAAAATACCAGGGTTATGGCAGCTAGCGGTATTTAACGTGAAAGTAATGACGTAAATGTACTTATTTCTTCTGAGAAATCTTCACTTCCTGTTCTTCTGTCTGTAACTCCACACCGTAATGCAAGGCTTTCTCCCTGGTTGTGTGGTGTCCCCCCCCCCCCCCACCTCTTTTGGACTACATGAGAGTCAGGACGCCCACTAACACACAGCTCCTTTATCTGCAACATAGAGACTCTCCTGTAGTCCAAGGGAGGGGGCGAGCACGACACTCCACACCAGGGAGAAAGGCTCGCATTACTGTGTGGAGTTACAGACAGAAGAACAGGAAGTGAGGATTTCTCAGAAGAAGAAAGGACATTTAAAAGCAAAATGGAAGGATGAGGTAAGTGAAGGAGGACTGCACTAAGGTAAAGGAAGCTATTTAGGGAAACTTTTTTTTACCTTTACAACCCCTTTATTAACTCCAGGCAGAAAAATCATAATTATAGTATGCCAGCTATTTAAGGAACATAGATGTCCTACATCTCTGTTTATAAATGTATCTTCCATGTGCACAGCATGTAACGGCTTTCTTAACCTCCCTGGCGGTATGATTCTGTTAGATTTTAGGTGCTGAAAGCGGTACCATTATTTGTATGGAAATTTGTTGTTTTATATGGTAGGCCTGTAATTCTTAGGAATAACTCGCTTAAATCTGACCAAACAAGAATCTAGTACACATCTGGGTATGATAAAGTTTGAAACACAAAATCATAAATTATAATATAATAAATAATTATAACAAATAATATAATTATAATAAAAATTATTCAATAATGTAATCAAATCAACACTGAAATTTGCTCAGTTGCAGAATTGTCGCTGTCATTACTTTTAGTGTTTGATGACGAATTTCCCCACAAATCGCTATCACACAATTCTGAAAGTGATTCTAATTTATTATGGCTGTTTTCTAGCTGCTCTAAAACCACTTTTGACGTAAACTGACACTTTTTGGTTGCTATGGACAATCTCCAGTTTCCAGGCTGAACAGTTTTTATTATATAAAAGTGCATGTAGGACACTGGGCAAACCACTAGGGACAACGGTGATGTGTAATTATTTGATACAGTAATGTAATCTGTAAGATTACAGTATACTGTATCTATACTGTGTTTTTCATTTTTGAATTTGGCTCCGAACTCCGCCCCCGTGCGTCGCGCCACTCCGGAACGGAGCTCGGCACTCGGCAGTCACCAGTGTGAATCGAGCGAGATGACACAGCAGGGAGACATCGCAGATTCCAGGGACAAGGTAAGTGACTTCCCCTGTATCCTGCAATGCGATCCCCAGTCTGGCTCGGGGTTACCGCTTTTGGTATGTAAAATTCAACCCGAGCCAGACTCGGGAATACCACCAGGGAGGTTAAAAAGGTTGTAAACCTCCCTGCAGTATTTGTACCTATAGGTAGGCCTATAATAAGACTTACCTATAGGTACTGTAAATATCTCCTAAACGTGCGCCGCTTAGGAGATATTTAATGTATACTGCATGCGCACTGAAGGAATGGTCCGCCCATGCCGTTTCTTCAGGAGCGAGTCCTGAGATTGGTGGGTCTGGCCCGCATGCGTAGGAGTGACGTCACACGGCTCCAGCCAGTCACACAGCTGGAGTCCGCGGCCCTGGAAGGAAGACGGGTGAAGATGCATATGGCCTGCAACAGGGACGTTGCGGGGACTATGTAAATAGTGTGCATGATCTGGGCACAGGTTCACATGAATTTGAATCATGGGTACCAACTTTTTGTTGCTTTCACAAACCTCTAAAGTAGAAGAAATCTCCATTTGCATGAAAACCCTCAAATATGTATTGAGTGCCACTTACTGACTCTCTATTGTGCTTGAAAAGGGAGTTCACCTTGGAAACGATAAATGAGCTTTAAACAGCAAAGTAATCCTTGTACCTGTCTAAATGCATCACTTCTCCTTTGCCCATATCTGCTTTCGTATGAATATCTTAAGGCTTCTCATTGACTTAGCTAATCATACAGGGAAATTCTTCTTTAAAGGTGTCCTGATAGACTTCTTTATGGAGTAAAGAACAGCACTTCACCATTTTGCTTCTCAAGAACTGGTAGAAGAAGATATCATTTTGAATAGAACTGAGCTGAAATGTATGAGCTTCGGTTTATTTGCTCTCACTTTTTTTTTCATCTAGGTGGAAGGAAAGGCAGTACTGATCACAGGCTGTGACAAAGGGTTTGGATTTGCCTTGGCAAAGCATCTGCACAAATTGGGATTTAAAGTTTTTGCAGGTTGTTTATTAAAGGTGAGTACCAGACACATGGTTAATCAATTTGTTGAACTGAAAATTGGAGTATTTTCTAGTTGCAGAACTTTTAGTATGTAGCGAAGAACTTTACTTAAAGCGGGGGTTCACCCAAAAAACTATTTTTTTTTTACATTAGATTGAGGCGAGTTGTTAGAAGCACAATCGGGTGTTTTTTTTTTTTTTTTAATCATTGCAGTACATACCGTTTTAGAGATAGATGTTCTCCGCTGCTTCCGGGTATAATCTGCGGGACCGGGCATTCCTAATTGATTGACAGGCTTCCGACCGTTGCATACAGCGCGTCACGAGTTGCCGAAAGAAGCCGAACATCGGTGCGCAGGCGCCTTATAGAGCCGACTCGCAGTCCGGCTTCTTTCGGTAACTGGTGACGCGCTGTATGCGACGGTCGGAAGCCTGTCAATCAATTAGGAACGCCCAGTCCCGCAGATTATACACGGAAGACGCGGCGAGCATCTATCTCTGAAACGGTATGTACTGCAATGATTTAAAAAAAAACACCCGATTGTGCTTCCAACAACTCGCCTCAATCTAATATAAAAAAATGTTTTTCGGGTGAACCCCCGCTTTAAAGCAACTTGATAGGAGAATGTTTGAGGCCACCATTGCTGGCCTCTTTTTATAAGAACATTGGCTTTCCTGATTGCCATGCTGATTCATTGGCAACTCTGCTTAGAGTCCCTGCCCGTAAACTCTTGAAAAAGCAACTCTGACAATTGTTTACAGCATGCTTGCTCCAGGCCTGGGGCATAAACAGCAACTAACCTTTCCAAAAGTTGAGTTTAAAGCGGAGGTTCACCCTAAAACAATTATATAACATTACATCCAGCATACTAACGACATGTACAGTATGCTGGTATTTAATTTTTTTTTGTACATACCGTTTTATTGTTTTCCCCCCGTGTTCTGATTCCCGCGGGACTGGGCATTCCTATTGAGAGGTTAGATGATTGATGTCTGGTGAAAAACTTCCCATGGCGCATAAGGCGCGTCACCAGTTTTCCGTAAATAGCCGACCTGCGAGTCAGCTCTATATGGCGCCTGCGCAGTCACCTCTACACGGCGGGCGCAGGCGATGTATAGAGCCGACTTACTGTACATGTCGTTTGTATGCTGGATGTAATGTTATATAATTGTTTTAGGGTGAACCTCCACTTTAAGGCTGCATTCAAACCTGAGCGTTTTGTAGCCTGAAGCTATAAAACGCTAGAGGGGAAAAAATACATTATTCTCAATGGAGATGGTTCACATCTCCACTCCAAAACGCCTGAAGCTCAAACAAGTTCTGGACCCTTTTTTGACGGGCAAATCGGGCTGATTTGGGCGTTTTTGAACGTTTGTATTCCCATAGAAACTAATGGAAACGCTAGATTCAAGCGTCTAGAGCGACAACGAGCGTTTCTACGGGCGTTTTGTCGCTTTAATCTGTTCTGTGAAATAGAACATTCACCCAGGAAGAAGATAAAAAAAAAAAATCTACAAACATAGCAACAAGTGATGAAAGAGATGATGATTTTTCCTATTGGCTAAAATAAAAAACAACGAAGTTCAAAAACGTCGGACAACGATGTATGCAAACGCACGAATAAGTGTGAATACGCGCGACAAAGCGCCGGAAAAAATGACTGAAAACGCTACGCTCAGGTGTGAATGCGGCCCAAAAGCCCTCCAGTACCTCCCAGCCCTCAGCTCTTGTGCTTCCTGCCCTATGCATCAACACCTGTGCTCGACTGAGTTATGTTTTCCACATTGTCTTTCTGGAGATAAAAATCCCCCCCTTTCCATTTCAGTCGTGTAGCCATGTATGCAGGCAGAATTTTCACCAACTTAGCAGTGGGTTCCAGATTTCAATGTGTGTGCCCTAATATTGTTGTCCTGAGGAGTCATTTTGCTGATACAGAGGGCTGGGAATCAATGAAGAACTTTTAAACTCTCTAGGTCTTGTGTTTCCTATAAGTGGGTGATAGAGCAATTTCTCATGTAACCACCCCAGAGGATTTCTGTATGAGGCGATATTATGTAAAAACTTGTGTTTGCAGGCTGTGCTTACACTTATGTCTCGTTTCCACTGAGCGGAACGGTTCGGGTCAGTACAGTTTGGCAGGGTTAGAATGGTCCGGCCTATTCAGGTGAGCGTTTTCACTGCAAGTCGGACCGTCAGGGGCCATACAGAGTTTAGAAAAAATGCCTAGCATGTCCACCAATCAGTGGAATGTATTGTAGCTCCGCCCTAACCGAACCGTACCATTTTTCTATGGCCCCACATCTGAAGCAGGACCCAGAATGGTGAGGTTGTATGGGCCGCTTTTATAATGGAAACGCTCAAAATAGCGTACCGTACCAAACCAATCCGCTCAGTGGAAACAAGGCATTAATGCTGTCAAGGACGTACTGCCCGCTCTCATAGACACGCGCATACGCGAACCACAGACCTTGCACGCACCTATGCGCATGCGCGAATCACGGCCTTTGCGTACGCCTGTGCGCATGCGTGTGCGCGTTAGACGCACCTTTGGCGCCCAAACAGCCTATAAAGGACGCTCTAGGAATGCTGCACCTTGCGGCTTGATCTGCGTCTGTTCCTTGTGTTCCTGTAAGAAGCATTCTGTTCCAGTGTATGACCCGGCTTCCTGACCTTGCTTCCATCTCCAGTCCTGACTTCGGCTTGTTGACCCTGCTCAGTTCTCTGCTTGATTACCAGTTGCCAAGACCCAGCCTGGACTCTGACTATTCTCCTGCCTATCGTTTATGCTGTTACCCTGAAGTGTATGACCCGGCTTGTCTGACTCTGCTGTCCTGCATCTGCTGCTCTGCTGACCTGCATCTGCTGCTCTGCTGACCTGCATCTGCTGCTCTGCTGACCTGCATCTGCTGCTCTGCTGACCTGCATCTGCTGCTCTGCTGACCTGCATCTGCTGCTCTGCTGACCTGCATCTGCTGCTTTGCTGACCTGCATCTGCTGCTTTGCTGACCTGCATCTGCTGCTTTGCTGACCTGCATCTGCTGCTTTGCTGACCTGCATCTGCTGCTCTGCTGACCTGCATCTGCTGCTCTGCTGACCTGCATCTGCTGCTTTGCTGACCTGCATCTGCTGCTTTGCTGACCTGCATCTGCTGCTTTGCTGACCTGCATCTGCTGCTCTGCTGACCTGCATCTGCTGCTCTGCTGACCTGCATCTGCTGCTTTGCTGACCTGCATCTGCTGCTTTGCTGACCTGCATCTGCTGCTTTGCTGACCTGCATCTGCTGCTTTGCTGACCTGCATCTGCTGCTTTGCTGACCTGCATCTGCTGCTTTGCTGACCTGCATCTGCTGCTTTGCTGACCTGCATCTGCTGCTTTGCTGACCTGCATCTGCTGCTTTGCTGACCTGCATCTGCTGCTTTGCTGACCTGCATCTGCTGCTTTGCTGACCTGCATCTGCTGCTCTGCTGACCTGCATCTGCTGCTCTGCTGACCTGCATCCGCTAGCCTGTCCAGCGGTTCCAGCTTCACCAGCAACAACCAGAACAGGCACCTTTACCTCACCATGCTCTTACCACTACTGTCTCAATTCCAGTGGTCTCCGAGCCGGGGTTGTACGGGAGGTCTCCCTCCACGCATCAGGTAGGTACGTAACAAATGCTAACTTTGCATAGAAATGTATTATGCCTTTTATCTGTAACAGTGGGGTTGATTTACTAAAACTGAAAGGCAACATCTGGTACAGCTGTGCATGGTAGCCAATCAACTAACTTCAGCTTGTTCCATTAAGCACTGACAAAAATCTGGAAGCTGATTGATTTCTTTGCTTTGCACCAGATTTTGCACACTCCAGTTTTAAGCCCCGTACACACGGACCGAGTGTCGGGAGACATCAACCGGTTCAATAAAAACTGGCCAACATTCGGCCCGTGTGTATGTCAGACGGTCCGACAGAAGCCAGGCGTTTCCCCCGGCTTCTGTCGGACAAGCATTCTGGAAAACCAGCAGCCGCCCGGCTCCCGATCAGTGCTGATTGGAATGTTCGGGGAGGGGGGGCGTCCCCCTGTCAGAACACAACAGGCTTAAAGGAGTTGTAAAGGAATTTTTTATTTTTTTTTGCCTAAAATTAATGTCTACAAGGTAGACAGACAGAATAGTGTAATGATTCTGTTAAAAAACTAGTAAATACCTATTCAATTCCTTCATCTATATCGCCTCCCGGCGTTCTAGTTTCTGTTCTCTCATTCACTTCCTGGTTTGCGGCGCTCATTCATGTAAGAACTACATTTCCCAGTATGCATTGCGGCACGCCCAGTAATTCACACCTCCTTGAAGTCTCTAACACGTAGAGAGCGTCCTGCCGCACAGATGACAAGCAGGAAGTGAACAGAACAGAGAAGAAATAGAGCAACTTCTAAACAAAAATTAACAAAGAGGAAGTGAAAAGAGGAATGTCTGCAGGTAAAAGGATGCTTTATTATGAAAAAAAAAAAAATCCGTTACAACCCCTTTAACGGGGGAGATCGATGCACTAACATTGGATCGTTAGTACAGCCGCTCCGACCAGAGCTGTCAGGTTTTTTATTCAACCCGCTGGGTTGAACAAAAAACTGTTTGTGTGTACCAGGCTGCAGTAAATTAACCCCAGTAATGTACTTTTCTTTAATCTTTGACACCCCCCACTGCTCCATGTGGAGACCCCTACCTATACACAGCTTCAGGTGTTGGAAGCTTCACAAGCAATAGCCAGACATCTTGATGACATAAGGTCTGCTATAAGTGTAAGAAAAAAAAACTACAGGCAGTGATGTGAAAAGGTTATGGAAGACTGTTGGTGTCTGCTATACACTTTTATGGTTAGCTTTATTACATTTTAAAGGCATGTAATCATTGCTAGTGTACATACAGTATACTTATGCCCTGTACACAAGACCGGTTTTCCTGACATGCCAAAACCCAACGTTTTTCCCAACGTGATTCCTCTCAAGCCTGCCTTGCAGACACACGTTCAGTCAAAAAAAACGCTCGACCAAAGCGTGGTGACGTCCAACGCGTACGACGGCACTATAAAGGGGACGTTCAATTCAAATGGCGCCACCCTTTGGGCTGCTTTTGCTGATCCTCGTGTTAGTAAAAGTTTAGTGAGAGACGATTCGCGCTTTTCAGCCTTGTGCTTTTCAGTCCGTTACAGCGTGACGAATGTGATATCTCCATTACGAACGCTAGTTTTACCAGAACGAGCGCTCCCGTATCATACTTGATTTTGAGCATGCATGTTTTTTTCCCCCTCAGAATAGCATACACAGGAGTGGTTTTCGTGACGAGAAAAAGACTGACGGGAAACACGACAGGAAAAAGTAGAGCAGGTTTGAATTTTTTTGCGGGCAGTTTTCTCATCTGGAAAACTGCTATGGAGCATACATGCGATCGGTTTTCCCGACCAATCTAAAAAATTTCAGTTTTCTCATCGGATAACCGGTCGTGTGTACGAGGCTTGCATTCATTTTGTTCCTTTCGGGTTGCATGTTCTCTATTAAAAACCCTCTGTGGTCTGCTTGCTCCAGCAAAGTATTATAGGGCTAGGAGTTGCCAGGCACAGGGAGGCATTTAACTCCTCCAAAGGAAAACCCTGCAACAGAAGAAGCTAGTGGCAGATTACTCCACGTTTTGTTGCCGGAATAATAATAATAATCCTACATAGATGTTGTTCCATAAAGTAGTTTCTGCTGTGGTTATAGTTACACATTTGAAAGATGCTTATCAATTGCCTTCTATGATATTGCATGAGTTTTGTAGGTGCGTTGGTTACCTCTCTCCTGGGATTCAATAAGCCCTCCTTCTCTAGCTAGCTAGATAGCTTCTTAAATGCTTATGGCCTCACCTACCTTCATAAATGCAAATTGCCTGACCTCCCTTTAGAGTCCCAGTAAAAAAAAATCTTAAACAGTGATTTTTCTCTCTTCCCTTTTAATCTTCAGTTTCTGTGAGGGTGAAGAGTAAAATGATGTGATACCCTGAAATTCAGTGCTGGGCATTGTTGTTGCTACCATTCAATCACAGGTAATATTGATTTTCTAATGCTAACCTAATTATGGTAACAATTTCTACATCTGGCCTGCTACTAAACATCACTAAGCAAAAAAAAGCTTGGCACTGCTCATTTTCATATTTTCCTACAATAAACAGAGCTCTAATTGTAAGGGTGCATTTCGACTGGCTCTGAGACCCGTCCTCCATGCTGAGCCACCTTTTGCTGCTTCTGCATTCACCTTGGTGCTGCACGGAGGTAGCCCATTAAAGTGGATGCAGTGGCTGCACGACTAGTCCCATAACACAATTTGACATGGGCATGAGTAGGGGCACTGTCCACTATTGCTTATATGTCAAGTTTGACATGCGATTGTGTCTGCGCAGCTGCCACTTTTTCATCCACTTCTGTGGACTGGCTGCATGCATGATACAGACACAGCAAAAAGCATCTCAGCACATAGAACAGCTCTTATGCCGCGTACACACAATCGGACGCTCAAACTTGTCTTGCATACACACGGTCACACAAATGTTGCCAAAAATTCAGAACGTCAAGAACGCGGTCACGTACAACACTACGACGAGCCGAGAAAAATTAAGTTAAATGATTTCGAGCATGCGTCAAATTGATTCTGAGCATGTATAGGATTTTTGTGCGTCGGAATTGCATACAGACAGGGCCGATCCTAGGGTCACAGGCGCCTGGGTGCAGAAATATTTCTGGCGCCCCCACATGGGCGTCGTAATTTTACCAACTCCTCCCCTTTACAAATGTTTCTATGGCAATGACTCAACCACAGAAATGCTTCCTCACAAAGTCTTCATTAATCTGGGAACCTTACGTGATCTCTTAACAATAAACAAAATACAGGAAGAGAAGCAGAGTACTTTATTGGGACATGGAGGGGGACCTCTAATGGACACAGAGGGCTTCTGTTAGAGAGTCTGTTAGATGTTCGGCGCCCCCACCTCTGCAGGCGCCTGGGTACAATGCACCCTGTGCACCCTGCCTAGGATTGGCCCTGCATACAGATCGGAATTTCGGAGAAGAACTTTTGTCGGAGATTCCGACAGCAAATGTCCGATCGAGCCTATACACGGTCAGAATATCCGACCAAAAGCTCACATCAAACATTTGTTGGAAATTCCGACTGTGTGTATGTGGCATTAGAGCCCATAATAGGCATCCTTAATACAAAAACGACATAACCAGAACATGTCTGTTAAAAAATAAATAAAAAATTCTTAGCTGCATTATCCCATACTCGGGCACAGACTAAACATACATTGTTTTGAAGGGTGGCTATTTAAGTCTTTCCTTTCATCAACCTAATCCTTTAATCTTTTTATCTTATTGATGATAGGTAGAACATGAGATCGTTTTGCAGTAATAACTATTAGCCAGAGAACATGCAAACCAGGCTTACTTCCAAGGATTATTATTGCAAGTCTAAATTTTAATTAAAAGTCCACTTTAAGTAAACCTGCCTTACCAACCCTAGAGTATTAGGTAATATCTGGTGGTTTAACCAGTAGTGTCATTGCCCACCACCCTAGTCCACTTTACCACTGGGTTTAACATCTCAGCACTTCTAGGCATACGGAAAGCATAACCCTTCCCCTGTCCCCTGTGTAATGGCCTGTGCTTGAGTAGCCAATCTCCATGCCTGAAAACTGTCATATGGGTGTGGGGACATGCTTAATAGTATGCAAAAACTTGCTTTCAAGAAGAGTTAACTTTTGCACAGGATCTTTGCAGTGATGGCACCAGCATTAAAAGAGAAATAAGACACTAGAGTGTGCCTAGTATAGAATAATGGGTGTGAGGCTTTCTTTTTTTCTTTGCCTCTAGACAAGTTTGCTTTAAGGTATACAATATTTCTAAGGCTGGGTTTACACTGATACCGGATGCGGCTCGCAGCAGGGGGTTCGGTGCACCCCTGTTCTCCGTTTCAGGGATGAATCTGGGCCATGTTTTTGCCTGAACTCAGCCCTGAAATTGAGCCAAAGACGTACAGGTCTCCTGTGCAAGCCGCTCCAGCCGCCGCTTTACCATCAATTTGACGGCG
Organism: Rana temporaria; assembly: GCF_905171775.1. Classification (NCBI taxonomy): domain Eukaryota; kingdom Metazoa; phylum Chordata; class Amphibia; order Anura; family Ranidae; genus Rana; species Rana temporaria. The sequence goes on from NC_053492.1 coordinate 184,659,956, forward strand.
CTATTCAGCCACTAGTGGGGCGCTTTTATTCCCCGCTAGCGGCCGAGAAAGGGTTAAAACCACTAAAAAGCACCTCTGCCGTGGCGCTTTGCCAGCGTTATAGCCACGGTGCCCGTTCTCTTGAACGGTGTAGCTCGCGCGCAGAAGCGAACACACACGTAAGTCACGCCCACATATGTAAACCCTGTTAAAACAACATTTTGTGAGGTATCGCCGCATGCGTTAGAGTGCCACAAAATTCTCACACTAGACCTCTGTAAATATAAACTGGTAACCTGTAAACATTTTCAAAGCGTCGCCTGTGGAGTACTGAAGTTTGGTGCCATTCCATGAGTGTGCACAATTTTAAAGCGTGACATGTTAGGTATCCATTTACTCGGTGTAACATAATCTTTCATATTTTACAAAAAATTGGGCTAACTTTACTATTTTGTTTTTTTAATTCATGAAATCATTTTTTTTTCCAAAAGAGGCGTTTGAAAAATGATTGCGCAAATACCGTGCAAGATAAAACATTGTAATGACCGTCGTTTTATTCCCTAGAGTGTCTGCTAAAAAAACATATGTAATGTTTGGGGGTTCTGCGTAATTTTCTAGCAAAAGAATGATGATTTGTACATGTAGGAGAGAAGTGCCCGAATAGGCCTGTTATTGAGGTGGGTATAAAAGCCCGGTATTGAAGTGGTTAAATACGGTAAAAAAAAATGTTTTATTTTTTTTTAATACAAAGTTTTGTGTGGGTACCTATTTAAAAAGTCTGGGGTTTTTGACTGATTTTCTTCTATACAAGTGTTCTATACTGAGTTTTGGTCCCCCCGTAACCACCCACTACCTGATTTGATAGTATGCGCAATTATTTATTCATCCTATTAACTAAAACGGTTGATCAGTCGAAGCAGAAAACTGCTGGAGCAGTGAAAGAGAATCAAGACTTTGTCTGCTGGCCTGCTAATCAGTAGCTGCTTTGTAAATATCTAAACTGATTTGGATTAACAATTTTCACGCTTTTCTGTTCTCACCACTCGTTTTTTGTTTGCAATTAACTACAGCCTATTTACTATTATATACTGTATGTGTATGTGTATGTGTATGTGTATGTGTATGTGTATGTGTATGTGTATGTGTGTGTGTGTGTGTGTGTGTGTGTGTGTGTGTGTGTGTGTGTGTGTGTGTGTGTGTGTATGTATATGTATATGTATATGTATATGTATATGTATATGTATATATATATATATATATATATATATATATATATATATATATATATATATATATATATATATATATATATATATATATATATATATATATATATATATATATATATATATATATATATATATATATATATATATAATCTCTCAGGGGCGGACTGACAACTCATGGGGCCCCGGGCAATAGAAGATTATGGGGCCCCTGGGCTTACAGATGGCCCCCACGCCAGGAGGCAGTGCAGAGGCGGGGCAGCTAAAATCGCGGGATTTTCACATCAAAAGCATGTCGGTTTCGGACATATCAAGGACAGATGTAAAAAAAACATAATTTTTACATACTGTGCCTGGTTTTACTGAGCCTGGCATCCCTGATGGGGCCCCCTAGTGGCATGGGGCCCTCGGGCAGTGCCCGAGTCACTCAATGGTCAGTCCGCCCCTGATAGTACAGAAAATGCCTATTTCTCTCAAATTTTGTTCACAAAATCTGTCTAAGCCCAGGTTCACACTGTGGCAATGAAGCAGTGCGAGTTCACTCCCGCTTGTCAGTCCCGATTTTTTTAGAGACATCTGTGCAGGTTTCTGCACAGATGTCAATGTAAATCGCAGCCCGAAATCGCAAAAAGTAATACATAAACTACTTTTTAAAAACAGTGCAGCGCCCCATTGCCAGCAATTGCCGCCGATTTGACATGTCAAATCGCACCAGTGTGAACCAGGGCTAAATCTGTGTTAGTGAGCACTTCTCCTTTGCCGAGATAATCCATCCACCTCACAGATGTGGCATATCAAGATGCTGATTAGACAGCGTGATTATTACACGGGCGTGCCTTGGGCTGGCCACAATAAAAAGCCACTCTAAAATGTGCAGTTTTATCACACAACACAATGCCACAGATGTCACAAGTTTTGAGGGAGCGTGCAATTGGCATGCTGACTGCAGGAATGTCCACCAGAGCTGTTGCCCTTTTAATTGAATGTTCATTTCTTTACCATAAGCCGTCTCCAAAGGCGTTTCAGAGAATTTGGCAGTGCATCCAAACGGCCTTACAGCTGCAGTCGTGTATCCACACCATCCCAGGACCTCCACATCCAAGATCGTCTGAGACCAGCCACCTGAACAGCTGCTGCAACAATCGGTTTGTATAACCAAAGAATTTCTGCACAAACTGTCAGAAACCATTTCAGGGAAGCTCATCTGCATGCTTGTCGTCCTCATCGGGGTCTCGACCTTACATAGTTACATACATAGTTACATAGTAGGTGAGGTTAAAAAAAGACACAAGTCCATCAAGTCCAACTTATGTGTGTGATTATATGTCAATATAACATTGTATATCCCTGTATGTTGTGGTCGTTCTAGTGCTTATCTAATAGATTTTTTAAACTATTGATGCTCCCCGCTAAGGGCCACCGCCTGTGGAAAAGAATTCCACATGCTCGCCACTCTTACAGTAAAGAACCCTCTACGTCTAAGGTTAAACCTTTTTTTTTTTTTTCTAATTTTAATGAGTGGCCACGTGTCTTGTTAAACTCCCTTCCGCAAAATGTTTTATCCCTATTGTGGGGTCACCAGTACGGTATTTATAAATTGAAATCATATCCCCTCTCAAGCGTCTCTTCTCCAGAGAGAATAAGTTCAGTGCTCGTAACCTTTCCTCATAGCTAATAAAGGGTCTGAAGGATATTAGTTTTCTTGCCCTTCTTTGTACTTGCTCCATTTTCAGTACATCCTTCATGAGGACTGGTGCCCAGAACTGAACAGCATACTCTAGGTGTGGCCGGACTAGAGTCTTGTAAAGCAGGAGAATTATCGTTTTATCTCTGAAGTTGATGCCCTTTTTAATGCATGCCAATATTCCATTTGCTTTGTTAGCAGCAGCTTGGCATGGCATGCCATTGCTGAGCCTATCATCTATTAGGACTCCCAGGTCCTTTTCCATCCTAGAGGTCCCCCCCCCTAGTGTATAAATTGCTTTCATATTTTTGCCCCCCAAATGCATTATTTTACATTTTTCTACATTAAATCTCATTTGCCATGTAGTTGCCCATCCCATTAGGTTGTTCAGATTATTTCGCAAGGTTTCCACATCATACGGAGAACTTATTGTTTTGCTTAGCTTGGTATCATCCGCAAATACAGAGATTGAACTGTTTACCCCCATCCTCCAGGTAGTTTATGAACAAATTACATAGGATTGGTCCCAGCACAGAACCCTGGGGAACTCTGCTACCCACCCCTGACCATTCTGAGTACTCCCCATTTATCACCACCCTCTGAAGTCGCCCTTGTAGCCAGTTTTCAATCCATGTGCTCACCCTATGGTCCATGCCAGTGGACCTTATTTTGTAAAGTAAACGTTTATGGGGAACTGTGTCAAATGCTTTTGCAAAATCCAGGTACACCATTCTTCATGAATCCAATCCATCAGTTCTCATTACTAAAATGTTGTACATGCTCCCTTATCATCCCCACCAAGAGCTTGCATACTATTGATGTTAAGCTAACTGGTCTGTAATTCCCAGGGATGTATTTTGGGCCCTTTTTAAATATTGGTGCTACATTGGTTTTTCTCCAATCAGCTGGTACCATTCCAGTCAGTAGACTGTCAGTAAAAATTAGGAACAATGGTCTGTCAATTACTTGACTGAGTTCCCCAAGTTCCCTTGGGTGCAAGCCATCTGGTCCCGGTGATTTATTAATGTTACGTTTCCTAAAGTCTAATTTTAATTCTGTCCTCTGTTAACCATGAAGATGCTTCCTGTGATGTGTCATGAGGATAAACAATGCAGTTTTGGTTACTGAAGCCCCCCAATTCTCTTGTGAAGAGTGAGAAGAAGAATACATTCAATACCTTTGCCATCTCCCCATCTTTTGTAACCAGATGTCCTTCCTCATTCTTTATGGGGCCAATATGGTCTGTCCTCTCTTTTTTACTGTTTACTTAAAGAATTTCTATCTTAGCTGCCCTAATTTCACCCTTACATTTCTTGTTGCATTCTTTATAAAATCTGAATGCTGATGATGATCCCTCAACCTTGTATTTTTTTAAGGCCCTCTCCTTTGCTTTTATGTGCATTTTTACATTGGAGTTAAGTCATCCAGAACTTTTGACGCTCTTTTAAATGTATTACCCAATGGGATGCATTGGCTAATGCCCTTATTTAATATGCTCCTAAAGCATCTCTCCTCTGTGTTATTTGTTCCTAAGATTTTATGCCTTCTAGCAAGGTTTGTTGTTTAGGGAAGTTGGCTCTTTTGAGAATTCAGTGTCTTTGTATTCCCCTTATGTTTCCTATTTGATTAAAAAGGAAGCCGATTGACCAGTGATCTCTGTTTCCTAAATTGCCCCGTATTTCCATATCCATGATCAGGTCTGTATTGCAGTGGCGGCTGGTGCTCAAAATATTTGGGGGGGCGCAAAGGAAAAAAAAAATTGCAGTCTCACTGTGCCCAAACGCAGCCACTGTTACATGCCATCAAACGCAGCCACTGTTACATGCCATCAAACGCAGCCACTGTGCCATCAATTTGCACCACTGTGCCATGCCATCAAATGCAGCCACTGTGCCATCAATTCGCACCACTGTGCCATGCCATTAAACGCAGTCACTGTGCCATGCCATTAAACGCAGTCACTGTGCCATCAATTTGCACCACTGTGCCATGCCATTAAACGCAGTCACCGTGCCATCAATTTGCACCACTGTGCCATGCCATTAAACGCAGTCACTGTGCCATGCCATTAAACGCAGTCACTGTGCCATCAATTTGCACCACTGTTACATGCCATCAAACGCAGCCACTGTGCCATCAATTTGCACCACTGTGCCATGCCATCAAATGCAGCCACTGTGCCATCAGTTTGCACCACTGTGCCATGCCATCAAATGCAGCCACTGTGCCATCAATTCGCACCACTGTGCCATGCCATTAAACGCAGTCACTGTGCCATGCCATTAAACGCAGTCACTGTGCCATGCCATCAAATGCAGTCACTGTGCCATCAATTTGCACCACTGTGCCATGCCATTAAACGCAGTCACTGTGCCATGCCATCAAATGCAGTCACTGTGCCATCAATTTGCACCACTGTGCCATGCCATTAAACGCAGTCACTGTGCCATCCATTGTCACCACTGTGCCATGCCATTAAACGCAGCCACTGTGCCATACATTGTCACCACTGTGCCATACATTGTCACCACTGTGCCCTTTAATGGTCGCCGCTGTGCCAATTGTCCCCACTGTGCCCTGTAAATTGCTTTCTTCCCCCCCCGCCCGGCACTTACCTTTACTGGAGTCAGGCATCCACGTCCCACGATGTCTTCTCCCGCCCTCGATGACTGACAGGCGTCTAAGTCAATCAGGTTACTGGTAGCCAGAACCGGCCAACCTGATTGGCTGAGGCGCCTGTCATCTTATTCAAGGGGCGTACAGTCTGTGCGCTCCGAGAATAAGCTTCCGGGACCCGAGGGCTGTATTGGGAAAGCCTATCAGAGCTGTTGGCTTTGATAGACATTTCCCTACAGCCAACCAGCTGGCGTTATTCAGATGGCCGGACATTGAGCGCCGACCATCTGAATAAAAGCGGCAGCGGCGAAAATAACATAGATTCGTGCAATGCATGAATCTATGTTATTTCACTCAGTGGCGGTGAGAGCCAGAGGGGGCGGCGCTCCAGCGCCCTCTATGGACGAACCGCCACTGGGGGGGAGGGATGGTGGGATGAGTGCCTGGGGGGAGGGATGGTGGGATGAGTGCCCGGGGGGGGATGGTGGGATGAGTGCCCGGGGGGAGGCATGGTGGGATGAGTGCCTGGGGGGAGGGATGGTGGGATGAGTGCCTGGGGGGAGGGATGGTGGGATGAGTGCCCTGGGGGGAGGGATGGTGGGATGAGTGCCCGGGGGGGGATGGTGGGATGAGTGCCCGGGGGGAGGGATGGTGGGATGAGTGCCCGGGGGGGGATGGTGGGATGAGTGCCCGGGGGGAGGGATGGTGGGATGAGTGCCCGGGGGGGGGGATGGTGGGATGAGTGCCTGGGGGGAGGGATGGTGGGATGAGTGCCCGGGGGGGATGGTGGGATGAGTGCCTGGGGGGGGGGGGATGGTGGGATGAGTGCCCGGGGGGGGATGGTGGGATGAGTGCCCGGGGGGGATGGTGGGATGAGTGCCTGGGGGGAGGATGGTGGGATGAGTGCCTGGGGGGAGGATGGTGGGATGAGTGCCTGGGGGGGGGATGGTGGGATGAGTGCCTGGGGGGAGGGATGGTGGGATGAGTGCCCGGGGGGAGGGATGGTGGGATGAGTGCCCGGGGGGAGGGATGGTGGGATGAGTGCCCGGGGGGGATGGTGGGATGAGTGCCTGGGGGGAGGGATGGTGGGATGAGTGCCTGGGGGGAGGGATGGTGGGATGAGTGCCCGGGGGGGAATGGTGGGATGAGTGCCTGGGGGGAGGGATGGTGGGATGAGTGCCCGGGGGAAGGGATGGTGGGATGAGTGCCTGGGGGGGAGGGATGGTGGGATGAGTGCCCGGGGGAGAAGGGATGAGTGCCGGGGGGGGAGGGATGGTGGGATGAGTGCCCGGGGGGGAGGGATGAGTGCCTGGGGGGTGGGATGAGTGCCCGGGGGGATGGTGGGATGAGTGCCGGGGGGGAGGGATGGTGGGATGAGTGCCCGGGGGGGGTGGTGGGATGAGTGCCTGGGGGGAGGGATGGTGGGATGAGTGCCCGGGGGGATGGTGGGATGAGTGCCGGGGGGGGGGAGGGATGGTGGGATGAGTGCCCGGGGGGGATGGTGGGATGAGTGCCTGGGGGGAGGGATGGTGGGATGAGTGCCCGGGGGGGTGGTGGGATGAGTGCCCGGGGGGAGGGATGGTGGGATGAGTGCCCGGGGGGGAGGGATGAGTGCCAGGGGGGGGGGGGGATGGTGGGATGAGTGCCTGGGGGGAGGGATGGTGGGATGAGTGCCCTGGGGGGAGGGATGGTGGGATGAGTGCCCGGGGGGAGATGGTGGGATGAGTGCCCAGGGGGAGGGATGGTGGGATGAGTGCCCGGGGGGGGGATGGTGGGATGAGTGCCTGGGGGGAGGGATGGTGGGATGAGTGCCCGGGGGGGATGGTGGGATGAGTGCCTGGGGGGGATGGTGGGATGAGTGCCCGGGGGGGTGGTGGGATGAGTGCCCGGGGGGGGATGGTGGGATGAGTGCCCGGGGGGGGATGGTGGGATGAGTGCCCGGGGGGGATGGTGGGATGAGTGCCTGGGGGGAGGGATAGTGGGATGAGTGCCCGGGGGGGGATGGTGGGATGAGTGCCTGGGGGGAGGGATGGTGGGATGAGTGCCCGGGGGGGATGGTGGGATGAGTGCCTGGGGGGAGGGATGGTGGGATGAGTGCCTGGGGGGAGGGATGGTGGGATGAGTGCCCGGGGGGGGATGGTGGGATGAGTGCCTGGGGGGAGGGATGGTGGGATGAGTGCCCGGGGGGGAATGGTGGGATGAGTGCCTGGGGGGAGGGATGGTGGGATGAGTGCCCGGGGGAAGGGATGGTGGGATGAGTGCCCGGGGGGGAGGGATGGTGGGATGAGTGCCCGGGGGGGGGAGGGATGAGTGCCGGGGGGGGAGGGATGGTGGGATGAGTGCCCGGGGGGGAGGGATGAGTGCCTGGGGGGAGGGATGGTGGGATGAGTGCCCGGGGGGATGGTGGGATGAGTGCCGGGGGGGAGGGATGGTGGGATGAGTGCCCGGGGGGGGTGGTGGGATGAGTGCCTGGGGGGAGGGATGGTGGGATGAGTGCCCGGGGGGGGTGGTGGGATGAGTGCCTGGGGGGAGGGATGGTGGGATGAGTGCCCGGGGGGAGGGATGGTGGGATGAGTGCCCGGGGGGAGGGATGGTGGGATGAGTGCCCGGGGGGGATGGTGGGATGAGTGCCGGGGGGGAGGGATGGTGGGATGAGTGCCCGGGGGGATGGTGGGATGAGTGCCCGGGGGGGATGGTGGGATGAGTGCCTGGGGGGAGGGATGGTGGGATGAGTGCCCGGGGGGGTGGTGGGATGAGTGCCCGGGGGGGGGGGATGAGTGCCTGGGGGGAGGGATGGTGGGATGAGTGCCCGGGGGGGATGGTGGGATGAGTGCCGGGGGGGAGGGATGGTGGGATGAGTGCCCGGGGGGGGGTGGTGGGATGAGTGCCTGGGGGGAGGGATGGTGGGATGAGTGCCTGGGGGGAGGGATGGTGGGATGAGTGCCCGGGGGGGATGGTGGGATGAGTGCCCGGGAGGGATGGTGGGATGAGTGCCTGGGGGGAGGGATGGTGGGATGAGTGCCTGGGGGGGGGGGGGGGGGGGATGAGTGCCTGGGGGCTGGGGGGTGAGTCCCTTAACATTAGCAGCCCCCCCCCCCTTTAGAGATCCCATTAGCTGAGTGAATATCAGTGCTGTGGCGGCAGGACTCTGAGTGAACTGCGGGGGGAGGGGGGGGGCCGATGCTGGATTGTAGCTGAGAGCCCACGGCCAACACAAACACAGGTATGCTGCTGAAATCCCCCCCCCTCCTCTCCCCCCGCAGCGCCGCATACCTGTGTTTGTGTTGGCCGTGGGCTCTCAGCTACAATCCAGCAGCGGCCCCCCCCCCTCCCCCCGCAGTTCACTCAGAGTCCTGCCGCCACAGCACTCACCAGTCCGGAGCACAGTGCGTGCTTGAAATTCCCCCCTCCATCTCAATGTGCCGCTGCTGGAAGAGAGCTCACGGTTGGCCACAAACACAGCTATGCTGGTGGTGGCGGAGCTGGCTGGCAGTACTAGCGGCGGCGGGACTCGGGAGTGCTGATGCGGGGGATGGAGCCGGGAAGTAACACTTACCTTCTTGGCGCCGCTCCTCAATAATGCCCCCACACGCTACAGAGAGATGCCGCCGAAAGTCATGTGACGATCTGCCCACTGACCTCTGCTCCGGTCCTGCCAATCCCATGATAGCTAGCGGACATGCTAGCAAATCAAATGAAGTGGGAGTGTGTGCGGGCGCACAGCTTGCGCCCTGCACACGCCCTAAACACGGGCAAATCAGCTTCCCAGCCTGCGATCAGCTGATTGCAGGCTGGGAAGCTTCCCATAGACCGCCGCATGTCCGGCGCCTGGTCACTCTTAAAGTGACATTTAAAAAAAAAAAATTTTTTTTTTTTTCCTTCCACAGCTTGGGGGGGCGGCGCCCGAGCGCCCCCTATGGGCGGGCCGCCACTGCTGTATTGTTAGTAATCAGTAGATCCAGTAACCCTTTATTTTTAGTTGATGCGTCTACCATCTGAACCATGAAATTGTCCTGCAAGACATTTAGGAACTGGCGAGCTTTAGACAAATGCATGGTTCCCTCCGCCCAGTCTATGTCTGAATAATTAAAATTCCCCATTATGACAACACTTCCCATCCTTGCTGCTAATCCAAATTGTGATAGGAGTTCCGTCTCCCCCCTCCTCCCTCAGGTTAGGTGGCCTATAGCATACTCCCTCTAATATTTTCTCCTTGGCTTCATCCCTTTGGAGCTCTACCCATAAGGATTCCTGTCAGGTCACCTGCGGTCAGGTGAAAGATGCACACCGTTGGGTCAGGAGTGCACCCATAAGGTAGTGGACCCTACGGCTGACTGCTGTGGATGGAACACTGGGTGGCTAAGGAAGGCAGGTCCACTGCAGCACTAACAGGGATTCCACAGGGAGCTAGAGCCTAAGATTCCCCAGGGCGCGGAGTCTAAGATCCACCAGGTGTTCACCAGAGCCTCTAGTGGTGAGGATGGACTGGGCTGCAACTGGATCCAGGTCACGGCCCCCAGTGTCCCCCAGCTCACGCTCACAGTAGGCTATAGAGGGGGAGGGGGAGCAGCAGCTCAGGATACAATAGATAGTGAGGGGATAAGCCAAAGGTCAGGGCGACTAGCAGACAAGGATAAACCAGCTGGCTTGCAGTGCACAGGTTAATATAGAGTTCCCTGATGGGGCCTGGGGTGGAGCCATGCTAGAGGAGAGATTACTTAAGCAGCCAGGTGAGAGTGGCTGGCCTCTAAGGTGAACACATGGAGGAGGTAAGCTGACAGACAAACATTACTGCATATCCATGACAATTCCACCTCCTCCCTAGCTCCCTTAGAGATGTCATCTCTCACTTTCACTTGTACATTATTCTTGATATATAGGCATACCCCTCCCCTTTTAAACCTGTCTATCCCTGTGATAAAGGGCATATCCTTGAATGGTTGCCAGCCAATCATGAGCTGTTAAACCAGGTCTCTGAAATTCCCACAAAATCCAAATCCTCACCCATCTTGTCCGCCAGGCTCCTGACATTGGTGAACATACCATGTAGTTTAGACCGGTCACATACTAACCTCTTATTGGGTGTTCCGAGATTGCAACTAGGACTTGTTACTATACTTACCTTGGGTTTATGTGCTTTAGTCAACCTACCACTAATGCCCCAATATTACCCTCTGGAATATGTTCCGTGCTGACTATCTATACCTCTGGGCCCTCCCCCCATCGCCTAGTTTAAAAACTCCACTTTTTGGCCATCTTTATTCCCAGCTTATCTGCACCCTCCTCATTTAGGTGCAGTCCACCCCTTCTATAGTACTGGTGACCGACTGAGAAGTCGACCCAGCCATCCAGGAACCCAAACTCCTCCTTACTACACCAGCTTATCAGCCACTTCCCTAATCTCCCTCTGCCTTTCTGGTGTGAAAGAAATACTGTGAGAATACTATCTTGGAGGTCCTTTTCCTCAATTTAGCTCCCAAGTCCCTAAAATTGTTCTTTAGGACACTCCATCTGCATCTGACTTTGTGATTGGTGCTTGGTGCCAACATGCACCATGACAGTCGGGTCTTCCCCAGTCCCTCCCAGAAACCAGATCTGTGATGTGCCGAACACGAGCGCCCGGTAGACAACATACAGTTTGGCGCTTCAGGTCTTTGTTACAGATTGCCCTCTCTGTCCGTCTAAGAATTCCTACCACCAGAATTTGTCTTTCCTTTCCCTTCGCCTTACCCCCATGCTCACTGGAGGAGTTCTTCCCCCGGTAGCTAGGAGAGTCTCTCAGCTCCAGCAGTGCTGGTCCCTGACTGGTTTTACTAATGTCACTCAATGGAGCATACTTATTGGGATGCTCCAGCCCTGGATCGGCCTCCCTGGCACTTCCCCCTTCCTGACTGTCACCCATCTACTCTTTTCTGGTGCCTGCACCTCTTTGTCTCCACCCGCCTCTGTGCTGGCCCCTAACGGCACCTGCCGGGTACGTTCCCGGCTCTCCTTTAGTATGGAGGGTCTTCTTAGTGCTGACAGCTGCTTTCCCAGATTCAAAACCTGGGCTTCCAGGAAAACAATGTGCTTAAATTTTGCACAGCAGTTTTCTCCCTCGATCAGATGATCAGGGAACACATATATGCAGCATGATAATGCATGGCCCCATGTTGCAAGGATCTGTACACAATTCCTGGAAGCTGAAAACATCCCAGTTCTTTCATGGCCAGCATACTCACCGGACATGTCACCCATTGATAGGGTTGCCACCTCATCCCTTTAAAAAGGAACACATCTGAATTACACAGGTTCTGTGGCTGATTAAGGTGGTAATTAAACTCACTTGGTGCCTTATCTGCATTAAATTAGCCTCAGAACCTGTGTAATTCAGATGTGTTCCTTTTTAAAGGGATGAGGTGGCAACCCTACCCATTGAGTATGTTTGGGATGCTCTGGATCGGTGTATACAACAGCATGTTCCAGTTCCTGCCAATATCCAGCAACTTCGCACAGTCATTGAAGAAGAATAGACCAACATTCCACAGGCCAAAATCAACAACCTGATCAACTCTATGTGAAGGAGATGTGCTGCACTGCGTGAGGAAAATGGTGGTCACACCAGATACTGACTGTTTTTCAGACCCCCTGAAAACATCCCCCCCAGTACAGTAAAACTGCACATTTTAGAGTGGCCATTTATTGTGGCCAGCCTAAGGTACACCTGTGCAATAATCATGCTGTCTAATCAGCATCTTGATATGCCACACCTGTGAGGTGGATGGATTATCTTGGCAAAGAAGTGCTCACTAACACAGATTTGTGAACAGTATTTGGGGGAAATAGGCCTTTTGTGTACATAAATAGGGGCAAACACAAAAGTGGTGTGTTTATAATTTTGCTTAGTGTGTGTATGTGTATGTTTTTGTAGTACGAGAGCTTGTAAGTTCTAAAGTGCAATTAGTTTCTCCTCTAAAATTTGGGGTCCAATGATAATTGCAAATTAAATGTTACCCTAAAGGTGCACATTTGTAGATCAATAATAACCTGTAAACAGTTAACTTCCATTATTGTGAAGTGTAATTGTTAGATAATTGTCCATCTGTAATAGAGACCAGATACTGCTTTCCACTGGCCATGGCACTGCAAACAACGCTCAGTGTTGGCAGTAGCATCACGTGGCTAACCCCTTCTCCTGATTTTTTTTTTTTTATAAAAATACACAGGTGTGTCCTGAAGTACATTTGAAAAGCACAGCACTGTTTATCCTTTTCATTCATTCATCACAAGATTAATGCACAACGGGTGGCCATACTGTTGCATTTTAAATGCTCCCTAAGGCCCCTTTCAGACTGGGGTGGGAGCTGCGGTGGCGGTATAACGCCGCTAAAAATAGCGGCGCTATAGCGCCGGGATTGCCGCGGGAATCAGCCGCTAGCGGTGCGGTATTACCCCCCGCTAGCGGCCGATAAAGGGTTAATACCGCCCGCAATGCGCCTCTATAGAGGCACATTGCGGGCGGTATTGCCACGCTTTCCCATTGTTTTCAATGGGAAGGAGCGGTATACATGCCGCTCCTCTTACCGCTCCAAAGATGCTGCTGACAGGAGATTTTTTTTGTCTCCCGCCAGCGCATCGCCTCAGTGTGAAAGCCCTCGGGCTTTCACATTGAGTCTGCAGTGAAGGAGTTTTTCAGGCGGGAAAGCAGCGCTATTTTTAGCGCTGTACCGCCTGAAAAACTCCTCAATGTGAAAGGGGTCTAAGTGTCATTGACCTGGCAGGATTCTGTTCCTTACTTAAATTGTGTTTTTCCCATTGCCTTCTGTTTCCATCCTGTAATGAAAAACCAAGGTGCCCCTGGAAGCAGTTCTTGGACAATTCAGCCTAATGCACAACTCCTTTTTGTCTCCCAATTGTTTTTGCTATTGGAAACTGGGTGCAGCTTCCAGAACAATGGAGCAGAAGACAGGAAGCTACAGCTAATAATGAGAAGGGGGGGGTTACACTGATCATGCATGCCCCAGGGGTTGTGCCCCTGTCATTCAACCAGGAAGAGCAGCGTCAGGTGAAGGATTGCACAGAATCGTACAAGACAGCGCTGAAGAAGGAGAGGAGTATTGCACCAGAAGTTACCTTTTTAATTTATTTTTAAATTTCTAACAAGAAGCTGAAGTTTAAAAAGACAAGAATACTGTGGAAAGAACAGTAACCTATAGCAGCCCATTTGTTCTAAATCAGGGGTGTCCAAACTTTTTTCAAAGAGGGCCAGATTTGATGAAGTGAACATGTGTGAGGGCCGACCATTTTGCCTGACATTCTTCGAACCATTAAAATTAAATTCAAATTAACTAATACACGGCCCAACAAGATTTTTTTTTGCCTTTGTGGCTGTGTGGTGAAGAGATGAGCTCAGGCGTGTTATTTGGATATACCGTATTTATTGGTGTATAACACGCACCTTCACTTTAAGAGGGAAGTTTCAGGAAAAACTTAAATTTTAAATCAAGAACTATGAAGCAAAATAAGTCAGGTCAGTGCCCATCAATGCAGCCTAATGAATGCCCATCTGCAGCCTCACCATTGACATGAATGCAGCCTCACCATTGACATGAATGCAGACTCACCATTGACATGAATGCAGACTCACCATTGACATGAATGCAGACTCACCATTGACATGAATGCAGACTCACCATTGACATGAATGCAGACTCACCATTGACATGAATGCAGACTCACCATTGACATGAATGCAGACTCACCATTGACATGAATGCAGACTCACCATTGACATGAAAGCAGACTCACCATTGAAATGAATGCAGCCTCTGTGCAATTCTCGGGGATTCGTTCTGGGCTACAAAAGAGATATATGTCCAAATTACCAGTGGGGCCACATTAAACCGAAACGCGGACCGCAATTGGCCCCCGGGCCGGACTTTGGACATGCCTTTTCTAAATAGATGAAAGGACTATAATTCTATTTTTACATTGTTCTGTCCCTCATGGGACAAAATACATGTAGTACTTTGACCCATGTAGCTAGGTTCTTCCTAAGTCTGGTTATGAAACCCAATCTGCCCCCTCCCTGCATGACAAATCCAACAGCTTTGGTGGTAACGGGTATCCATTGGAATTGGATCCATGTAGCTTGTCTTGGCTCCGAGCACTTCTCGACAAGAGGAATGCAGAGGGAGAGTGGGGTGTGTCAGCCTCCTATCTCTCTGCATTTCTCTTGCTGTAGCTCATCTCAGGAAAGTGCTCTGAGCCAAGATAAGCTGCAGTCATGATAGATTTTTCTTCAAACTATTGTTGGAACTGAGTCGTTGGGAGGGGCAAGTTGGACTCATAAGTAGACTTTGGAATCACTTAACCACATGAGACAAGGTTACTACATGTACTTTGTCCCATAGGGCAGAACAATGTAAAAAAAAATCATCATGATGTCTCTTCTTTAAAGGGGTGAAAGCTGAAATTTGATACAGGTTGTGGTGGGCTTCTTGCAACTTCATTATCGGAAAGTTGGATAAGATGTATTGGACACATTGGTAACTGCCATGCTTTCCATCTGTATAATTCATCTCTGTTTCTGATCCCATTGTGTCCTGTTTATGCAAATATCTTGTTGTGTGTTCCAATTTTATTTTATTGTTACCAATATACATTACTATAGTCAGTACACACTTTACTGCAATACTTCCAGGATAAGAATGGAGAAGGAGCACAAGAGCTGGAGAAATTGCAAAGCGGTCGCATGAAAGTCCTTCAGATGAATGTCTGCAGTGATGAAGAAGTTGCCCATGCTGTGGAATTTGTGAAGGAGCACCTTGAGGACCCCGAGAAAGGTGGATAATAGATATAAAAATCTGCCATGTGCCCAACTTTATTCTAATCATCAGTATGTTTACAGGAGCCGATTAAAGGTGTTTTCTATATTGTCCATTAAAGGACACAGATTCAGATACAGTTGATTATACTGCCGCCCGCAAAAGTTTTGGATAGTGACAAACAGAAAAAATTGGAAGCCAGCCTTCTTATAATCTCTACTCTACCCAGCAAGCTTTGCTGAGGAAAATCTACCGTATATACTCGAGTATAAGCCGAGGCACCTAATTTTACCACAAAAAAATGGGAAAACGTATTGACTCGAGTATAAGCCTAGGGTGGGAAATGCAGCAGTTACTGGTACAGTACATTTCAAAATAAAAGGTAAGGCAAAAAGCATTTTTTTAGTCTAGCCTATACAGAAATATAGTTTTACGTGACAGGAAAAGCATGCTGAGTGTTAGAGTCCAACAGCAGCAATAGATGATGATGGATACAAATTGTCAAACTCTGAACCTTCATCTGGATATTTGTTTTACATGTATCACAAAAAGTATCCATAGTGAGGGGATGTTATTCTTTCATCAGGCAAGTTCAGACCCTATAAACCCTTTTTTTTATACACACACCTCTCCTCTCCCTCCCTTTTTTTAATCGCACACGGCAGTATACCGGTATATCTCACGCTGTGTCACGGAGCTGGAGTCTGAACTATTCGGCAGCCAATGTGTGCGGGTGTTCTCGGGCCGATCCATTTCCCGCCTCTCCTTTCCATCCCTCAGCTTTTTTAATCGCACACAGCAGTATATGTCTCGTGCTGTGTCACAGAGCTGGAGTGTGAATTGAACTGTTTGGCAGCCGTCCACTCTCTGTAAGAAAGCCCCGCCTCCTAGATCGTGATAGACGGAACACTAGGCGGCCCGGAGACACCAGAGAACAGAAGGTGGGTCACTGACTCGAGTATAAGCCGAGGGGGGCATTTTCAGACCAAAAAAAAGGGCTGAAAAACTTGGCTTATATACGGTATTTTGATAGCCATATTTTTCTCTTTGTATATTTTTCCTCTGGTTTCAAACACCATTCCTTGCTACACTGCTGCTTGAGCTGGTCTCTACATAGCAGTTATCTGGATTGGTATTTGCTCAGCCTAGCTTTGGAGACTGTACCTAGACCCCGCTGGACTGCAGATTTTGGGGCTAGCCTGGAATGTGACCTTCAGGCATTGGATTCTGTATTGTGGCATGTTCCATACCTGAGTATATGGTGTTAATTAGCCATGGAGTTTTTACCTGTTCAAGAGCCCATATAGAGCCCCAGGTGTGCCATGACAAAAAGAGACAAGACTGCAAAATGTATTGTCACGGCAACTGTTTTGCTTGTGGTTCAAGCCTTCTTCCTGTGAGCATTGTGGCTTCCTCCCAGCCTGCAGTTCTTGTGCGGTCATTTCCTGTCCGCCATGTGTCACTTCCTGTGTGCCGGCTTTTTGGAATCTGCTGTACAACCTCTGCACACTGAACATCATCTCTCCAGCTGATTCTGGCCTCTTCCTTGGAGTCACCTGTTTATTCAGCGATTTGCACGGTGCCTAAGGCTGGTATGCTGTTACTGTCACCTTTAAAGTGTTACAGTGAGCTTTTTATCACAGCATCATTTATTTTAAAGAGACAGTTGTCCTTATGTGCTCAATAAACTTTTTATTAGACCCCATGGATACATGCCTTATTTCATTGACTATTTATATAGAAGCATGCATCAGTCCAAGCTGAGCTCATCACCCGTTCTCAGTGATCACTATCTAGTGATCACCTAACAGCGGTCTTGTTTGTGTGTTTTTTCTTCTGGTCTTTACTCAACTCTTGGGAGTTTTCATATGAGCGTGGAGGTCAAGTGACTAGATTTGAATTCATTTTTTTTTCTTTTTTACTTTTACACTAAGGCTGTAGCACCTGGATTTTGGTAATAGGCTAAAACACCAGGTGCTACCTTTCTGTTTACACCACTAATTGCCTTTAAAAATTCCAGGCACGAGGGGCCGAGAGCTGACATTATCTTCAGGCTGGAGTGACAGACTCTTTGCTCTCTTTTCTGCCATTCAGCCTAGAGAAAACACTATCTCACTGCAGCTCCTGCTTGTGAAACACCACGTGGATCACCTGTCTGTTTCCACTGCCTGCCTACAGTGACCTCCAGCCACCTGAAACCCTCATCAGCTGCTTGATTTGCGTAACTGAGGCATTGCCTAACATTTGGACCTTGCTGCATTACTGGTGCACTGATGCAACATGTCTTCGCTAAGACACAGAAGGGACAATGCTGCTGCCACATGTGACCCCCACTCCTAATGCTTCTGGGGGTATTTACTTATCCCCAGAAGTACCCAGCACCTGTAATATGGAACCCCTATTGCTTTAGAATCATCATCATCATTGAAATCTTCTTCAGTTCCATCAAGTGAGGCCAAGTCCTCCTCCGTGTCCACCCAGTACTTTTTAGCTGTATGTGCTCAGTTATTGGGGCACCCTGCCTAAGTCTTTCTCTGATCCTCCTAAATCCTTAGATCAGCCTTTGGCCCCTGTTACTATCTGTAACTTGGATGCAGAAACCCAGCAGTCTTTCTTTGAAGAGACTGTCTTTGAGGCACCGCAGTCTTTTTTCAGCTCAGATTTACAAGGGGTTGTTTCAGAACTAGATGATCAACCTGCTGTTCCAGGCATCGAGTCTTCTAGGACTTCAACAGCTGAAAACACATTTCCACTTCGCTTACTATATGAAACATATCTCTATGCAGAATGAAAGCACCCTGAAGAGTCTGGCATTTGGGTGCAGAGAACACCTTTTTTAGCCTACAGGCTAAGCTCTTGCCTCTGGCACTTCCTTAAGTTGCTTTTCATTATATCTCTTGTGGTATTGCACAAAATAATGTAACCTCCCCAATCTCCCAGCATTCCAGGACCCTTTGTCCCTGCCCACATGGGGATTTGGGTTTTGGATTTGTACCCCATCTTGACTTATACTCTCTTCCTTTGAAGCATCCTCTGTCCCTTGGTCCTGTTAAGCCCCTCATGGTACATTATACTCTTCAGTATCTCTCCTCTCCTGAAGGACTTCCTAACCTACAAGGTCGAATAGAACCATTTCTGGTTGTCTTCTATCTACATGCATTCCTCAAATGCCTGCTACTTCTTGGAGCGTTGGCCCTTGTGTTTACCAAGTGGCCTTTCCTGGTATCCCATTGAGGAATGTTTGGATGACCTTTTTGGATCCTTGCCGTCGGTACCATTCTGAAGGATCTAACACATGCAAGATGGTTCTCTTTGTTGGAGAATATGCCAAGAGTCAGTATTTGGGTGTTGGTGGTGCCTTCTCCAGGAGGGTGTGAAATCCAGTATGCAACAGGACAAATAGTCTGTCCTTACATTGGACAACGTTAACAGTACTGCTCCTGCGCTGTCTTCCTTAAATGCATTGGAACCTAGTTCTCCTCTATCAGGAAGCTCTATGTCTCCTAGGATTGTCAGCAGATGGAACATGCTGGTAATCCTGCTGACGGGACACTCTATTGGCGATAGAGTACGTCTGAAGGCCTTTGCAGGACAGGATTTACCTGGGGATAGCTACTCCTGCTCTGGCTGATCAACATACTCTTGAAGAAGACTGTATTATCACGTTTATATATTCATTATCAGCAAGTGCCATTACACCCCCCTTGTTTCAAACTCTTGAAGTTTCTCCAGAGGCTGTCCCTTGTTCTGCCCTTAATCATGTGAATGTTCTCAGCAGCGACGCCTAGTCTATTCCTCACTCAGTGACTGTGGCACTTCTCTGAACCGGGCAGGTCTGTAAATTTTTTATAACCATGTTCACTGTTCAGGATTAGGCAGATCCTGCAGAGTTCATCTCCAGGATCGGGCCACAGAGATGCCACCAAGTGTTTAAGTGGATTTTTTCTTACATTTTTTGTGGTGTACCATTTTAGGTTTGTGCTATTACTTTCAACCCTGCCAACCCTTTCAACCCTGCCAAGCCTTTCAGAGGCGTCCCACTTGCACCCTATCTTTTAATTTAGGCTGACTTTGTGGGCTTAGGCCCCTCCATGTATACTGGCTGGTCTTTTCTTGAAGGCCTGGTCATAGGTTCTCTTGGAGGTTTTCCCCATATATATTTTTTTCTGATGACCACATGGTGTTGTGGGTCTCTTTCATCCTTAATCAGGTAGTTATGTTCTGCCTTTGATGCAGAAAGAATTAAAGCCAGAGGATCAGCCAGGCAACTAGGAATCTAGCAAAGGCATCCCATGTATTTCTGCTGGGATAGGATTCTTTTAAGCACAAATTCTGATCCACTTTTTTTTTTTTTTTTTTTTTAACAGGCTAGGAGAACTATCAAATATATTAGCAGCTCTAGTCCTCACAAACAACTGGGGACCAATCTCTGGTTTCCAATCATATGATCGCTATGTGAACTGCTAGTGAGCACATGCAGTGTGGATGTTTTTCATTAAAATAAACCCATTCTGAAGTGTCTCTCTGTAATGGCACACATTTTTTACTTGTGTAGTATACAGTATATTTCCAATTTCCCTTTTCCTATCCATTTATTGGCCTATACAAAGTGTGCCAGTTAAAAGTCTGTTTATGTAGCCCTGTTACCTACAGGATTATAATCAATTTAACTTTGGCATACTGACACCACTAAATTTGGCCTTAGCATCTACAAATCAATGAGCGCTGGTCATGAAATAATGTAAGTGTAAAAGTGACATCTAAATTTTGTAAAGTAAGAGTTTGAAAAAAAAAAATGCTTTTTTTTCCCCCCCCCTCGTACACAACTTATCTGAAAAGAGAACCATGTTGGGAATAGCAATCATTAGTGTTCCAGTTGCTGTATAAGAATCTGGCATTTCTGTTCTGTTTTTTTAGATGCTCACAGGGTCACTATTATGCTTGTCATAAAGCCTGTGGGGCAGATCAACAAAGAAATTACGCTGGCGTATCTATTGATACGCCGGCGTAATTTCAAAATTCCTGCGTCGTATCTTTGTTTTGAATCCTCAAAACAAGATACGACGGCATCTTGGCTTGATCTGACAGGCGTACGTCTTCGTACGCCTTCGGATCTTAGATGCAATTTTTCGGCGGCCGCTAGGTGGCGTTTCTGTCGTAATCCGCGTTTGAGTATGCAAATTAGCTATTTACGGCGATCCACGAACGGACGTCAGCCCGGCGCATTTTTTTACGTCGTTTGCGTTCGGCTTTTTCCGGCGTATAGTTAAAGCTGCTATATGGTGGCATACTAAATGTTAAGTATGGCCGTCCTTCCCGCATACAATTTTTGAATTTTTTGCGTCGTGTGCGCAAGTCGTTCGCGAATAGGAATTTGCGTAGAATGACGTCACCGTCGTAAGCATTGGCTGGTTCCGGTTTAATTTCGAGCACGCGCACTGGGATACCCACAGGGACGGCGCATGCGCAGTTAAAAAAAGTTGATTACGTCGGGTCACGACGTATTCACATAAAACACGCCCCCATCACAGCCATTTGAATTCCGCCCCCTTACGCCGCGAGAGATACACTACGCCGCCGTAACTTACGGCGCAAATTCGTTGAGGATTCAAACCAAAGCAAAGTAAGTTACAGCGGCGTAGCATATCTTAGATACGCTGCGCCCGGCGCAGATGTATGTGGATCTGCCCCAGTGTTATGTGACGTAAGGATCTAAAGCCGTAAGCCAGTAAGGCGATGCTGCCAAAGTGCAAAGGATGCACTGTAAAGTCAGTAACCCAAGACACAAAGGAGCGAAATAAAGTCAACTAGAATTTTAGAAAATAACTATTGATAATGCAAAAATGGTAATGGAAACCTGAGAGCAATAAACATTATCAAAGTATTTCTAAAAAGCAATAAACAACCTTACAGCTAACTTTTGAAATGCACTGCCCCTCTTGTATACCTGCAAGTTTGTTGCATGCTTAACACAATCACTTACTATTATGCAACAATACTTTCCTCTTAACTTTCTCCCTTTATACTGTAATTCAGTAGCTGTATCCACACAAGTCTGTACTGGTAATATCCTTATTAGTTAATGGGCGGAAATTTTCTTGCACTATATGGTCCTTCTAAAATGGGTATTGGGGCCAAATTGTAGGCATCCTTCCAAATACTACACTACAATACATATATAGGATGTGTAAAATAAATGTTCTCCCAAGAAAGTCCTACCAAACTAACTATTTAGAAACATCCGGTCAAAGGGCCTGGTTTACCAAGGTTGGAATTTATGTAAGCTGAACCTAGGCCAAATTACGTGTAGTGAGTAGAAGTAAATCTGTGTGGAAACATTTCTTTGATGGCGAAGAATGTGGATTTTTTTTTTTTATGTGCGTTTTTTATTTTGCATTTCAGGTTTGTGGGGCTTGGTTAATAACTCTGGCATTGCTACATTTGGAGAAGTGGAGTTTACAAGTCTTGACACATATAAAGAAACTGCAGATGTGAATTTATGGGGAACTATTCGAGTGACGAAAGCTTTTTTGCCTCTTATACGTCACAGTAAAGGTAAGTTGTTAGGACTATACTATATAATCTTTCATTTACAGTAGTAGAAGGCTGGATAGCATTATTTTGCAATAAACTCCTGAAATTCAATGGCAGTTGGATATTAGGTAATAATATGTATTATGAAGAATAATTTTTAACTGCCAGTACACAAATATCCATGTAGTGTGACCCACACAACATACAAGATGAGATACCAGGTTAATCTTAGAAATAAACAAAGACAAGTCAAGTATAAAAAGTGTAACTCATTGGACCTTTATTTTTTTCAGTTATACACTTTATCATAAAGCTTAACTTTTTCAATTAGTCTGACCATATGAGTTCACTCCTGCCTAAAAATATAGGCAGAGACATCTGTTTGTCTTCAGGATCACCGAGACTCCCTGCAGTCCACCTTGTGACTTGGCTGAGAACATTCACACATTGAGGTGCTAGCTTTTCAGAACAAGTATTTTCTGTAGTCAAAAGTGGTCATTATTGCCCCTGTATTACTAAATGGCCTAATTGCTTCGAGTCAGCAGAATTGGGTCACAGTCAAGCTACTTATGCCTCTCCTTAAACTTTATGCCCTCTAATTTAAGTAATTGCAGTATAGTTCGTTATATGAACAATAAGGTGCAGTGATTTTTTTTTTGTAGGTGTTCTTTTAAGGATGTGTAATCGAATGGTTTAAATTGTTGGATTTTGTACGTATATCCCTACTGCACACTCAGGAAAAAGGTCCATGCTACAAAAGAGTGCTGCATGGTGTAATGCCGCGTACATTAATGTCATTAAAAACGATCGTGTGTGGACTTCAGAGCATTTTTCACGATCTAAAAAATGGGCATTAAAAATTTCGAACATGCTCTATTTTTTCACAACGTTTTTAAGGTTGTAAAAAATGGTCGTGTGTGGGCTTTAACGACGTGAAAAAAACGCGCATGCTCAGAAGCAAGTTATGAGACAGGAGCGCTCGTTCTGGTAAAACTACCGTTCGTAATGGAGTAAGCACATTCATCACGCAGTAACAGAGTGAAAACCACGAATCGTCTTTTACGGACACAAAATCAGCTAAAGCAGCCCAAAGGGTGGCGCCATCCGCATGGAACTTACCCTTTATAGTGTTGTACATCACCACACTTTGCTTCGTGTGTAGGCAAGGCCGTTTTAATGATCGGGTTGAAAAAAACTTCCTTTTTTTTTCTAGACTTAAAAACGTCATTTTTTAGAACCCGAAAAACGGTTGTGTGTACGCGGCTTAAGTGTCTGTCATGTTTGGGGAAAAAAAGGCATAGTGGAGTGGTGGTTTCATGTGTTAAGACTGCTGCTATGCCATTACTTAAAGGAAACCGTTCCTTAGAAAAGATTGAAGCTGCCATCGCTGAGATCTTATTATGAAAATTATTATTAGGCTGTTATCCTGACCCTGTTATATTCTAAACTGAATTGTTGTCCTGGAACAAGTATATAGAAAAGGATTTTTAACTTTAGTCTGTTTCTGCTATGCATAATTATTCTAGGTCAATGAATTGGAACTAGCATTTTCAAGAGGTCACCAATAGCAGTTTCTATATGAGGCCTCGTACACAAGGACCAGAATCTCGCCAGGAAAAAAACGTTGTTTCTCCTGACGAGATTCTTGGCAAGAATCTCTTGCCACCCGAGTGTACACAGTCCTTTTAAAAGAACCGCGGTTCTCTTGAAAGGCAAGAACGCGGTGACGTCGTGGAAGCTACCGCGCATGCGTCAAAGTCATTTCGAGCATGCGCGGGTTTCCACGGCGACAGGTAAGTATACACACTCTCAGGTTTCTCGTCGGGGAAACAGGCCGACAAGAATCTTGACGAGAAAATAGAGAGCAGGGTCTCTATTTTTCTGGTCGAGATTCTGGCCAGATTTCCAGACAAGAAACCTGAAAGCCTCGTACACACGTTCGGTGTACTCGGCAAGAAAGCTCTGCCAGCAGTTTTTTTGCTGGTTCTTGCAGAGAAAACCGAGCGTGTGTACGAGGCTTTACTCTTCAAAAAGGTTCATAACATATGCAGGGCATGCTTCCATGTACTCTGCCTGTTAAGAGGAAAGCCCTAAACCCAGTCAACATGGGCATTGTACCACTACCAGTCCCATGGTCTGATGCATCTAATTTTGTTCTGCCTGATACCGGCCTCAACCTACAGGTGCCCTACGTCATTTTGCATAAATGAGCACAACCATCTTACCTTAAAAGTAGAAACCGTAATAGAGTTATTAGTGACAGGAACTCCTCCTGGTTTTCCTGTGTCTTTCCTGCTACCCCCCACTTCCCTATTAGTTCTATTACACTTTAATAGGGGGTAAGCTAAGATAAGTAGACTACACAGCAACTAGGAAGAAAAATGGTTGCTTTCTCCTCTATTTCAGCTCACAGTCACTTTACAGAAAAAGTTAAAGAAAATGCATCATGAAATGGCTGTACATAAGGAAATGACTGTACTATCATAAAAGCATCAGATGCCTGTGCCCAAAAAAGCCACATGATTACATAAAATACAGCTGTAATAAGAAGAAATATATGAGGCCTGCCATTGCAGACCTGGCCAAAGTAAGTTCCCTGGCTGTTGTGCTGAAGATTTAGATTAGGCATTTTCTGATTCACTGACCTTGAATAAGTGTAGAGATAAGAAATCACAACACTTTTTGTTACACTTTTTGTTACACTTATGCTTACACTTATGCTTTACGAACTTGGAACAAGTATGGTACAAGTAGTGAAACCAATCACAGTCAGGCAAGTAACATTTACAGACGTGGGCCAACAATGACAGCTCCAATATGTCTCATGACTGGAGTGCACAGACTTATTTAGAAACCATTTTCCAAACTGTTAAAGTGGTTTTAACAGACAGGTTTGTGTTACTTGTAATCTTTGAGATCCTTTGACCAGCTTCTAAATTGCATATAAGCATCTTGAGTTGCTTCATTCTATATTTGCAGGCCCCTCTCTCCTGCCTAGCCGCTGCTACATATGATTCACACACAGAGCACAGCTCGACCCCCGCCTCTGCTGTCTCCTCATTGGCTTACTGGCTTTGATTGACAGCAGCGGGGGCCAATGGCTACCGCTGCTGTGTCAGCCAATGAGGAGGTAAATACCTGGGAGAACCGAGGTTGTTATGCACATCACTGGATAGAGATGGGTCAGGGGGCGTTGCTGCACACAGAAGGTTTAGTAGAATGCATGAAGGTAAAAAAACTTAGAGCGTTTACAACCACTTTAAAGAATAAACCTTTTCAGAGGAGGCATGTATGGTAAGCAATGCTGGTATTTCAGAGAGGAGCCTTTCCGGTTTTCAAGATTTAGATGAACATTATTCATTTTTTTTTTTTTTTTTTTTTTTTTTTTCAGCCTTTTTCATTGATATAACATGGCTTTCTTTATTTGATGCTGACATAGTAATATGACTTGCTTTAATTTTACAAGATGTGTTTTGCAATAAAACTGCCTCTGAGAAAACCTCTCTGCAGTACAGCCAACAAAATTATCAAGGATTCCATCGTGAGTTGAATGAAAGGGTTGTATTTAATCAACTCAGTTGGAAATAAAAGGCTAGTGGGAGTAAGACATTTCATTGTAAAGGGTATGTGCTTTCATCAAAAACTGATCTAAAAAAACTCCAGGCAAAATACGTCTGCATCGTGTGTTGCGTTTTTTGCTGGGGCGTATCTCTAGTCAATGGAACTTGAGTACCACAGGGGGCCACTTACAGAACTACTGAGCAAAATATAGAACCGTACAGCACACAAGGTTCCTTGTGCATACTGTATATGTGTTAACAGAACATTGACATTTCTTACTTTCTTTGTTTCAATGAAGAGCTTTCCAGAGAATATTTGAGGTGATTGTAGCAGTATTAGTGCAATTGCGACAGAGAGAATAGAGTACTATCGGTGATTTTTTATTTGCACTAACATACAATTTTTTAGGATGAGCTTTCAGGGTATGTCCCCTCCTTCAAGGTCCAAGTAGTACTGAGCCACAAAAGTTTTAACAGAATGTAAAAAAAAAAAAAGAAAAACAAACACATACAAATCAATGTGTATGGTAATGGGAATAAAGCTGTCAGCAAGTGAGAGGGAGAGCTATAGACTGGGGAGGTGACAGTCACAGAGGGGGGTCGTCAAACTGTAGTATAATAGGTAAGGAAACCAGTATCTAAATTTAGGCCGTTATTTTTTGTCAAAAAGAAGTATCAAATCAAGTTCAAATGTTTTCCTTTTCTGGATAGTTCTGAAATTCCCTTTTAAGGCTTCATGTACACAGGATGTTTTACAACCTCTCCTGAACGATTTAACTTGACAGATAGTAACCCACGTTTAAAATGTGCATTTTGCCACGTTTAGCGCCATTTTGCCGCATTTGCGTTTAGAAGTATATATATATATATATATATATATATATATATATATATATATATATATATATATATATATATATATATATATATATATATATATATATATATATAATTGTATGTTATTTTATTTTTTTTTCAAAATAGGCAAAAACGAAAAACGCCTGTAATCGAAACGTGTGTTATCGCGTTTAGGCGTGTTTAAAGCGTTTGCCGCTTTAAAGGCCTCTAAACTCAGCTTCTGAACCAATTTTTTTTTGCGTTCCAAAGAAATCCTTTAAACTCAACTGCCTAGAAACGACTGTAAACGACCATATGTACATGTACTGATAATCTAACAAATGAGAGTTCAGGGGCAGAAAAAAAAAAGCCCAACTGCTACTAAACATATATTTACCAGCAGCAGTGTACATGAGTTCTAAGAAAAACAATGAGGTCTTCTATAGTGTGGCCCGGTTGTGAGAAGTGATGTCCCACAGGTGTGAAGAAACTCTTTGGGGGTTATTTACGAAAAGCGAAATCCACTTTGCACTACAAGTGCAAAGTGCACTTGAAATTGCTCTGAAAGTGAACTTGGAAGTTCAGTCGCTGTAAATCTAAGGGGTAGAGCTGAAATGAGGGGAAGCTCTGCTGATTTTATCATCCAATCATGTGCAAGCTAAAATGCTGTTTATTTTCCTTGCATGTCCCCCTCAGATCTACAGCAACTGCACTTCCAAGTGCACTTGTAGTTTGCACTTGTAGCGCAAAGTGGAGTTGCTTTTAGTGAATAATCCCTGTTTATGTTCCTTGATGGTACGTCTGTGCAAATTTATCCTCGCTTGCAACTTCTGTCCTGTTTTACCAACATAAGATCCTTTGCTACACGTTTTGCATGGATGAGGTACACAACATTACTGGAGGTACAGCTGTAAGAGCCCATGATATTGAAGGTCCCATTTGTGTGTGCGACACTCTTTGATAGATACCATAGATACAAAGTTGATGCTGGTGATTTTATACATGATGGAAGAGCCCACAAATGTATCTTTCTGGTCTGAAACTCTATTTATTTCTAAAAATCTTTCTATGTCTAATATCTGTTATCCACCACTGTGTTTGTTGGTAGACTTAACAGATCAAGACATGGGTCAGCAGAAAAGGCAATTCTCCATCTTCTTCAAAACAAAAAAACATTATACTGGAAGAGCCATAACCCCTTCCCCATCAAGCTTCCAGTTTTTTTTTTTTGTTTTTTTTTTTTTGCTTCATTGAACAAGCTGATGCACAGCTGCACCAGAATTTGCACTCTCCAGTTTTAGTAAATTAACCCAATATATTGTGCACTGCAAGTTCATTTGCTCTAGATCTGATGAGAAGCTCTGCTAATTTCTATCATCCAATCATGTGCAAGCAAAAATTCTGTTTTTTTGTTTTCCTTGCATGTGATTGAAAATTCTTTGCAAATTAAACCTTTGTGCTAATTCAAGTTGGTCCTACATATCAAAGTATAGTTGGTTGTCTAGGAATGATTTGACCACCAAAAGATTTTGGGAGTTCTTTGAGTATGTTCAGATTGGCCAAGTATGCATATTTTTTCACTTTAGGTAAGAAGAGTAAAGTGCAGTCATACATTTTGCGCCAGATAAGTAAGCGGAAATAATAGAAAGTTAAATACCCCAACATGCCTGATTACCACCCCCTGAGATAAGTTATTTGGAGTTTAGTGAAGTCTAATAGCATCATCCTCCCAAAGCTGACTGGATCTGGGGACAATCCCTTGATACTATGGATACTTTTGATTCTACCATTATGTCTTACTTTTGCTGAAAACTACATCTACACACTTACTTCTGGTTTTGTTTGCTTTTAAGGTCGGGTCGTATGTATGGCTAGCATGCTTGGAAGAATGGGAAGCCCATCCCGGTCAAGCTACTGCATTTCCAAATATGGAGTAGAGGCCTTTTCTGACTGTCTACGACAAGAGATGTACAAGTGGGGGGTGAAGGTCATTGCTATTGAACCTGGAAACTTTATAGCTGCCACTGGAATATTCAC
Source organism: Rana temporaria (assembly GCF_905171775.1). NCBI lineage: Eukaryota > Metazoa > Chordata > Amphibia > Anura > Ranidae > Rana > Rana temporaria. The sequence continues at coordinate 184,688,235 of NC_053492.1, forward strand.
CAAAGAAGGAGTAGAAAGACGTGGAAAAGAGATGTGGGAGCAAGCTTCAGAAATTGTACGTGGCGATTATGGGAGCGTTCATTTTTCTCAGCAGGTTGCCAGAATGAAAGCTTTTGTTAGTTCTGGTCAGAAAGATATGACTGCTGTTCTCGATGCAATCACACATGCATTATGCTCTAAATGCCCCAATACACGGTACAGTCCTGTAGACACCTATTACTGGATAAAGCTGCAGCTCATGTCCCACCTTCCTGCTGGCATTGCAGACTGGATTTATGTTCACTGAAGAATGTTGAAAGTACTGATGAATCTACGTGTGCAAGTTTAAGTGTGCTGTATTAAATACCATGTATGCCGTGTTTTTTTCCAGGAAGGTCAGTACTAAAACTGTACCAACTGCTCTGGTTATGAATAAATCAACTTGAAAACATGCTTTCCTCCTTAAAACTTTTTTTTTATTCTGCAACAGTTGGCTCTTCACTTGTTGGGGAGAATGTATAACAGCGTATTCCTTTTGAACAACATTCACAGCCGCTGTCAAGATGTAATTTGCTTTATTGGCTTTGGCAGCGCAGGGGTACGTTTTTCCTTGACCAGGAACTACTTTTGGAAATCGGTGCAGTGCCACAAAGTCAGTGTCGCTGCCGGCAATAGGCTGCCATTTGATATGCGATTTGACCTGTCAAATCGCGCTGATGTGAAGGGTAAGTCTACTCCTTCCCCCCCTCCCTCACACACCAATGAACTTGCCTAGTTTAGCCACAAGCCTTGATTCCAGGGCCTGTAGTACAGCTGTTTTTCCCTGCATGAACCCCACAACAGACAGTCAACCTAAAATATACAGAGCTTTAAAATTTCAGAAGATTGCATTCAAAATACTTACATTTGGTCAACAGACATTAGAGCAATTTATAAAAATGGAAATCGATAAAATGTACACCTGAGACCTGATACTGAAATCTACAACGACTTTCTGTGTGTGGATTCAGCAATATAATATACAGTGCCTTTGTATTCACCCCCCTTGGCATTTTTCGTGTTTTGTTGCCTCACAACCTGGAGTAACATGGATTGTTTGAGGATTTGCATTATTTAATTTACAGAACATGCCCACAACTTTGAAGATGTTTTTTTTTTTCTTATTGTGAAGCAAACAATAAATAAATAGGACAAAATTACAGAAAGTAAATTTGCATAATTATTCACCCCCCTAAACTCAATACTTTGTAGAGCCACCTTTTGCGGCTATCACAGCTCCAAGTCACTTTGGCTAATCTCTGAGCTTGCTACATCCTACCACTGTGATTTTTGCCCATTCCTCCTTGCAAAACTGCTCCTTCAAGTTGGATGGTTTGCGCTTGTGAACAGCAATCTTTAAGTCTGACCACAGATTTTCTATTGGATTGAGGTCTGGACATTGACTAGACCATTCCAATACATTTACATGTTTCCCCTTAAACCACTCAAGTGTTACTTTAGCAGTGTGTTTGGGGTCATTGTGCTGCTGGAAGGTGAACCTCCATCCTAGCCTCAAATCACACACAGAGTGGTACAGGTTTTGCTCAAGAATATCCCTGTATTTAGCACCATCTATCTTTCCCTCAACTCTGACCAGTTTCCCAGTCCCGACTGCTGAAAAATGGGAATGGTGTTCTTTGGGTGATGTGATCTGTTGGGTTTGCGCCAGACAGCGTTTTGTTTGATGGCCAAAAAGTTAAATTTTAGTCTCGTCAGACCAGAGCACCTTTCTCCATACATTTTGCGAGTCTCCCACATGCCTTGTTTGCAAACTCAAAACGTGCCATTTTTTTTTTTTTGCTGAAAGTAATGGCTTTCTTCTGGCCACTTTGCCATAAAGCCCAACTCTATGGAGCGTACAGCTTATTGTCGTCCTATGTACAGATACTCCAGTCTCTACTGTGGAACTCTGTAGCTCCTCCAGGGTTACCTTAGGTCTCTGTGCTGCCTCTCTGATTAATGCCCTCCTTGCCCAGTCCGTGAGTTTTGGTGTCCGGCCGTCTCTTGGCAGGTTTGCTGTTGTGCCATATTCTTTCCATTTTGGTTATGATAGATTTGATGGTGCTCCTAGGGATCATCAAAGATTTGGATATTTTTTTTATAACCTAACCCTGACTTGTACTTCTCAACAACATTGTCCCTTACTTGTTTGGAGAGTTCCTTGGTCTTCATGGCAGTGTTTGGTTAGTGGTGCCTCTTTCTTAGGTGTTGCAGCCTCTGGGGCCTTTCAAAAAGGTGTGTGTGTGTGTGTGTGTGTGTGTGTGTGTGTATGTAATGACAGATCATGTGACACTTAGATTGCACACAGGTGGACATCATTTCACTAATCATGTGACTTCTGAAGGTAATTGGTTGCAGCAGAGCTTTTTATGGGCTTCATAACAAAGGGGGTGAATACATACGCACATGCCAATTATCATTTTTTTATTTCTGAAAAAATTGTTTTATGTATATATTTTTCTAATTTTACTTCACCAACTTAGACTATTGTGTTCTGATCCATCACATATAATTCAGATTTAAAAAAAAAACATTGAACAAAAAAGGCTGTAATGTAAATAAATAGGTAAAAAGCCAAGGGGGTGAATACTTTTGCAAGGCACTGTAGAACGTTGGGACCACAGATACCAGGATGCTGTGGCAAGGCTCTGTGACTTGCACATGCGTTTGCAAATGCGTGCTGACAAAACTCCTGTTTTTAACGCATACTGTTAGACAGGTTTATTTGGTTATATGTGTAGTGAGTTAATTGCGCTCCCCTTCTTTTTTTCCTTTATTTATCACCACCTGTTTCTAAGTGCTGATTAAATTATTAATCGTCAACACACAACACCTCTATTAAAATAAAAAAATGTGCTAAAATTGTTCTCATGGGGAATACAAATGCACCCAAAAGAGGTATAAACCTATGTGCAACTTGCGTGAATCTATCTATGCGATTAACATAATGCTCATATAGTGCTTTAGTACCCTTATCCAATATATTAAAAGTGACTACCTGGGAAAGAGCACCCAAATCTTGACTCCACAGCTGCCACCTGCAGCACCTGGGGCTGGAAGAACACCCCAATACAGAGACCGCATAATTGCTCTAACAATCAGGATCAGAGTTTAACTACAATCTGATCTACACATAAATTTAGATAGCACCAGTACTATATAGTACATAGGCGCTACAGGGGATTCCCCTTTATACTCTTATTTGTACACGAAAACATCCACATTCTTTTTCTTCCCTGGAGGAGGCACATAGTCTCTTTAACCATCTTCACCTCCTGACATAGCGAGTACCTTGGGCTCTCAACCGAGCTCCCAACGCTCTCTTCACTTGACCCCCTCATTGGAAAAGAAGACCTGCACTCTCCCTCACACTACCCCTCTGACATTGGGAGACTAAACAGCCATGGAGATCATTCCTTCTTCAACACCACCTTTCCCCATCTTTGGGGACCTAGGGTGGACTCCCTAGGGCAGGGGTGGCAAACACAAGGCCCGCGGGCCGAATCCGACCCACCAGGCCTTGTCATGTGGCCCGCACAGCAGGTTCCGGCCGCTACCACTTTTTCTCTGCCAGGTATCCGAGGCAACAAGGGAAAACAACCTCCTCAGTCCTGCGAGTAGCACGGCTTTGTATTAGCACATGCACGGCCATTCTCCATGACAACAAGAGTAAACCTCTCCGCTCTGTCGTCGTCTCTGCTGCCGCTCTGTCTCCACCTCTGATGCCGCTATGTCTCCGCCTCCACTCTGTCTCAACCTCTGCCACTGCTCTGTCTCCGATGCCGCTATGTCTCCGCCTCCACCGCCGCTCTGTCCCCACCTCCACTCTGTCTCAGCCTCTGCCGTCGCTCTGTCGCCGATGCCGCTCTGACACCGCCTCCACCCTGCCTCAGCTCTCTTGCCTCCCCAGTCCCTCCAGTGAGTGGCAGAGATTGCAGACAGCTCTGTTTTTTCCCCCATCCAGTGGGCTGCGTCCTGAGGACGGGCTTTTTAGGCACTTGTGATGTTGTTGAAGAGAGACAGTGTTGTGCTGTCTATTTATTACTGATATTAAACAGATCCGCTCATAGAGGTAGGTACCAACTTATAGCCCAATACAAAGAGAGGGAGCCGCCTATACAGGAAGGTACCAAAGCTGGGCCAGGTAGGAGAGAGTGCAGATGTGAGGAAACTTGGGGGGGCCATGTGAAGGCAGATGTGTGCAGAGGTGGGGGATGAGAGGAGAGTAATGGGTGCAGAGGTCAGAACTAAAGAAGGAGGGGTGGAAATTAGATGTTGCACACTGCATAGTACACTCCTGACCCCTCCACTCTGTACGTAGCGCAATCCTAACCCCTCCACTCTGTACGTAGCGCAATCCTGACCCCTCCACTCTGTACATAGCGCAATCCTGACCCCTCCACTCTGTATGTAGCGCAATCCTGACCCCTCCACTCTGTACGTAGCGCAATCCTGACCCCTCCACTCTGTACGTAGCGCAATACTGACCCCTCCACTCTGTACGTAGCGCAATCCTGACTCCTCCACTCTGTAAGTAGCGCAATCCTTACCCCTCCACTCTGTACGTAGCGCAATCCTGACCCCTCCACTCTGTACGTAGCGCAATCCTGACTCCACTCTGTATGTAGCGCAATGATAATAAAGAGTAGATACATAGTCCTACATAAGGATGAGCTCCAGCGTGTTCGCATAGCACATGTGCAGAGCCCACCAGGAAGTCTGCATGGCGCTGCGCTAATCACAGCCAGGGAGACATTTCCTGATCTCTGCAGCCGAGCATCGGGACAATGTCTCCCTGGCTGTGATTAGCGCAGCGCCGTGCAGACTTCCTGGCGGGCTCTGCATGTGTACTATGCGAACACGCTGGAGCTCATCCTTAGTCCTACAGATACAACTGGCCCTTTGAGGAAAGCCATACTGCTGATGCGGCCCCCAATGAATTTGAGTTTGACACCCCTGCCCTAGGGAATCATCACCCTTCTATTCCAATTTGGTCTCTCTCTTTAAGGGAATCTACCTGGATGTTGTTCTGATGGTATCCTCTCTGTATTTATGAATTGTCCTGATGTTTCTTTGAACTTCCTACACTTCAAAGCTGCTCTTCATCTGAACTCTCATGCCGCATACACATGATCGGAATTTCCGACAACAAATGTTCGATGGGAGCTTATCGGAAATTCCGACCGTGTGTATGCTCCATCGAACATTTTCCGACAACAAAAATTTGAGAGCTGGTTCTCAAATTTTCCGACAACAAAATCAGTTCTCGTAAATTTCGAGAGTGTGTAGCCAATTCCAACGCACAAAATTCCACGCAAGCTCTGAATCAAGTACGAGACGGAAGTGCTCGGTCTGGTAAAACTAGTGTTCGTAATAGAGATAGCACATTCGTCACACTGTGACGGACTGAAAAGCACGATGCTGAAAAGGGGAATCGTCTCTCACCAAACTTCTACTAACACGAGATTAGCAGAAGGAGCCCAAAGGGTGGCGCACTTGGTATTGAACTTCCCTTTTATAGTGCCGTCGTACATGTTGTACGTGACCGCGTTCTTGTTGATCGAAATTCCGACAACATAACTGTTTTTTGAAGGGCCTTCTACATTTTCTTAACCCTCTCTTTGAAAAATTAACAGTGCCTCCAGATCCTTGCACCTCATTTTGCTCCCCAGGAACTTTACTATTGATGTCCCTGAATTACTCCATAATTTCCATGACCTCTGTGCCTTTTGCTTTATGAGTGACTTGCCTAAATGTTACTTTGTTTTTGACCACCTTTTGTTGCCTTACAAATGCAAGACAGTGATTTTTGACCCTTTTAGCCCTCACTTTACCCTTACTGCCCTCATAATTGAGAGCTTTCATGCGGGGGTTGCTGTTGTTTTTTGTTCCCTCTTACAGCTGCTTAACTTTTTCTTTTGAGTTAGTATGTTAAGAATTTTTACTGATTGACCTGATGGGGTGTCCTTGGGAATATGGGGTATCTTGCATACATTTTAATTACATGCTTTCCTATCTCTGTCCCTAAAGTGTATTTTAGTGTTCTTTTGGTCACCATAGTGGTTAAATCCTTACTTACCATCCATCTAGCTCTCCCTAGTTTGTTCACGTGTCCACCCCTAGATTCTTGTTACAGTTTTACATAATGTTTTGTATCCTACTTGATTTTTCCAAAGTCTACTGATTGGTGCTCACTCTCATCCGGGTCCTTAATATTGGTTTCCTCTTGATACTATTTCTTTGCTCACCATTTGCTCACCCTTCTATACACACCTTGCATCCAGACATCACCGGCAACCCCCACACATGGTGATGCCTGGGTGTACTACCGCTTTCTGCTTTTGTAGTACTATTTTAATGTTGTGATTTCTTCCCTACTTTTCTTTCTTTGTATCTCCTTCATCTACCTTATCCCATCCTTGCCCTTCTTCACCCTCACGCCTGGCTGACATAGCGTTCCATGTTGCTACCCATTACCTTACTTTTCACCAGTGATCCACTAGATCAGCCACTCTCCAAACTCCCTTGTTGGCACCTTCTAATTATACTCTTATTTCCCACAATGTAGAAATGGCATTTAACCACTTCTCTTCCCACCATGCCAATGAGAGGGAGCAGTGCCCGCATTACAGGGGGTCGGCGAGTGGGAGTGGTGCCCGCATCACAGGGGGGTGGCGAGAGGGAGCGGTGCACGCATTACAGGGGGGTGGTGAGAGGCTGAGACATGAACGAAGCTGGATTCGGCTTTGATCGGGTCTCCGATGTAAAATCCAGGAAGCGACGTCACGATGTCACTCCTAGTTTACTCAGCTGCCAATGGCAGAGGTTTAAAAAAAATTACAGTATTCAAGAACGCAGATTTTGGCGATCAGAATACTTTTAAGTGCAAAGGAGGGATTTGGGGTCTTTTAGACCCCCGATCCCTCCATAAAGAGTACCTGTCACTGCCTATTACTGTCACAAGGGATATTTACATTCCTTGTGACAGCAATAAAAGTGATAAGATTTTTTTCTTAAAGGGACAGTGTTGAAAAAAAAAAACGCCCTCGTCCCCACGTGCTCGTGCAGCAAAGAAAATACATAGGTAAGTCACTCCCGCAAATGTAAACGGTGTTCCAATCACACAAGATTGTCAGAGTGAGAGCAATAATTCAATTGTCAATGGGCTTCCCGCTGAAACTTTTTTTTGGTGACTGGGTAGGTGTACAATACCCCATACTCATTCACATAGGGGGGGCAGGATCTGGGGGCCCCCTTGTTAAAGGGGGCTTCCAGATTATGATAAGCCCCCTGACTGCAGACCCCAACAACCACAGCCCAGGGTTGTTGGGAAGAGGACCTTGTCCCCATCAACATGGGGACAAGGTGCTTTATGGTGGGGGGCAGAGCCCCCCCTCCCATGTTGAGGGCATGTGGCCTGGTGTGGTTCAGGAGGGGGGTGCTTTCTTATCATTCTCCCTTTCCTGGCATGCCAGGCTGCATGCTCAGATAAGGGTCTGTTATGGATTTTAGGGGGAGACCCCATGCAGGTATTTTTTTTGTGTGTGGATCTGGTATGGATTGGAGGGACTCCACAGCATTTTTACCACCGCAGATACTGAGGCTCTAGAAAGCAGGGGAGCTGTGTCCAGGGCTGCATTGCAGACATATTTGAGGCCATGCACCAACTGGTCAGCCATTTCTACGCAAACCGGGGAAACTTGTTGTCTTTCCAACTCCTGGTGCAAAATTTTAGCCCATTCTGTAAGTGTGACACCAGAGCCGCAGCCAAAACTGCCCGTAATGCAGATCCCAGCATGGTAAACATGAACCGGGCCACCGCCTCGGACCTCCTATCCGCAGGGTCCTTAAATGCAGGGGTCCCCTCAACCGGAATAGTGGTTACTTTGTTTAACCGGAATACCGGGGGGTCCACAACCGGGGGAGATGCCCATTTTTTCAGAGGGCTCTCTTCAAAAGGGTAACGGACCGCCATGCGTTTTGGGACCGAAAAGGTCCTCTGCGGTCATTCCCATTCCTTGTCTATAAACGTATCAAAATCAGTTACATAAGGAAACACATTAGTAGTGCGGGTCGGCTTGTGGGACCCAAAAGAGACTGACACATCAGTAGATGCCCCAGCCGCATTCTCCAGGTTGAGGGTTTTCCGCACTGCGGTGATAAGTGCTCCAACAAGCGCCTTGTCCTGCCCTGACCCGAACACGGAGTCTTCCTCACTGTCCAAATGGTCCTGTTCTGCATACTCTGACCCCTCAGAACAGGGGTCCTGTTTCACAGCCAGGCCCGAGTCCGAGTCAGAGCTTTCCATAGGAAGATGGTAGGGGGCTTTTTTTTTTACCCCCCCTGCGCCCGCGCACCGCTTCCACCCTGGCAACAAATGATTCCAGGACCGCTGACAAAGCATCCACAGGTACCACAGGTTCAAGGTCACCGGTTGCTACCACCGGAATGTCTGGGGAAGAAAACGCCAGCTTCTGACGCCATGCTGACCCACACACTTGACAGCCACTCGGGGAACAAGTCAAGGTACAAGAAAAGGCCCACCCTCCTAGCTGCCCAGACCGAGAGGTATTCCCAGAAGACTCACTGCCCTGACCCAGGCACTGCTTCAGCGCAGCCGTCCGCTCTAAACTCCTGCACAGAGTGTGCCTGAGGTGTCTCTGAAGTAATCTGCCATTCGTGTTGTTCAGAATGACAAACCAGCGCTAGAGGTCCAGCCAATGTAAAAATCCCCACAAAGATGGCCACTGGTTACCTCAGGAAAAAAGAGCGTGAGCTACAAGAAAATGGCCGACCGCTGTATGAGCTATAGAAACAGCGCGGCTACAAGAAAATGGCTGCCAGCTGTATTAGCATTAGGAACTGCGCGGCTTTCTGAGGTAAAAATTCAAATAAAAGGCCGCAAAAACACTGGGCCTCCGAGCGGAGGCCCCCCACAAGGCAGACCACCCACACTAGAGCCCCCCTCAGGGACCCCCGGCGAGGTACACAGCAGGCCCAGCAAAGCATGGGAAGGAGGGATGGACGGGGAGAGAGGAAAGGGAGGACTAGAAACCCCCTAATCGACCACCCCAGGAATGCCCAGCTGTTCCATCCTGCCAAGACAGGAGGAACCTTACTTACCCGTCCGTGCGAAGACTTGCTGGTGCGTTTCTGACAGACCTACTTCCGAGCAGTACGGCATAGCTGTCGGCCACGGTTCACTGTGACTTAGACAGCAGTAGCCCAGTCATATGTGAACCCCGGAGCATATAGCTCACCGGCCACCCCTGGAGCAAACGGGCATGTCGTGTCCGACCAATCGCGTAGCTAAGGGCTGCTCACACTCGATGGCCGGACTGGGGAGACTACAAGGATCTATATTATCCGGCCTGTCACACAGCCGGCAGTTCATAGTAGATCTCAGGATCAAAAATAAAAGTTCTTCAGGACCATGGGCCCAAAGGGAGCCAGGTTCTTCTCTACTAGGCAGAAAAAAAAACTGAGCTGCTGAGTGCAGTGTGAGGGGTTATGACCAGAGGGACCGCCCCCTGGGCGGGGCTGTTCAGCTTTGCTAAAGATTACATGTTTTAACTATTAACATGTCTGCCTATTCCTCTCCTGCTAGACGGAACATAACCCTACAGTGAAGAATTTAAGAAAGCTGTGTCCGTCCATCTCCTCAGTTTAGGCCGATATGTATTCTTCTACATATTTTTGGTAAAAAAATTGCTATCAGCGTATATTGTTTGGTTTGCGCAACAAATATAGCATCTACAAAATAGGGGATAGTTTTATGCCATTTTTATTATTATTATTTTTTTTATTAGTAATGGCCGCGATCTGCAATTTTTATTGTGACTGCGACATTATGGCGGACACATCGGACACCATTGTCATTTATACAGCGATCAGTGCTATAAAAATGTACCGATTACTGTGTAAATGACACTGTCAGGGAAGGGGTTAAACACTGAAGGGTTAAGTGTGTCCTAGGGAGTGATTCTAACAGTGAGGGAAAATGGGCTACCAGTAACACAACACTGGTTAACAGTGACACGACACTGATCAATGCTCCAGATCATAGGGAGCATTAGATCACGGTCCTGTCACTAGGCAGAACAGGGAAATGCCTTGTTTGCATCTCCCCGTTCTGCAGCTCCGTGAGACGATCGTGGGCACTCGGCGGACACCGAGTCCACGGGCAAGCTCACTGAGCACCCGGCGGGGGGCGCACATGCACCGCCGGCGGTGCCCACTCGCCCCCATGGTGGCAAATTCAAAGGTAGGGTTGCCACCTTTTCTTCAAGCCAAACCCGAACACTTTAGCGGCACAGGGCACGTTTGCAGCAAACAGTGGGTGTGGCCAACCTGCTCTTGCTGACATCATGGCTCCCCCTCAGTGATGCCAAACCTGCCCCTAGACAGCGGCCCGCATCTCCCGAATGGCAACAGATTTTTGAGTGACTACCTCAGTTACTTGGGGAGCCACAGCCCAGTCTAAATAATGTGTCCGGGTTTCAGGCAGACTGAAACCTGGACACAAGATCCAAAACCTGAATTGTCCGGGTGAATCCTGGACACGTGGCAACCCTATTCAAAGGGGCGTACAGGTACGTCACTTTGCGCAGCCGTGGCATTCTGCTGACATATATATGTACATGCGGCGGTCGATTTTTTAAATGTTTTTTTTTGCATTGATATACGTCCCTCCCAGGGCAGTACCTGGGCCCCGATACCCTTTTTTTGGCCAATTACAGATCCAAACTTTTGTGATGTTTAAGAGTTCAGCAAATCCCATTTTGAGTTTCTTCTTTAGCTTCAGGTAGAAAGCTGAAATTATTTATAAGCTGCCATCAGGCAGTAATTTTGAATTGGTTTGGAGTGCCCCCATACATCAGCGCCAAGCCATGAGCTCATACGGGAGAACCGAGCACACGCTGCCTATGTCCCATCAGCGTCGCTGTTTCCATAGTGACGCCTCAGTCCAGGAAGTTGCGGCGTTGTTTTTCGGCGTCCTCCTGCCAGGCCGGATGTGACGTGAAATCCACTGCCGATGACGTCCGGGCGGTGACAGGGAGAGAAGGCGGCCGGTGAGGGCTAAGTGCCGGCGGGAGCCTCGATTATCAGTATGGATGATCAGACACAGAGGCCGATTAAAGGCATTCTGAAGAACAAGAGCTCCAAGAAGAGCGGCGTCCGTGTGCTGCCCAAGGATGATCTCGCCCAGGACAGAGAGGACGATCAGAGGTGGGAGGGGGCCGACTCTGAGGGGAGGGGGGCTCTGCCTGAGGTACTCCACATAACTGCGTACAACAACCTGTCGCCTCTAAACACCTGACATAGAGACATGCCTATGGTCCGGACATCACACTCACAGCTAGATAATGAGCCTGATGTACCTGACAGGAAGTATAACATGTTCTGAGGTGATCGGCAGTCTCTACACCACGCGTGCCAATCCCACACTGCGCACCCCTCTGAAACTTGTTCCACTTTACTAGTGAAATCGTCTATGAGTCCTAAAGGACACGAGGTTCTCATTAGGAAGGGAATCCTGATACACCAATGCACAATTTGGGACATGCTAAAAGGAATGCCAATAGAGAATAATTAGGGGGGGGGGATTAGTGACAGGGTCTTTAGACATATCACATTTATTTTTTGCAAACCTACTTTTAAATATCAGTGGCCATCTTTAATATTGAGATTAGGTGGTCATTCCTTTTAGTATTGTCCCCACAATGTCAATATGTTCATGCATCTTTACTGCTGCACAATCGTCTGTTTAAAAATAACTGACAGATTTGATTTAGATCAGGGATCTCCAAACTGCGAACCCCCCCCCAGGCTGGACGTGGCCCTTTGCTTGATTTTATCTGGCCCTTAGGGCATTTTTTTTTACACTGATAGAAGACATTATTTCTATCGCCGACCCCCTGTGATGCGGGCGCCACTTTTTTCTTTTTTATCTTTAAAGCATTAAGATAAAAAGCCTTCTATGTGCAGCAGCACCCCTAAAACTTACTTGAGGTCCCTCTCTGTCCAGCAATGTCCACGAGTGTCTCAGCCATTAGAGATTTTCCCTCCTGATTGGCGCCATTGGCTCCCACTGCTGTCAATCAAAGTCAGCTGGCCAATCAGGAGAGAGGGCCGGGTCAGGGCTTTGTGTCTGAATGGACATGGGTTACTGTGACTTGCCTCGGGTGCCCCCATAGCAAGCTGCTTGCTGTGGGGGGCACTGAACAGGAGGGAGGGGCAAGGAGAGCCGAAAAAAACCCAGAGAAGAGGAGGATCCGGCCTGCTTTGTGCAAATTTACTGCAACAGAGCAGGTAAGTATGACATGTTTGTTACATCAGGGAGGAGAACTCTGAGAGCTGATTGGAGGGAAGGGCCCCCCTTCACACAGGGACGGTGCTGAAACTGTCAATCACAGGCTGCATTCTCCCCTGTCACTTGGTTTTTCTTGGTGTCATGAAAACTTGTCAGAAGTGATTCATGTTGATGGCAGAGGAATGGAGCAGCAGACAGAAATTATGTTTAGGGGGGGTATTTACTAAAGCTGGAGCTTGCAAAATCTAGTGCAGCTCTGCATAGAAACCAATTAGCTTCCAGTTTGTATTGTCAAAGCTTAATTGAACAAGCTGAAGTTAGAAGCTGATTGGCTTGCCGATTCTGAGTGTTCCAGTTTTAGTAAATCTCCCCCGTATACACTATAGAGGGATTTGCTTTGTTTTTATATTTTGTCTGAGGTTTACAACCACTTTAATAGTTCTAGTTGAGAGGTCACCTGGAGTCTTGACAGTTCACATTCTACCAGTGGCTTAATATGCTGCTCAACATGTTGTCTCCTGCCTAACAATACTATTAGAGTAATGTGTTTTTTAGGAATGTAACAACTGCGGTTTATAATGCTGTTATTGTTAACGTTTCAACATGAATACAGCTTGTATTATGTGCCTAGATTTGGGTAGTTGATGGCGGTTGTCATACTTTAGAGGTGCTCTCACATCTGACTCTAAGAGGTGTCCCTAGACAAACTAAGAAAAAGTAGTATACATTCTCCATAGGAAGGCCTGCATAATTGGAATCATTTTAACCACTTAAGCCCGGACCTTTAGGCAGCTTAATGCCCAGGCCAGGTTTTGCGATTCGGCACTGCGTCGCTTTAACAGACAATTGCGCGGTCGTGCGACATGGCTCCCAAACAAAATTGGCGTCCTTTTTCCCCCACAAATAAAGCTTTCTTTTGGTGGTATTTAATCACCTCTGCGGTTTTTATTTTTTGCGCTATAAACAAAAATAGAGCGACAATTTTGAAAAAAATTCTATATTTTTTACTTTTTGCTATAATAAATATCCCCCAAAAACATATATAAAAATGTTTTTTTTTCCTCAGTTTAGGCCGATACGTATTCTTCTACCTATTTTTGGTAAAAAAAATCGCAATAGGCGTTTATCGATTGGTTTGCGCAACATTTATAGCGTTTACAAAATAGGGGATAGTTTTACTGCATTTTTATTAATTTTTTTTTTTTACTACTAATGGCGGCGCTCAGCGTTTTTTTTTTTTTTTCCGTGACTGCGACATTATGGCGGACACTTCGGACAATTTTGACACATTTTTAGGACTATTGTCATTTTCACAGCAAAAAATGCATTTAAATTGCATTGTTTATTGTGAAAATTACAGTTGCAGTTTGGGAGTTAACCACAGGAGGCGCTGTAGGAGTTAGTGTTCACTTAGTGTGTGTTTACAACTGTAGGGGGGTGTGGCTGTAGGACTGACGTCATTGATCTAGTCTCCCTATATAAGGGATCACTCGATCGATGCAGCGCCATAGTGAAGCACGGGGAAGCCGTGTTTACATACGGCTCTCCCCGTTCTTCAGCTCCGGGGAGCGATCGCGACGGAGCGGCTATAAACGAATAGCCGCGCTGTCGTCCCCGATCGCTCCCCGCGGGAATCCGACCGCCGCATATAGCGGGGGGGGGGTGGGGTCCCGATCGGACCCCCCACCCGCTAGAAGGCAAGGACGTACAGGTACGCCAATGTGCCTGTACGTGCCATTCTGTGGACGTACATTTACATGCGGCGGTCGGGAAGTGGTTAAAGTGGTTATAAACTTCAGACATGAAAAAATCAACAAAGGATATTCCTCCATCTGTACTTGTCTCAATAAAAGTGTTTTTCTTAACCCCAAAAATAAATATGCAGATCCTGGTCCCTTAAAGCAGATTGCACAGCGTGTGTGTATATTAACAAACCCTTTAAGAGCACTAAAACCCCTTTCACACTGAGCTGTCCATAGCGTCAGCGGTAAATCGCTGCTATTTTTACCACCGCCGCTATGGGCGGATTTGCGGCGCATTTCGGCCGCTAGCGTGGCGCATTTAACCCCCACTAGCGGCTGAGAAAGGGTTAAAACCGCCGCTGAGGCAGCGCATTGCAGATGGCATAGCTACGCTGTCCCATTGGTTTCAATGGGCAGCAGCGGTGGAGGAGCGGTACACAGACCGCTCCTTCACCATTTCAACAATGCGGCTAGCAGGACTTTTTTTTTTACCATCCTGCTAGCGCAACGCTCTCGGGCTTTCACACTGGAGACAATGGAGCAGCTTTTTAAGGGCGGATTGCAGGTGCTATTTTTAATGCTATGGCGCCTGCAATACACCCTCAGTGTAAAAGGGCTCTTTCTGTTTGCTTCATTCCTCATCAGCACGAGTCACTTCTGTTCCTGACACCAAGAGAAAAAAGGTGACATGGGAGGGACCTTTAGCTGATTGACAGCCTCATCTCTGTTGCTGTGTGAAAGGGGGGGGGCTGTCCCTTCCCTCCAATCAGCTCTCACAGCTCTCCTTACCGAGCTCTACAAAGTGTAACTTCAACTCGCCACCCCCTTGTTTTCTGACAGCTCGGACAAGCTTTATAAATTCTTCACTTTTAATGGTGTGTAAAGAAGAGAAGGCTGCAGATAAACAGATACAACTTACTATATGTAAGAGATTTTTTCATCTCTGTGTATCACCTGAGCATAGTCACTTCACTGGGTATATGTAAGGGCTTATAGCCACTTTAAGACTGAATATTCAGATGCTTGCCTAGTCCAATTATTTCTGGTTCTCTTAAAGACAGATTTGCCTGCCCTATGCCATATTCATTTTAAATATGTATTTTGCCTTAATGTTTACATGCTTTTAAAATGGTTGTAAACCCTTACAGACCACTTATACCTACAGGTAATCCTAGATTACGGCTTACATGTAGGTGCAACCAATATCTCCTAAACCTACACGTTTTAGGAGATATTTGCAAAAAAGACAACGGCACAGGCGCACTGAGCGTGCCGTAAGTGAATGGGGTCATGTCGTTAGTGGCGGCGAATGCGTGGCAGTGACGTCATCGTGGCTCCGGCCAGTAACTGCGCTGGAGCCACGATACCTGGAAGTCACTCCGGGAGACATGGAGGAGGCAAACGAGGGCGGCTGTGGGGGCTTCGATCTCAGGTAAGTACTTCATAATGAGTTAGTATGCTATGCATACTAGCTCATTATGCCTTTGTCTTACAGGGTGTGTTTTTTTTTTTTTAGGAGGCTTTACTTCCTCTTTAAAGGCTTTGATTACCTATTCAGCTTCTAGAGCCAATGATCAAGTATAGTAGCCTACAAAAACATTGGAGCTTTGTGTCCATGTGTTGGGCACACTGGTTGTTGGGAGGCATCTGGCAGCTGTTTGGTATGACTAGGCAGATTACTGAATATATCGTCATTCAAATTGAGGCTGAATTGTTTTTTGTTTTGAAGATATTTTGACTTGGAGTTTTGTTTGTATTTGCTTCTAGTAAGAAGTCACAGAAGTGGGATGAAATGAATATTCTGGCAACATATCACCCTTCTGACAAAGACTATGGCTTAATGAAAATAGACGAGCCTAGCACACCCTACCACAGGTAAGGATGTCGGACAAATGTATGGCAACCACTCAGATGACTCTAGATGAGTAATATAAAATCCTTGTGATTATAATTTAGCAAATTTTTAAAAAATTTACCAAGGGAACTATGTAGACTGCTTTTGTTGACCTTTTGAATTGCTAACTCCCTGGCTGTTTATTGATCAAGTGACTTTAAGTTTTAGGCCCTTTTCACATAATTGCTTTGCATTAAGCAATGCAATTGCTGGCATTACTCTGGTGCACTGCCTTTTTTGCTGTGTACAGAGTGAAAAGTGTACAGATTGGTAAATGGGCAGATGTGGATGACAGAGAACTTGTTCAAGAGCAAATAAGTTGTAGGATGTCAAAAAACTAAGGAAAAACCTCCAGCTCACTTGCCAGCCTGGTAAGGTGGCTGATAGGTGAGCTGGGAATTTTTCTGTGTTGTTTTTTGAGATGCGTCGCCCTTCTGTGTTCTTGTTTGTACTGTAAGTTCTGAGGGCAGACCAGAGGAATGGGTAGGGAGTTGGTTGGTTGGTAACATACATTTTTTTTGGATACAAAAGGAGAAATAACCTTTAAATCGCTAACGAAAGGTGTTTTTTTTTGTTTGCTGTTTTTTTTTTTTCAAAGGTTAAGGCTGCTTTTACACTGAGGTGGTGGGGGCGTCAGCGGTAAATTGCCGCTATTTTTATTGGTGCTTTACCGTCGTTTATCATATTTCATCCTTTATTTGATTTTAAAGCAAACAAATGACAGCAGAGGAAGTAAACATTTAATTACAAATATCTGCAGGTATTCATTCTATACCATTCCTATGTCATATAACCTCCTCTGCCTTTATTTGTAATCTACCTTTTCCTGACAACAGAATCTGCCTATTAATAATATTCATTAGCCCCCCCCTTTTCGTACTATTATACTTCATAGTCCTTCACATGCCCCATTCTACCTGTTGGGGCTTCTAAACCCCCGTGAGGGCATCCCCTTGTCCCCTCCATGGCAGGGGGGCTTTCTCTCCATCCCTTCTTATAGCTTGTTTGCCTCTGCTTATCCCATCTCCCCCCCCTCACCAAAATAAACAGCAAAACAAAAAAACATCCCCCCCTCCCTCCTAGACAACCGCTCTCCCCCCCCCCCCGTTCCCACCAACTCCAGGTCTTGTTAATTTACGTCTATTAAGGTTTTCCCCTCCTCTGAGTATTTAAATTTATTCCATTCTGCCCACGTCTCCAGATAAATCCCTCGTTTCTGCCGAGATGTCCAGACCAAATCCTCCATCTTATTCAGATCTGATAGAGGCTGAGTCTGCTTCCACATTACTGGAATACAGGCTCTTGCTACGTTTTAAAAGGTGACAGATTACCATCGTTTAACCAAAAAACGGTTAAAACTGCCCCACAAATCGGCGCTACAGAGGCTAGTAGGGATTTTTTTTTTTTTTTTTTTACTACTGTCCTGCCAGTGCACCGCTCCAGTGTGAAAGCCCTTGGGCTTTTACATTGGAGTGAAAGGAGAGGCTCTTTCAAGGCGCTATTTTTAGCACTATAGCTCCTGCGAAGCGACTCAGTGTGAAAGCAGCCTTAGACAGAAGCTAAAATGTAATGTCAATTAAAAGCAAATGCGGTCGGCTGATCCGGCGCTTCTAGACAGATGACACTTAAAAAACAAGCAATAAATGAAATGCATGAACTGCTGCTATAGTAAACAATGACTGGGAAAAAAGCAACCTAAAAAGTTCATAAATGTAATTAATAGGTTAAAGCAGCGCTTAAGGTGATAACAATAAATAGGATGCTTTTGTACAGCATCTGATTCTAAAGTGACAGCAGTATAACTTTTTCTCACAGAATGGTTGGTGAGGGTGATGATGATGAAGGAGCCATGAGTGATTCGGAGTCGAATGAAGCTCTGACAGCAGATGTCTTGGCACAGAAGTAAGAATTATTTGTTGAGGTTAAACCTCTAATGTGATTTGCAATCTATGTAGTAACCATTGATCAATAAAGGATATTGCTTTTAAAATGGACTTGAGAGGAAAAGGTAACGTTTTTAACCTGGTTATACAAAACACAGCAATTATAAATCATTTCTCTTGAAGAAAGCAATACATCTGTGTATATTTAGCTGTTTTTCTAGAGTTAAGCTTAAGGGTTTCAACATGTCTCATGGCACTATATGATGTGTGATGTTAAATATAGAAAGCATGGTCATATTGAGTTTATTTTGAAAGCCTTGCGTGTCTTTAGGCTAGCTGCCGCAGAAGGAATGGATCCAAAATTCCTGGCTGAAGAAGAGAGCAGTGAAGAAGAAGAGGAGGAAGAGCTGACGCCAGAGGCAAAAGGTACCGGAATATATATATATATATATATATATATATCAATATATATTTTGTTTGTATGATCATAGGCTTATTAAAAACATAGCAGAAAGAACAATGATAATGTGCAAATCGCTGCAACACAATGGAACTAGTAATATTTCACTTTACACATTCCTTTTTGTAAATCTGAAATTTGGCATAATATAGCAATGGGACATTACTAAACCTCCGCACTAAATTTAAAGGAGGATCTTATTTATTTTTCTCCCCCTTAACCTCCCTGGCGGTATGATTCTGTCTGGAATTACGTACCAAAAGCGGTACAATTATTTGCAAGGAAATTTGGCGTTTTATATTGTAGGCCTGTAATTCTTAGGAATAACTCACTTAAATCTGACCAAACAAGAATCTAATAGGCATCCCGGGTATGACATTTAAAAAAAAACAAAATTATAAATTATAATATAATAAATAATTATAACAAATAATATAATTATAATAAAAATTATTCAATAATGTAATCAAATCCAAATCACTGAAATTTTCTCAGTTGCAAAATTGTCGCTGTCTTTTTTTTTTTTTTTTTTTTTTTTTTATGACGAATTTATTTTCCCACAAATCGCTATCGCACAATTCTGCAATTGATTATAAATTATTATCGCTGTTTTCTAGCTGATCTAAAACTATTTTTGACATAAAGGGACACTTTTGTTTGCTATGGACAATCTACAGTTTGCAGGGAGAAAGAAAGAAAGGTTTTTATTATATAAAATGACATGTAGGACACTGGGCAGACCACTAGGGACAAGGGGGGTGTGTGTTTTTTTTTTACATACAGTATACTGTAATCTTATAGATTACAGTACTGTATGTATAGTGTTTGTTTACGTTTTTGAATTTGGCGTCGTTCTCCGCTCCCATGCGTCGTAACGTCGCAGGGAACGGAGATCGGCGGCACAGGAGGACGCTGTGTAAATCGAGCGAGGTCCTGCTCGCTCAAACAGCGCGGTGACATCGCTGGATCCAGGACAAGGTAAGCCAGCGCACGCTGCAGGCTCTGCATAGCTAGCCCGAGCATGACTCGGGGTTACCGATCGCAACATGAAAAACCCACCCCGAGTCACGCTCGGGAATACCGCCAGGCAGGTTAAAGTGGTTGTAAACCCTCTCCATTACCCAGTGAAGTGAATAGACTCAGATGATAAACAAAGATGAAACTAATCCTGCTACATAGGTTTTATTTGTTTATTACTATACAGGATTTATATAGCGCCAGCAGTTTGCGCAGCGCTTTACAAAATTAAGGCAGACATTAATTGCAATACAATTTGGTACAAGAGGAATCGGGGGATCCTGCTCAACAGAGCTTACAATATAATTATCTGCAGTCTTCTTTTCTACATCCCTTCAGGCTGGGTTCACACTCATGTGAATTGGATTGGGGTTTGCCTGCATCCAATTCGCATGACAGGAGACTGTGAACGGCTCTCACAGCTCCATGGCGGCTATGGAGTGGATTGCACAGGGGTCCTGTGTGTCTTTTGACTCTGTTTTAGGCCCAAATTCAGGAAAAAAAATCAGGCCTGAAACTGAGAACTGGTATGCACTGGACCCCTGCTGTGATTCGCATCTGAAGACCGCTCTTGTGCATTTGTGCGAGACCTGATTGGAGGAAAGGGACACACCCCCCCTTCACACATGGCACAGGAACAATACAGTGCTGTGTGCTGAGCTCTCATGCTGATAAGAGGAACAAAGCCCCAGAGAGAAATGACACTCGGAGCTTTGGAGATGGACAAATACTACAGATATACAGTATGTGCTTTGTTCAGATTTCATCACTAATGTTTACAACCACTTTAAAGGCCCGTACACACGATCAGACTTCTTGACAACAAACCTCCGACGGACCTGTTTTTGCAGACAATCCGACCGCGTGTATGCTCCATCGGACAAATGTTCGCTGTGTGAACAGACAAATTTTCTGGCAACGAATATTATACGATCGGATTAGCCGATGTAGGACAAGTACCTTAGGGACCCCAGATTGCTCAAAAAAGTGGTAAATGCAAGCCCCTCAAGGTAAAAATGCATTTTATATCCTTATTTTAGGTTTCCTTTTTCATATACCACAGGTTTAAATTAAGATCAACCTGTCATTAGATAAATACAAGGGCTGACATTTCTGATCCCGTTCTGAAAATTTAAATTATGGGTTTCTTTTATGGCAGATTATTTATTTTTTTACCATGCATTCTAGCCATTTTATCGTATCTTCTTCCTAGAGTAAGATGTTCTACTTCTAGAGTAAGATATTTACTGTGAAGCCTCAGCTTATAGTTTGCTATTTTTTACTGATGCATAAACTTATTCAGAGTTTTGTATTGTTAAACTCAGAAAAGAAAAAGGACTTTGAAATAAAAAGAAAATACCACTACAATGAAGGTATGAATATAAAGCTCGGCAGGCAGTTAATAGAAAAAGAACTCACGGGCAATGAAGAAGATGAGGAGGATGATGAGGATGAGGAGATGCAAGATATAACAGACACAGATGGTAACGATGGTGAGATTTTGGAGCTTTTTCTGAATTCTTTTATTAAAGTAGAATATAAGGTCAATATAAAATACCCTAATTTAGTCATCACCAGTGTTTTGCTGCTTCTTGATAAATTCACAGGCTAGTATAATCCTACACCTAGCTTTATTTCTTTAACTGCAGCTGAGAGAAAGTCATAACCTAGGGTGTTTGGGTTAGAGACACGGCTGAACCAAATTGCTCATTTTGTTGCAGGTTAAAACAGTTCACACTACTGTATTGTAACTGAATTTGCCCTATTAACTACTTTTATCAATATTTCTCTTTAAAAAAGATCTTCGCTGCATCTGAGCACTACAAACCAAAAACATGAATTCCTTTTTTAATATTGAAAACAAACTCATCCATCCATGTCTCTATGCTTTTAGTTTGTTGAGAAATCGCTTTGAAAAACATTCCCTAGCATTTCTGTCCGTTGCCATCTTCTTGAGTAAGGGCAAATGATTCATGTAGCATTTACTTCCTGGAATTCATCTGCCCTTATTTCAAGCATGCATGCAGGCAGCAGAGTGTGCGTAGCGGAGAAAGAAGCCTCATCTGCAATTCCAATGTGAAAGCAGCTTCTTTGCAGCGATTTAGGAGCGGTGAATACACTGCTCTTAAAGCGCCCCTTCCCATTTAAATCAGTGGGAAGCACATTGGCAGTGTCTCTTTGTGGGCGCTTTTAACCCTTTATTCGGCCATTAGCAGGGGTTAAAAGTGCCCCGCTAGCGCTCGAAAAACGCTGCTAGTTTTAGCGGCACTTTACCAGCGTTTTTCGGGTGCTGGCAATGTAAAAGGGCTCTAAGTGAACAACCACAACAATCATAGCAGTTAATTGAGAACTACAAGCTGACAGCCGCTAAGGCTGTTGGGACTTCTAATTTTTGATTCACAGAGGACTGTGAATGAGTGACACAGGTAGAGTGCGTTGTGTTTTTTTTGACAGCTGTGGGAGGGGGAGAAGATCCCCGCTGGCTATAACCACGCCAGTCCTTTTCATAAAATGTTGGATGCAACAACATATTATGAAAGGTGAACTTATCCTTTTTAAGTTTCAGACAAATCTAATTTAAACACACCAGTTAATGTAATACATTTTTAGTTCAAATATGTCTTTATTGAGTTTTTCAGTTCATAGATTCAGTGTAGAACATTGTAATATGCATTAAATGGTAACAAGATATCAGGAAAAGAAGAGCGGCAATGGTAGAAAATGGTTAATGGGGGTCGTTAAGGTGTCCAATGGGAGAAAAGGAATGGACAGAGTGTATAGTTCAGATGCTTCAGAGAGACAATATATAGCACAGAAAGAATCTGAGTTACTAAGCCAGCCAGCTGGTTGTTTCGGTTATAAAATTTAGTAACTTTTCTTCATAAATTTTGGACAAAATGTATACTGCTACATATCTTTGGTAAAAATAAGTACAAATTGGTGTATATTATTTGACCTTTGGGAAAGTTATAGAGTCCACAATCTATGGTGCCAATATCTGAAAATTGATCTCACATGACGGCCTATCTCATCTTTTGAGACCCTAACATGCCAGAAAAGTACAAATACCCCCCAAATTACCACTTTTTGGAAAGAAGACATTCCAAGGTATTTAGAAAGAGGCATGGTGAGTTTTTTTGAAGTTGTATTTTTTTCCCACAATTCTTTGCAAAATTAAGATTTTTTTTTTTTCTTCTTTTTTTTTTTCACAAAATTGACATATTACAGGTTATTTCTCTCACAGCATATGCAAATTACACCCCAAAACACATTCTGCTATTACTCCTGAGTATGGTGATGCCACATGTGTGAGACTTTTACACAGCGTGGCCACATACAGAGGCCCGACATGCAGGGAGCACCTTCATGCGTTCTGGAGCACCCAGGCCAATTCTGACATTTCTCTCCTACATGTAAAAATCATCATTTATTTGCTAGAAAATTACATAGAATCCCAAAAAAAAAAAAAATATATAATATAGCAAAGACTCTAGAGAATACAATGGCGGTCTTGCAACTTTTTATCTTGCACAGTATTTACGCAGCAATTTTTCGAACCCTTTTTTTTTGGGGGGGGGGGGGGACAGTTTTGTGCTTTAAAAAAACAAACAGTAAAGTTAATCACATGTTTTTGCATAATGTGAAAGATGAAGTTATGCTGAGTAAATAGATACCTAACATGTCACCCTACAAAATTGCACACACTCGTGGAATGGCGCCAAACTTCGCTACTTAAAAATCCCCATAGGTGACGCTTTAAATTTTTTTTTTTTTTTTTTTTTTTTTTTTTTACTGGTTACATGTTTTGAGTTAGAGGTCTAGAGCCAAAATTATTGCTCTCGCTCTAATGTTTGCAGCGATACCTCACATGTGTGGTTTGAACACCGTTTTCATATGTGGGCGGGACTTGTGTATGCGTTTGCTTCGGCATGTGAGCTACCAGGGACAGGGGCGCTTTAAAAATAAATACATTTTTATTGTTCATTTTACTTTGACACTTTTCCCCCCAAAAATACATTTTTTTTTATTCCTAATACAAGGAATGTAAACATCCCTTGTAGAAGGAATATGGCATGACGGGTCCTCTTTACAGCGAGATATGGTGGCCGTGATCCGCCGGGTTTTGTAGCCATCTTTCGGCTATGGCCTGGTCGGCCTGTGGTTAAAGAGGGTTGTAAAGGTTTGTTTTTTTTATTTTCTACATAGGTTCATTTTAAGCTAGTGCATTGTTGGTTCACTTGCCTTTTCCTTCGTTTTCATTTTTTCGTCTAAATGTTTTTTTTTTTGTTGGTCTGAATTTCTTACTTCCTGTTCCTCCTCAGTAAGCTGTTCTGGCCAGCCAGATAATGGGGACAAGCTTACTGAGGAGAAACAGGAAGTGAGAAATTCAGACAAAGATAAAAAAAACGAAATCGAAGGAAATGGTAAGTGAACCAACAATGCACTAGCTAAAAGGAACTTTTAAAGTGGTTCTAAAGACAGTGTGTGTCCCACTGCTCAACAGGAAGTGTCAGTAAATCCCTGCAAATTAAGGAAACTCATTGGGGACCCCTAGTTTCGCCATCAGGATATTCTTTTACTTTCAATGATAATGGTAAACGTGACAAGTAGAGAGGGTGAAAATCCTTAAAGTGGTTGTAAACCCCACTTTATGACTTTTGCCTACAGGTAAGCCTATAATAAGGCTTTCCTGTAGATATAAAGAATATCTCCTAAACCTGTAAGGTTTAGGAGATATTCCCCCCCGCAATGCGCCGCTGATTGCAGCGGCGCATACACAGTGGGGATCCTCGGCTAAGGGCCCGGCAGCCGCCGGACCTTGCCGAATTGAAGTCTCCCGCGCGCATGCGCGGGAGTGACGTCATCGCAGCTCCAGCCAATCACAGCGCTGGAGCGGCGATACCCGGAAGACACGCCGAGTCAAGATGACATCTCAATCGTCGTGGACCAGGTAAGTTCCTCTCACCTCGTTCCGAGGTAAGTATTTCATAATGAGCTAATATGCGGTGCATACTAGCACATTATGGCTTTTGCCTTTCAGGTGAAAAAAATTAATAAAAAAATAATCGCGGGTTTACAACCGCTTTAATGGGGGCACAGACGGCAATAAAAACTGACAGGTATTCTAATCCCTCTACTCCATCCAAAATGTAAAAAAAAATGTTTTTGCCTTTCAGGTATACGTTTTAACTTCTGACACTTTAGAGCTTTGGTGCATCCTACCAGCACAGTAATGAGGCACCTCTCTGTTGACTGCTGAGGTGCCTCATTAAGTAGTTGGGGAATGAATGATATACAACTAGTAGTTTTATCTTTTCCGAGTTCTGGAACCCCCCACCCCCTTCTTGTCTACTAATCCGTGCAGAAGCACCCCATTTATTAGTGCTGGGTGTGCTTGAACTCCCGAGAACTAGAAAAGTCCAGGCCCCTGAAAGAGTGTGGCTGAGTTCGGGAGTTACTAATAGGCTTGCAGTGAAAGGGCACAAATATTTGACTTAATGCTCCTTCATTAGCAAAATACCAACATAAGGTGCTGTGCAAAATGCTTTTCTTTATCGTTACATCACGGGACACAGAGCGGCATTCATTACTATATGGGTTATATGGAGTACCTTCAGGTGTAGACACTGGCAATCTTCAAACAGGAAATGCCCCTCCCTATATAACCCCCTCCCATAGGAGGAGTACCTCAGTTTTTACGCCAGTGTCTTAGGTGTTAGTCATGGTTTAGCTTGCCTCCGCATCCTTGGGATTAGGTGAGCTACCGGTTCTGTCCAAAAAAGCCTGCGCGCTAAAGTGGTCAGTAACCGGACCCCAAACCCTTGGGGTATAGCCCATAATGCTTTCTTTTAAGAGAGCTGGACCCTGGGCCCAGAACTTAGAAAACCTTTGGGGCGCCTAATGTTTTCTGTTTGCCAGGGTGCTGTATGGGCCCAGGACAGTGGATCCTTCATGGAAGAAGAAGGTTCCCAGGGCCTGAAGGTCTAGACATCCCCACGGAGATGGGGGAAGATTGGACCTCTTGCTTGGCAAAGTCCTGCGGCATGGAGCAGGTAAGTAAGGGGAAAAACCTGCGGAGCTTGGCTCTTAGCAAGTTTTTTCTGGGAGGTCACAGGGGACATGCCTAAGGTTATGCATTGCATCTGGCAAACCAGTCACATATCATGAAGATAGGATGGCTCTATATGTTATATTTCCCCATAAAAAGTGACCTCCCTGGTAGTGTTGGAAAAGCTGTGAGTGGGGCCTTTTATGTACAAGTGTATGTGTGTGTCAGAGAGCTATGCTTACCTGCAAGCCTCCAGGCGATGCTCTATCCAGTCCTCTCCCTCATGCCTGCAAGGCAGGCAAAACGCTGACCTCCTCGTGTGTTCCAGGCCGGCGGCTGCAGGAACAGAGAGGCCCTTCCTCCCAACCCCCCCCCCCCCCCGTCGGCGGGCACGTGTTATAGACGCATTTGGCGCCGTTTTAGCTGGGGGGGAAGGGAGGGTCAGTGGTTTAAAGGAAGGGGCGGCCCTTCCTTAGATGCCACAGCTCATTCATTTCTCTGGCTTAAGGGAGGAAGGACTGGAGTGAAGCACGGGGCGCTGAGGACACACAGTGGCCAGAAAGAATACTACAGTCTTCAGAAGATTGTGGTTTAGCCTAGGAATAGGCTGGTTTTCTTTTCCATCTCATAGTCTTTTCTTTGGCAATACTACTCAGGGGGATAGAATGTTTTTTCTTGCCTAGATTGAAAAAAAAAAAAAAAAAAGTGTCATCTAGGGTAGAGGAAACATTTTTTATTCCCCAAACAGGTGTTTGGGCATTTAACTATTATAAGTCCCAGGTACCAATAAGTAGCAGGTGTACCTCGGTATTGTACCATGGCATCAAGATCAGAGGGTACAAAAGGTGGGGATTCCCCCGCAGAATCTGAGGTCTCGGATAGAGCTATGCCGCTGCTTTCCCCACAGGGAGCCTTTGGGCCATCGGGGTCTGGGGCTAGAGCTGACGCGAGTCAACCCAACCCTAAGGTGGTCACGGAGGAGGTGTTACTCGCCTCTTTAAATGAGATGCGGAGAAGCATGGGAGAAATGATAGCCGCAGCCATGCGGGGTAGTAAGCGGAATAGATCTCCGTCACCCGTGCGCGGACCCTCGGAAGAGGAGGTCCTTTCCTCTGGGGAATTGGACCTCTTGGACAGAGACCAAGTAGGTTCAGGGATCGAAGATCCGGATACAGAGGAGTCTGGGGCAGTCTCCCTGAGGGAGAGCTGGTGGATTCAGGGCTTGACGGACTTGGTCCATAAGGCATTCAACCTGCCTGTACCAGATCTCCAGGTATCGACGGTTTCAGCTTTGGGCTCACTGAGGGCGCCTCAAAGCAGTGCTGTGTTTCCGATCCATCCTCTATTGGAGGAAGTCTTATTCCAAGAGTGGAACAAACCAGACAAGGTTTTCTTTCCACCTAAGAAATTTTCTGTCTTATATCCTATGGAAGAAAAGTTTTCCAAGAGATGGGCTTCTCCTGCAGTAGACGCAGCCATCTCATGTGTTAACAAATCGTTAACATGTCCTGTAGAAAACGTACAGGTTTTCAAAGATCCAGTTGATAGACGCTTGGAAGCCCTACTTAAGAACTCCTTCACTTCTGCAGGGGCAGTAGTACAGCCAGCCGTGGCTGCGATTGGAGTCGCTCAAGCTTTATCGGATCAATTTAAGCAAATGCTTGAACTTATTCCTGCCGAGCAGGCAGAAGAATTTTCGGATGTCCCTAAGGCCATATGTTTTACGGTAGACGCAATCAAGGATTCTATCCAACAAGCGTCACGTTTATCATTATCCCTTATCCATATGAGAAGACTCTTATGGTTAAAAAGCTGGGAGGCTGAGCCCCCATGCAAGAAGCTCCTGGCAGGGTTTCCCTTCCATGGAGGACGGCTCTTCGGAGAGGACTTAGATAAATACATTCAGACCATTTCAAGCGGCAAGAGTACTCTCTTGCCAACTAAGAAGAGGGTTCAGGGACCTGCGTTTAAACGACAGTCCTCCCCTGGGCAGGGGCCCTCTAATGCCAAGCAGTATCGACGGCCTCCTGCAAGAACAAACTTCGGCTTCAACAGCAGATCACAAGGACAGGCTGTTAGGGGCAAGAGGCAGTGGTTTCGCAAGCCAGCAAAACCAGCCCCCAAGTCTACCTCATGAAGGGGCGCCCCCACCCACAAAGGTGGGGGGAAGGCTGCGACTCTTTTCGGAGATTTGGGAAGCCAGCATTCCCGACGAGTGGGTACGGTCTTCCGTGGCCACAGGCTACAAGCTAGAATTCCTAAGGTTTCCTCCTCCTCATTTCCAGGAGTCGAGGATTCCAAACGATCTGGAGAAAGGAGCCGCATTAAGGTCGGCTCTAGATCGTCTACTTTCCCAGGAAGTAATAGTAGAGGTACCAGTCCTGGAACAGGGGCTGGGTTTCTACTCCAACCTATTCATCATCCTAAAGCCCAATGGAGATGTCAGGCCAATTTTGGACCTAAAGATGGTAAATGCATACTTAAAAGTCCGCTCATTTCGGATGGAATCCGTGCGGTCAGCAGCTGCCACACTCCAAAAAGACGACTTCATGGCGTCCATAGACATAAAGGATGCCTACCTTCATGTTCCAATTTATCAGCCACATCAAAGATATCTACGCTTTATGGTGGCTTTGCGTCATTTCCAATTCGTGGCGCTTCCCTTCGGGTTGGCTACGGCCCCCCGGGTGTTCACGAAGGTTCTAGCTCCAATCCTAGCCAAGCTAAGGATCCAAGGGGTCACGATCCTAGCATACCTGGACGACCTCCTAGTCATAGACCACTCGTCTCCCGGCTTGGAACGAGCAGTGGCCCTCACGGTCCAATACCTCGAGAGGTTCGGCTGGGTCCTAAATCGAGAAAAGTCAGCATTCCAGCCCACAAGGCAGTTGGAATATCTCGGCATGAGATTAGACACGGAACAACAAGGGGTGTTCCTACCTCTGAGGAAGGTCAAAGCCATCAAGGAATTAATCCTACTGGTTCTAAGCAAGAAAGAACCGACTATTCGCCTATGTATGAGATTACTAGGCAAGATGGTGGCTACTTTCGAGGCGGTGCAGAGCCACACTCGCATCCTGCAGGCAGCCATCCTGTCAGCATGGAGCAGAAGGCCACAGGCCTTGGATATCCCGTTGCCTCTCTCATCAAGAGTCCGGCAAAGTCTGTGTTGGTGGTTAGACCCTCAGAATCTACTGAAGGGAAAATCTTTCAGCCCAGTGGCTTGGAAGATAGTGACCACAGACGCCAGCCTGACGGGCTGGGGAGCGATTGTGGATGGTTCCACTCGCCAAGGTATTTGGGCAAAGCCAGAGAAGCTTTTACCCATCAACATCTTGGAGCTCAGAGCTGTTCGACTAGCCCTCAGGGCTTGGACGTCGAAATTGCAGGGGCTCCCGGTGAGAATTCAATCAGACAATGCCACGGCAGTGGCATACATAAATCACCAAGGGG
This sequence comes from Rana temporaria, assembly GCF_905171775.1. NCBI lineage: Eukaryota > Metazoa > Chordata > Amphibia > Anura > Ranidae > Rana > Rana temporaria. Next base: position 184,717,064 of record NC_053492.1, read on the forward strand.
GGACCAGGAGTCAGGCCGCTCAGAGAGAAGTGAGCTTGATTCTCCTATGGGCAGAGGCTCATGTGCCCTGCATATCGGCAATATTCATTCCCGGAGTGGACAACTTTCAGGAGGACTTCTTAAGCCGCCAGACTCTATGGCCGGGGGAATGGTCTCTGCATCCACAAGTCTTTCAAGCACTCTGCCAAAGATGGGGAGTGCCGGACGTGGATATCATGGGCCCAGAAGGGCTTGGTACTCACTAATCCTAAGGATGGTAGTGGGAAACCCTTTTACTCTGCCTCTAAGGCCAGACCTGCTATCGCAAGGTCCGATCCTCCACCCTGCCTTACGGCATCTAAATTTGACGGCCTGGAAGCTGAATCCTTGATTCTCAGGGGTAGAGGTCTGTCTCAGAAAGTAATCTCTACCCTAATCAGAGCCAGGAAACCGGTCTCTAGGGTGATTTATCACAGGGTCTGGAAGGCCTATATAGGCTGGTGCGAGTCCAAGCTATGGCTTCCTCGCAAGTTCACCATAGATAGAGTTTTAAGTTTTCTCCAGCTAGGAGTGGATAAAGGATTGGCATTAAGCACAATCAAAGGACAGATTTCTGCCCTGTCAGTGTGGTTTCAGCGGCCACTGGCCACCCACTCGCTGGTTAAGACCTTCCTTCAAGGGGTCTTACGTATTAAACCTCCAGTTAAATCCCCGCTTTGTCCGTGGGATTTAAATCTTGTTCTGTCGAGTTTACAGAAACAACCGTTTGAGCCGTTGGCTGAAGTTCCTTTGGTTCTACTGACAAGGAAGTTGGTGTTTTTGGTTGCCATAGTTTCCGCAAGAAGAGTTTCGGAACTGGCAGCCTTATCCTGTAAGGAACCATATCTTATATTTCATAAGGACAAGGTCGTTCTCCGCCCTCATCCTTCCTTCTTACCGAAGGTCATATCCAGTTTTCATTTGAACCAGGATTTGGTATTACCATCCTTCTTCCCTAAACCTACTTCCAGAAAGGAAGGGTTGCTGCATACCTTGGATATTGTCAGGGCCATGAAGGCCTATCTTAAAGCTACAGAGAAGATCCGGAAAACAGATGTGCTGTTTATTCTACCGGATGGGCCCAAGAAGGGGCAGGCAGCTGCAAAGTCCACCATCTCTAGGTGGATTAAGCAATTGATCACTCAGGCCTACGGCTTGAAAGGGTTGCCTCCTCCAGTATCATTAAGGGCTCATTCTACTAGAGCCATGGGCGCCTCCTGGGCAGCACACCACCAGATCTCTATGGCTCAAGTTTGCAGGGCGGCAACCTGGTCTTCTGTCCACACATTTACAAAATTCTACAAGTTGGACGTAAGAAGGAATACTGATACTGCCTTCGGGCAGGCAGTGCTGCAGGCTGCAGTTTGAGACCCTCGGATTCCGGGGGCTCCTCTTTTTTTGAGTTAAATTTAAAATTTAAGATTATTTTTCTCAAATAAGTTGGATTTATTATGATTTGAGTATATCTCTAAATTAAATCCTTTTGTCTTGGAGATGTTCTCCCTCCCCTCATTGTAAGCATTGCTTTGGGACATCCCATATAGTAATGAATGCCGCTCTGTGTCCCGTGATGTAACGATAAAGAAAAAGAGATTTTTAATACAGCTTACCTGTAAAATCTTTTTCTTGGAGTACATCACGGGACACAGAGCTCCCACCCCTCTTTTGAGGACCATTTTGGGAGGCATACTGCTTGCTACAAAACTGAGGTACTCCTCCTATGGGAGGGGGTTATATAGGGAGGGGCATTTCCTGTTTGAAGATTGCCAGTGTCTACACCTGAAGGTACTCCATATAACCCATATAGTAATGAATGCCGCTCTGTGTCCCGTGATGTACTCCAAGAAAAAGATTTTACAGGTAAGCTGTATTAAAAATCTCTTTTTTAGGCTCCTTGCACACAGGGCCATCTAGGAGCAGTGCATTCTTCCCAGTGGTTTAGTGGTCTGGGTTTGACAGGTGCAGGCTCCAGTGCTGCTGCAGGCAGCCTGTCAAAAGCTATGACAGGCTGTGGATGGATGTGGCTGAATGCTGTAGTAAGTGGTGCCTGTGTTTAGGGCCCTGGGCATTCAGGGACAAAGGTCCAGAATGCAGAAGACCAAGAGGACTTGGTGTTTTGATAAAAAAAATTGAAGCCATAATCACTTAAACTTGCCATAGAGGAGGACATTTCATCAGGAAATGAACTCTGTGGGTGGCCCTGTTGGCAGCCTGCCACTCAGTTTTTCCATTGACCATTTGAAGAAGCAAGGTAGAAAGTTGTTGGCCTCACAATCTGTATGTTTACGGCCAGCTTTATCTAGTCACAAAGACACAAATATTCCAGTCATTAGATGATCTCCAGATAAACGTTTAAATCCTCCCTTTCAATGAGGCTGCCTCTGCACTGCAAGGGTTAAAAGCTAATTTAGGACAAGGGGCTTAAGTTTTACTTATACTCTCCTGGCAGCTAGCACGCTCCTCTACTATTTATTTCTCTTCAGCTTGTGGGTTGTCCTTTTGGCATCCTCAAGTCCAGTTCAAGGCTTTGTGCCCTGCGATTTATTGATCCGTGTGGAGGGAGCCTGTGCAGTGGGAGGGTCAGGTAAATAAAACTGTTCCTTTCTGGGGGTTTTTTCCCGTACCTTTAGACCTAAATGAGCATTTTAATGCTTGCCGTTCTGGAGCAGGTCCCCTGAGTTCAGCTTTAAAGATGGTTAAAATATACACACTTACTACTTTTTCCACATTCTCCATCTTCGTTTTCCTGACAACACCAATAAGTACCGCATAAGTCTCCCTCCTCGAACTCGTAGAAGATGCAGCATCAATAAAGCACTACACTACCAAATACAATTTTTGAGGTTTTGTATAAGATTTCCTGGGTCTGTTTTTGCAATTAGACACTCATTCTTGAACTAGATTTTGTAAGTTATTTGCACTTAAAGAATCTGTGTTGTCATTCTGACTGTAAAGATATTGTTTCTTATATTGGCCTTTTTTCAGCTTTCCTGAAAAATGTGTTAACATTATTTAGCTGATCATGAACCTCCGACTTCATCAGTAAAGCCCCTTTCACACATGCAGACCATTCAGTTTTTTTTAGGCGGACCTGAACGAACACTCCATGCAGGTCTATGGAGCGATGGATATCAGTGGTGACATGTCCGCTGACATTCGCTCCGCTAAATTCAGATGGATGGAAACCCTATTTTCCATCCGTCTAGCCGATCGGATGAAAACGGACAGGCGGCTCCATTTTCATCCGATCCTCCATAGAGGAGAGTGGAGATCTGATGGGTCCATCTATGCACAGTGTGCAGAGACGGACCTGTCATCCGCCAGCTGAGAAAATGGACAACAATGTGTGAAAGGGGCTTAAGTTTCTTTTCAGCCAAGTATACAAATCTGAAAAATCCTTCAAAGTAGCGCTAAAACAAAGGAGATTATAGGAGTCCCACAATCATGAGAAATGAAAGGTTTATTTAAAACTTGTATGAGTCTCAAAAGCAACAGTCTCCAGGTTGTCAGTTCTGTGATGCAACACAGTACAGTGTGAGCTGACCGCTTGTTAATAATCCTTCAAACCAATGAGCACAGAGCTAAAAGTCACTGAAGCGTTCCTGCACAACGCAGACCTCTCCCATAGGTGAAGAGTCTCACAAGTGATGAGCTTGCAACAACAGCTGTGGGTACTGTATCGCTCTCTTACCATAACCCGGAGGGATGTATGGGACGTGCAGATAGACAGATGATCCGTCAGCTGTGGAAGGGAGGAAGGACGCTGTCAGACCCCGTGCTATGTGAACAGTCGCAGCGCGCGCTCCTCTCAGACGAAACAGGACGTCTCACTGACACTGAGTAGGGGGCGGTGCTGACCTCGCAGAATGCTGGTGCGGGATGGGATGGAGGATCAGAAGTATGGCTGTAACAAGCCAACAAAGCGGAGAGCTGGATGGATACACAGGCGTTCTGGATCGTGGAATCAGAAGGATTCTGTGTAGTAGTCCATACGGAGATGTTAACTGGTTACACTGGCTGCAATCTGGAGATAGTTGCTGCCACCACACTAAGACGACATGTATCGGGACTGAGCCCTTCATCAGGTCAATAGGAAGTGGCTGGGAGGGATTTATTTATAGGAGACCAATACCTGTGGGACAGGACTTAGCCGTGCAGTATGCGCCTCAATCGTATGTGACCTAGCAGCAACAGCCTCTTTAATAAAATACATGGGCAACATCAAATACATAAAACACCTTAAAACACATTAATAACATACAACGCTGGAGAAAATGGGATAAATTAGCAAAAAATAAATAAATGAATAAAATGAAATGCGTGAGAGAGAGAGGGAGGGGGAGGGGGAAGGCTGGAGTAATATGAAACCTGATAAAAAGAAGAAAAATAAAAAGTAAAGCATATGTGGAAGAAGTTATTGGAGTCTCCAATAACTTCTTCCACATATGCTTTACTTTTTATTTTTCTTTATTTTATCAGGTTTCATATTACTCCAGCCTTCCCCCTCCCCCTCCCTCTCTCTCTCTCACGCATTTCATTTTATTCATTTATAGCGTCAGTGAGACGTCCTGTTTCGTCTGAGAGGAGCGCGCGCTGCGACTGTTCACATAGCACGGGGTCTGACAGCGTCCTTCCTCCCTTCCACAGCTGACGGATCATCTGTCTATCTGCACGTCCCATACATCCCTCCGGGTTATGGTAAGAGAGCGATACAGTACCCACAGCTGTTGTTGCAAGCTCATCACTTGTGAGACTCTTCACCTATGGGAGAGGTCTGCGTTGTGCAGGAACGCTTCAGTGACTTTTAGCTCTGTGCTCATTGGTTTGAAGGATTATTAACAAGCGGTCAGCTCACACTGTACTGTGTTGCATCACAGAACTGACAACCTGGAGACTGTTGCTTTTGAGACTCATACAAGTTTTAAATAAACCTTTCATTTCTCATGATTGTGGGACTCCTATAATCTCCTTTGTTTTAGCGCTACTTTGAAGGATTTTTCAGATTTGTTTTCTTCTTTCACACCACTCCTGGTGTGCACATCCTTTTAGCTGCCAATCAACGTTGATTTTTCATATATGATATGTTTATATCTTCCAGTTATACATGCTTTCAGGTGTAATTTTACACTTGGATATTTTTGGCGCTGTCTTTGTTTTGTTTGTCATTTTCAGCCAAGTATGGCAGCTTTAAAATTTTATTAACAAGCCCCACAGTGGAAAATACTAACTAATATTCAGTCAGTAACCTGAATGCCTTGCAGTTCTATCTTATGGAAGCCAGCAATTTTTTTCTGATAACATGGTACCAACTGGACTCAAATATTGTTTTCCTCAGCGTCTTTAAAGAATTTTGGAGAAAAAAAAAAACATCAGTTGTATTGTTGCTTTTGGGAATTGTGAAACGGAGATGCAGACTTATCAATAATTCCTTTTCCAGGAATCCTCCATGGCAGCACCCATTTTCTCCCCGGCTTACAATAAGCAGTTTATAGTAAGGGTAAGCCCTAGGCGTTGGGTTATAATGATTTGTTAGAGAATATGCCATAATCACTGTAGAAATGTTTGGAGTTTATACATGCCCATAACACATACTTCACTTTCAAGGATAGGTTAAATGCAGACCACCTATGTTGTGTTGGCATTTATAGGAGAGTGACTTTTTATGACTTTGATCTTGCTTGCAATACCAAATAGTCGATCTGGGAATTGTGTTAAAGTTATATATTTATGGGTATTTGAGTGTAAAGTTGTTTAAGTTTTTACACCAAGGTGAATCAGAGGGGAGGGCTTTTTGAACTATCTACTTCCTGTCCCAATAGGTAGGATGGGGCACTCTTGTTGTTGGTGCTTTCATTGAGGATTCCAGAGAAAGTGGTAAGTCTAACTAGATTGTGTGTTTTTTTTATTTATTTTTTTTAGTTTTTTCCTTTTTTGACCTCATTATTAAAAAAAAAAAAAAATTATTTACATTTTTGTAGACTGATATTGCCATTCTTTAGATTAAAATGTATACTAATTTTCATTCAGGAAAAGCTCAAGATGGCCAATATATGTTTTTAAATCATTTTCTTTATCGGCTACTATTAGACTTCTATTAGACTGGGATTATACTGTCTGCCACAGAAGGTTCACTGGCAAATGGGCAATAAAAAATTTGAAAAGCAACCCCTCTATAACACCTCCACTGCCCAGCAGATTTTCCCCCTTTTTTTTTTTTTTGCTTTCTATTGCTAGCCTTTTTTAAATGTTATTGACTGTATTCAATTTTTTTTTTTTCTCTCAATGACTTCACTCAAGAATTCAGCACCACTTAGCCCCTTGAAGTATATGTTGGAGCTTTTCCCTTTTGGAGAAGTTTACTGCTCAGTGTTCCCCCCCCCCCCCCCCCCCCCCCACTGTGGATGCTCCAGTAGTCCACAGTAACAGACCTACTACTAAACTGGTTGACCGTGTTCTGACAGTTTTGCATTTCCCTGACTGTTGGATTACCTACTTAAAGCTGAGTTCCAGCCTGTAAAAATAAAACAAATTAAGTCAGCAGCTACAAATACTGTAACTGCTAACTTTTTATATAAATACACTTGCCTGTGCAGGGATCCCACGATGTCTGCACCCCAACCCATTTTGTCTATCGGCTTGGGGTGCAGGCGCCAGCATTGCAAGTAAGGAAAACAGGCAGTGAAGCCTTTAGGCTTCACAATCGATTCCCTACTGCACATGCGTGAGTCGTGCTGCACTTTCTGAATGGTCTTGTCTTCTGGAAAATACACAGGTCCCAGAAGGCCGCAGGGCTCGTGCAAATGGGGGGGAAATTGCGTACCTCAAGGTACAAAACGACAAAAAAAAAACATGTCCAAAACAAGGGGGTTGGGGTGCTCTATTGTTCAAGACCCCCCCCCCGGTTTGATTTAGCTGGAATGACTTTGTACCCTGTGTTTGTGGTATTTTTGAAACTGTATCTTTTTGGGTTAAGTCCCTTTTTAAGCCCTCAGGCCCTCAATTGGAATAATTTTCTAAAGTCTTGTTAACTGTGATGGCCCCCTACAAGCATCTAGGTTTGTTTATTTCAATGGCGCACGAGGCCCTTTGGCAATGTACCTGGGATGTCGATGGTACATCTAAAGAACATTTGACTCGGTTGTCCATTGAGTGATGTCACTTCTCTGGATCTTCTCTTGACTTATTAGCTACGCCACTGATGGTTGAGCATACGTCTGCCGCAATGCAGGAGTTCATTGGAAGGGCATACAGTTCCTCTGCTCCATCATCTACTCCACCATACAAGCTTGTAGGTAGTCAGAGCCCCCCCCCCCCCCAAGCTTTTTGGCTAGGGCAATGTACCTACTCCAGTGTTGAGCTACTCAAGGCATACCATATAGTCATGTTTAATGGCTCAAATTGACCATTTGCTCAGCTGTCCATCATTAGTCCTCTGAGACTATTCTTAGGGGTGCATGGACTAACTACCCCCCCCCCCCCCCATTTACACTACAGGGGTCCCCTTCTGGTATCTTCTTTACCTGCCTGAAACTTGTCTCTTCTCCTCAAAAATATGTTTTTTGTACTGATTTGTTTTGACTACAGTGCACCATACCAATACTTCCATTGAGGGAGTTATTGGTATGGTGCACTGTAGTCAAGTCAAACCAAATTATTTATCTTAATTGTACAGTACAGGACCTTTGGTTATATTCGCTTACCTTTTAAGTGACTGGGCACAGGTAAGATTTTGAGGTTTTATTGTCCTTCATTATATTATCTTCAAATTCTTCCATCAAATTGTCACTGTCTTCTTATGTTACCAAAATAAACAGTGCATCCAGATCAGTGCAACCTCTGTAAACCTTGGGAGGCATACCCAGACACCACTCTCTGGGTGTTGTCTGTAATGTTGCTCCAAATCCTGCATGATGCTCATCTTGGCACTTAGTACAACACCCTAAAGACCCTTTCAGGGGTATGCCCACCAAGATGGGCTAAGCCTGAACGTTATATACAGTCCAGCATCATGGATAGGCAAGTCAAGGTCACCTTTGGATCTTTAACTATTAATGTAAAAGACCAGGGCTATATTTTAATTGTATTCGCTGTAAACTTTTTACATTTTGATGCTAAAACTCAAGAGCTTGGTCACAGGTGGATGACCAGGTGTTACACCACAGTCCCAGAGAGACAATGTCCCCCTTGTACCAAAGCAGGAGCTGACTCTAACAGCAGTCTCTGCATCTGATTCCAGCTCTATTTCAGGCACACAACAAGCTGCCTACCTAACAAAAGCAGAGTTTTCTGCATCTGTCACAATTCCTCAGACAAATAATGGCTAGAATACAGCCATCTTTGTCCAGTGCTCAGAAACCTCTTTTCTCCTATGCCCATTTCTTTGCCTGAGTGAGACCTCGATATTCCTGCCCCAGATGAGGCAGACACAGAAGGTAATGAATCGCGCAGCCTTAAAGGAAGCAAACCAGATCATCTCATGGAACTGAACTTTGGCTTTAGCTTTAGCAGTCTGAAAGGGCAGGTTGTGGCCTTGTCCATTCTTTTTCAAAGACCTCTGGCTTTGCTCTCTTGTAAAAACTATTCTTCAATGTGCAAGTCAAATAAAGCCCCCATTACAGCACCCTGTGCTTCTTGAGATATCAACTTTGTTCTCTCTGCCCTGTAGAAACAACCCTTTGAACCCATCAGGAATATTCCCTTAGGTAACCTATCCTGTATGGAACCATTCCTCATACTTCACAAATATTAGGTTATTTTTATGCCGAAGACCATCCTTTCTTCCCAAGGGGGTATCAGTACTGTACAATTAAGATTTTTGACTTTCCTATAAATCCCATATTTTGGAGTACAGTACGGGGAACAGACCACCCTCTTTTCCATTGCTTGGTTACACTGCATTGCATGCTACAAAACTGGAAATTCATGTAGTGGGGTAGGGTTATAGGGGAGGTGCCCAGTGGGTGTGTCCTCGAAAGCTTGCTAGTGTCCAAGAAGGTAGGAGCCTATAACCTAGGTTCTATTAATACGTTTCCTGTGTCTGTACTGTACTGCATTTATAGGTATGTCAAAATGTATTTCTTTATCGTACACCACGGAACACAGAGCCCAAGTCATTACATAGTGGGTTGTATAGTTTACCTCAGGTGATTGGACACTGGCACAACCAATGAAGACACGTTCCCCTCTATATAACCCCTCCCAGAAGGGAAGTACCTCAGTTTTTTTTGCCCTTGTCTAAGAAGGAGCTCTGTGGTAATCCATCCGGGGATCTGGGAGCTACGCCGCCGGGCCCATCCAAAGTGCTTATTAATTACGCCAAATGGATGGTACCTGAGCCTCGCAGAAGACCGAGGTGGTGACTGTAATGTCTCTCTTTGGAGGACTGGGCTCTGGGATCCAGCACCTTCGCTTTTTAAAACGCGCAAAGTAGTCTGGCAGAGTCTTCTACAAGGCCTAGGGAAGAGGTCTCCTTTAAATAGGAACTTATACCCCTGAAGGTTGGCACAACACTGCCCGCAGTGAGGGTGAAGGTTGGTACTGTCTAATCTTAGCAGTCCTGTGGTGCGGATAAGGTAAGTGTGGGGGAAAAGGCTAAGTTTTAAATACTTAAGAACTTTCCCCTTGTGTAGTAGGGCTGCCTTGCCTAAAACCGCCACTAGAGGGAGTCAGATTCCACTTACCAGACTGGAATGAAGCTCACTGCAGTACACCTTCTGCTGCAGGCTCTGCAAGGCAGAAGTGCGATCTCTCCCAGGCGACCTGTCATTGGTACGGCGGATGTCAGAGGAGGCCGCTGCGTAATCCGCATGCTGTGGCCTCTCTCCCTCGTTTTCCTGTAGGCGTGCGCACGCACAGGGGTGCGATTTTCACTCCTAAAGCCCGGCAAAGCAGGAAGGAGGTGTGGACTCGCGAGCGGGCACGCCGGTGTGCGCGCTGCTCTACTGCGCATGCAGGAATTTTTGAAATCTGCCCTCAGACGCCTGACAGACTCCACAGGAGTGAGACACAGCTGCTTGAGGGCACGTGAGTCCTCTGGGGTGGTTGGATTTCAGTCACTTAAGGCACCTACTCAGCATCAGACTGTGTGGTAGTTACTTTTGTTAGTTTGCTAAACTAGCACAGTAGTGTATGCACTGTCTTTGTACCTCTGGTTTGGCTTAGGAATATGTCTTCCCAGAAAAATAATTCAGGGACTAAGACAAAAAAGACACGCCACCAAAAACGGGAGGCTCTAGCCGTTCTGGCCGGGTATTATCCTCTTCTGAGGAATCAGATGCACCCATACATTGAGCCATTGCCTGTATCGGGTATAGCAGCCTCTCCTATTGTGCCAGCTCCTGCGTATGTCACTGAAGACACTTTGGCAGCAGCTCTAGACAATTTGGAAGGGAGAATCGCCACTTTAATCGCTAAAAAGCATAAAAAACGAAGCGGATCCTTTTCCACCGTTCTAGATCCCTCTTCAGGGAAGTCTGACGGGGACAATGAGGATGATATGGCACTCCTAGAGGATAAGGATACTGAGCAGCCGGATTTGGAGATGATCTGGATAAATACATCCAAAAAATTCAGGTGGATCAGAGGACCATTTTTTTGGCCTCACAAGCTCAAAAATTGCAAGTGCAGTGTTATGCTGAGGCTGTACGTTCCACATTCAGGTTACCCTCTGAGGGGTTAACTGAATCGCCTGTCTCTCTTCTCTGGGTTCATTTAAAATCTCCACAAGCTGCATGCTCCTTTCCAGTGCATCCTTTATTTGAAAACCATATTTATGCTGACTGACAGCACCCAGACAAGCATTTCTGTCGTCCTAGGAAATTTTGAGGTTCTCTATCCTATGGAGGAAAAGTTTACTAAAAGATGGAAGCTACCGGTGGTAGACGCAGCCATCTCTTGTGTAAATAAAAATCTAACCTGTCCAGTAGACAATGTACAGGTGTTTAAGGATTTTACTGAAAAGAAGTTAGTCTTTACTTAAATCTTCCTTTGTGATGGCGGGCGCTGTTACCCAACCTGCTGTGGCAGCTGTTGGTATGTGTCGGGTACTAAAGGAGCAGGTGAAACAGGGGCTTAAGCATCTCCCTCCAGATCAGCTTAAGCTTTGGGAGAATCTGCCCAAGGCCTTATGTTTTACGATCTATGCCATGAGAGATTCTATCCAACAGGCATCCCACCTTACGCTCCAACTGGTGCATATGCGCAGAATGCTTTGGTTAAAGCATTGGTCTGCGGAAGCGCCATGTTAAAAGCTTTTGGCTGGTTTCCCCTTTCATGGGGAACGACTCTTTGGAGATGATCTGGGTAAATACATCCAAAAAATCTCAAGTGGAAAGTCTGCTCTCTTGCCTGAGAAAAAAATAAATTTAAACGCCCATGTTTTAAACGGTCCTCCTCCCCGGTTCCAGGGACCTCTGCTTCTAGGCAGTGGCGACGGCATTCTCAATCAACCTCAAAACCGAAAATTCTGAATCAGACCCAGAATCGCAGAAGACCATCGGTACAAAAAACGGTAAACGGAAACCCAAAGCTTCCTCATGAAGGGGTGCCCCTGCTCGGCCGAGTGGGGGGATGGCTTTGGCAGTTTTCAGCAGCTTGGCAGACAGAGATCTGGGACAAATGGTTAATTTCCACGGTATCCTTAGGGTACAAGATAGAAATCTGGGAAATCCCACCTTATCAGTTCCCAAACTCAAATGTCTCCAAAGATCCATTAAAAAGAAAACCCTTCTTCTAAGCACTGGATCACTTGCTGTCCCAAGGGGTAATCAAAGAGGTTCTCCTAAGGGAACAAGGCACAGGGTTCTATTCAAATCTTTTTGTGGTGCCGAAGCCAAACGGAGACGTGGGACCCATTCTGGATCTAAAGTCTCTAAATCGGCTTCTAAACATTTGTCATTTTTGAATGGAAACAATTCGATCAGTGGTATTCACCCTACAGGGTGAGGAATTCTTGGCGTCAATAGACATCAAAGATGCATATTTGCACGTGCCTATTCATCCCGCTCACCAAAAGTTCCTAAGGTTCACTGTGGAACATCAGTTTGTGGCTCTACCCTTTGGCTTGGCCACGGCTCCTCGCGTGTTTACAAAGGTTCTGGCCCCGCTTCTAGCAAATCTAAGGATGCAGGGCATAACGGTAACGGCTTATCTGGATGATCTACTCTTGGTAGAACAGTCAATGCCACAGTTAAATCAAAGTGTACTCAGTACAGTAAAATACTTGCACTATCTGGGCTGGATCCTAAACTTCCAAAAGTCCTCTCTACAGCCCCGGAAAAGGGTAGAGTATTTGGGCATGGTCTTAGACACAAACCAAAGTATTTCTCCCGGGGCAAAAATCAGATCTTTAAAGGATCTGGTCCGCACGGTCAGGGCAAAGGAGAAACCATCAATCCGTCTCTGCATGAAATTGTTGGGGAAGATGGTGGCCTCTTTTGAAGCCATGCCGTATGCACAGTTTCAATAAAGGCTACTTCAGAACAGTATCCTGACAGGCTGGAACAAAAAGATGGATGCTTTAGAATTGGCCGATGCACCTGTGCTCCGAGGTGTGTCAGAGCCAAATTTACAAGGAAAGAAATCCTTTGTCCTGGTCACTTGGAAAGGGGTATCTACGGATGTCAGCCTGTTGGGCTGGCGAGCAATCCTGAAGAGGCTTCTGCCCAGGGAACTTGGGCCATGCCCGAAAAAGGCTTACCCATCAATATTTTGGAGATTCGGGCAGTTTATCTAGCCCTCAAAACCTGGACACACAAGTTACGTGGCCTCCCAGTTCGGATTCAGGGAGTGTTGTGGATAAATCCGCCAGTCAAGCCTCCATTGTACCCATGGGATTTGAATCTAGTTTTGTCATGCTTGCAAAAATAGCCCTTTGAACTCATTCGTCATATTCCATTGATTCCGAAATCTGCATTTCTGGTTGCTATCTCCTTTGCTAGGAGAGTTTCTGAATTGGCAGCTCTTTGTTAAGAGCCTTTTTTAAAGTTTGTCACATAGACAAAATTGTATTACGGCCCCATCCTACTTTTCTTCCTAAAGTGGTCTCGCCATTCCATTTAAATCAAGATATTGTTTTGCCTTCCTTTTTTCCTGAACCACAGTCGGCAAGGAAGAAATGATTGCACTCTCTGGATGTGGTGAGAGCAATGAAGGTTTATCTGCAAGCAACTGCTCAGATACGTAAAACGGATGTTCTGTTTATTCTGCCAGATGGTCCCAAAAAGGTAAGCTGTTATAAAAATCCTATTTTTTCGCTGTGATCAATTGTGGTATTACATAATGAAAATAGAGGCTGCCATTAGCATTTCATTTGCTGGCTGGTGATCAGGAGGCACTCTTTTTTTTTTCTCTCACACACCAATCGGTGTGTGAGAGGAAAGCAAATCCCCCGAACTACCAGCCCAGTGCAATTTATTGTGAACATTATTAAAATCTACTTCTCTACAGTATATGTTGGACCGGTCCTGTCTCTGATCTGACTTGTATTAAATTAACCCCCCACCTCCCTTATCCTGAATAAGTTGTACATTTACCCCTTCATCTCCATCCTTCCACTGTATGTGACCTGTACCTTCACCACCTGATCCCTCTTACTATGACCTCTACATTTAATGTATGCAGTGTTCTATCTGTCTCAACAAAATCCATATACAATTAATTTTGGGTGCAGTAATACAACAGCACTGAAAATTGGGAAAAAAAGGCCTGATAATGAAGGGGTTGAAACTATCTGGTGGTTAAGTAACACTACAAAAAGCTACTCCTGGCAGCTATGTGTAAAACTGGTTTTGATCATTCTGATCATGGCAGCTGATATACTAGTTGTCATTTTATGTAGTGTGTTGAATCTGATCTTGTAGTGCCCCAGTTGATAGTAAAGGACCAGAATAAGTAGTGTTGGATAAAGGTTACAATAAGAAAGGAATGTAGAAGTGCGGGCTGTAAAAGGGGAGAAAAAAAAACGCATACCTATACAGCTGCAGTATCAGTCCGATGCTACAACTGACCCCCGCTGGCTCTAAACATAAGAACTGAATGATCACATGACTGCTAACTGTTCAGTTCTCGGGTCCACTCTGAACACAGAGTGGTGATTTATAAATTGTATTCCACACTTAGGTATAGGCTAGGCTTCTGCCTCTCCTGGGGGATTTCAAGTGACTTGTGCCTAGGTTTAGCCAGAGATCTGCAGTAAATCGTGTGACTTCCATGCTCCCCTTCAGTTCCCCACTTACCAGATCCGTGCACCCCTGCAAGGCTAAAATGCATGCAGTGAGTGTAGTGGCTGTACCCAGAGCAATCACCTCCTCCTTGGCTCAGCAGACACTGGGGTGCCCGTATTGAACCGTAGGATATCCTCCTGTTTCTGCAACCTTCTCTTCTTTAATCTACACAGAGTGGTGATTGTCAGTCACTGCTCTGTGTTCTGCCCCTCCAGTGCTCTCTGGAGCACCAGGCTTAGGCTCTCGGCAGTGCGCTGAGAGGCTGAGCCAGCTGTTGGTCAGACACTTGGGTGGATTCCTACATAATTGTTGGGATACATCCAGAGACTAGTGCGGCTCTGTGACCTCAGCTGACAGTGACTGTTTCTGGGTCACAGGAGTACAAAAGTAAGTGCACGGCTTCCACCCTTTTTTACGGTGGAACATGTACCCTGTTCCCACTCCTGCAGCATCTCCCTAATCCACTGCATCTAGTGCCGGCAAGCTGGGGATCTTCTCCCCTCGCTTACTGTCACACAAAAAAAAGGATTTCTGTGAATGCAAAGAAGTACTGACAGCCTTTGCAGCTGAGAACCAGAAGGAGGCCACTTCACATTCCCTGGATGTGGTTCGGGCCCTTCGAGTGTACTTATCGGCGACGGCTCCGTTCCGGAAGTCGGACTCACTGTTCATGTCGGTGACTGGTCCTAGAAAGGGCCTGGCAGTCTCGTTGGCCACCATTTCTAGGTGGATCCGACAGGTTGTGCTTCAGGCCTATGCCCTGAAGGGGCGGGCGCCTCCTTTTCGGGTCATGGCGCATTCGACCAGGGCGATCGGTGCCTCTTGGGCTTTCCGACATCAAGCCTCTGTGTTGCAGGTGTGTAAGGCAGCGACCTGGTCGTCGGTCCACACTTTTTCAAAGTTTTACAAGGTGGATGTGAGTGCATCTTCTGATGCCTCCTTCGGCCGCAGGGTGTTACAGATGGCAGTTTAAGGTTGGAGTTCCTCCGTTGAGTAACTCAGTTTTGTTTGGGGTGAAGCTTGGTTTGTTGTGTTGTTTTTCCCACCCCTCAAATTTTTTGACACTGCTTGGGGGACGTCCCTACAGTCAAAGGCTGCTGTGTCCGTCCATGAACGGAAGAGAAAATAGGATTTTTGTACTCACCGTAAAATCCATTTCTCTAAGTTCATGGACGGACACAGCACCCACCCCTCCTTTGTTTGTACTGCTTGTTACGAACTGAAGCTGCTAGAGCAGGGTGTGGGTTATACCCGGGGAACCACGCCCCCTGGGAGGAGCTGCACTGAAGAAAAGTTGTTAACACTTTAAGTGCTGTATTTCTGCCTAACTCTCCTGGAAGGAAACGGATATAACCCCACAGTCAAAGGCTGCTGTGTCCATCCATGAACTTAGAGAAATGGATTTTACGGTGAGTACAAAAATCCTATTTTTTTTTTTTTTTTTTTTTTTTGTGTTATCATTCATATGCTCTGAAAAATAGCCAATAAATCATAAATTCTGCCAGGGTATGTAAACTTATGAGCACAACTGTATCTGCAAGGTTTGAGCAGACAGATGCACTGAGAAGTCTGTAGGAGTCCTGTTTGACACCTGCCATCTGCTGATCGCATGGTGCAATGCTTTGGAGGCTCCTAGAAACCTAAATAAACAAATGTACATTTTCTTTACCTGCAAAAAGATGTACATTCATTAACCACTTAAGACCCGGACCATTATGCAGGTTAAGGACCTTGCCCCTTTTTTGCAATTCGGCACTGAGTCGCTTTAACTAACAATTGCGCGGTCGTGCGATGTGGCTCCCAAACAAAATTTACGTCCTTCCCCCCCCCCCCCCCCCCCACACAAATAGAGCTTTCTTTTGGTGGTTTTTGATCACCTCTGCGGTTTTTATTTTTTTGCTCTATAAACAAAAATAGAGCGTCAATTTTGAAAAAAAATCTATATTTTTTACTTTTTGCTATAAATATCCCCCAAAAATATAAAAAAAAGTTTTTTCCTCGGTTTAGGCCGATAAGTATTCTTATTTTTGGTAAAAATAATCGCAATAAGCGTTTGATTGGTTTGCGCAAAAGTTATAGCGTTAACAAAATAGGGGATAGTTTTATGGCATTTTTCTTAATTTTTTTTTTTTTTCCGTGACTGCGACATTATGGCGGACACTTTTGACACATTTTTGGGACCATTGTCCTTTTCACAGCGAAAAGTGCTATAAAAATGCACTGATTACTGTGAAAATGGCAGAGAAGGGGTTAACCACTAGGTGGCGCTAAGGGCTTAAGTGTGCCCCAATGGAGTGATTCTTACTGTAGGGGGGCGTGGCTGTAGGCGTGATGTCACTGATCGTCATTCCCTATAGCAGGGAACAGACGATCAGTGTCACTGCCACACAGAACGGGGAAGGTGTGTTTACACGCATCTCTCCCCGTTCTTCAGCTCCTGTGACCCGATCGCGGGACACCGGCGGCGATCGGGTCCCTGCGGGCACGGAGCTTCGGGCCGCGCGCTTGGCTCTTAAAGGCGACGTACAGGTACGTGCCTGTGCCCAGCCGTGCCATTCTGCCGATTTGTATATCAGCGCTAGGCGGTCCTTATGTGGTTAAAAAACAAAAGTGAACGTATCCTTTTAAAAGAAACTTTATTTGTACAATAAACATACCTGGTGTTTCTATCCAGAATTCAAGTGGTCCCTTTTTGTGTTTTTGGCATGCTTTGCAGTGTTCTCTCAATTATCGGGTCTGCCCACTTTACGTCGCTGAACTATAGAACACTTTTCCCAATGTTATGAAGAACAGTAGAGGGGAGAGGTTCTCTGTACTAACACTTCCTGTACTAGGTCCACCAATCTGCACGTTCGTGGATACAGTACATTTAGTTAGTGCTGTTGCCCTAGGACAGGTAGTGTGTTGCTAAAACTGGATCAACAGTTAAAGAGGAAACAAAAAATTACAGCCAACTCATCTAAAGGACTGGTAAGCTGCAATACATTATATTTATGTTTTTCGAGTTTAGGTATGCTTAAAGAATTGGTTGAAAACATTAAAATCTGCAAGATTTGTATGGTTTGTTTTGTTCGGAGAAGATTGAGGAAAGAAAAGGCAAAAAGTGTCTGCATATAATTTTTATCACTTTCTTTTCTACAGGTCATCCTGAGCGACTGCAAAGTAATGTCCAAGTTTTATAGAGGCGATGGAGCCAGAACAGCTTTCTGAAGGTCTATTTATTGCCACAACACTGCACATGCACTGATCTACAGACCTAGGGTACAGTGAAAAGTATGAATGAATACTTTTCTGATGCCATCATTATCTTTTGAGGAAACTGTATTAATAAGCCAACTCTGATTAGTGATTTACAAGCTTGTCTGGCATATTTTGTTTCCAAAGCTGGCACAGCCTAACCACCAGTATTGATCTATACATGGTCGTACGTTCGCTATCTATAAGGTGTCAATATGGATATCAGCATGTCGGGCACCTTGGTTAAAGGTTTTGAAATTACCTTTCCCCTGAATTACATGGCGTATTGTAGAAGAACATCAAGCTTCAGTGGGACATCGAATAAAGTTGTTTTTTGTTTTTGTTGCTTTTACAACTTGTTAAGCTGTTTTCTGAACGTTCCCTTATAAGGCTTTATCTGAACACTGTTTAGCTAATATAACCAGATCACAAAATCTGCATTTAATTAATACAATCTGTATTAATTAATCTCCTGGTAGTTTCTATTGCTTTTGTTTCCGGAAAAGAAGATTAAAATCCCTATTCCCAAAAAGTCTTCTGCCGAATGGACTGATTTTAATGGCCCTGAAGACAATCGTTCTTGTTAGGGTGGATGATTGCATTTTTTGTATGAGCAACAGTACATATTGGAACATGAGCTGTTGCATGAGAAGATTGTCAAATTCATAAACATGTTCTTTTGATTGAGAGAAACAAGTTCGCTTATTTAAGGTTCAAAGTTTTTGCATATCTTAGTTGAACATAACATCAAAGTATAGACGGGCTACTATATTTATTTTAAAGCCTTTAACCTGTACATTTTTAGTACTTGTACAAAAGTGAGCTAGGTGGAAGTTAAAATGATACACTGATTATTTTACAAAGGTGAATATATATATTCTCTTAAATGTTAAAGAATGTATACCAGCTCACTAATAAACTTTGATGGCAGTGCAATATAAGGGCTTTTTTTTTTTTTATCACTGCTGTACTCCAAACATGACCCCATAAATGAATGCCTCCTGATCTGTGCCATTCTTTTTGCTTTACTAGCTGTAGTTTTAAAACCTTATCAATAAGTGGAAATCGCTCACATGACCCTTTATAAAGTCTGTTATTTATGACTTGGAACATTTATACTCTAGCACAAAATTTGAACTGGTTGTATTTATTAAAGCGAAGTTACACCCATTTTGGCACCTTTCTGGGAGTGGATACCCGTCCCCACTTCCAGGAGATCGTGCTGCGGCAAATTACGCCAGGAGCTCGGTTCCCTCCTCCTGGGTTAGGTCTAATGAGGTGCATGCCTCTCCTTTTTTAACTTGCTGTTAAATGTCGATAGCCTAGCTATTACTATGTTTCCCATGCTCTAATGCTGGACCTTCTGGTCTTGGCTCCCCAGCTGAAGACTCGCATGCAGCTGCTGTGCCCACGCCTCTGCTCCCAATCTCCTGCCCAATCAGAGTATTTTGTAAATCCATTCGCAAAATACAAAGCCTTCCGTGAATGAACAGCAGAGGGGAGGGGTTGGCAGAGGAGATGGTGTATCTCTTGTCAGAGCTGGGGGGCAGTTTAGTGATGGCTGCATTTACAGCACGCAGTAAAACTCATTTGTTAACCGAGTCACATTCACAAGGTTGCATGCACCTTGTAGAACTTAATGCCTAGTAAGCTGAAACTGTTTACAAAATGGCTGAATTCCTGGAGTTCAGCTTTAAGGGGAACCCATAAGCTCTGTATATAACCATTACGTTTTGCGAGTTAATTATGCAGCCAGGCAAAATCGGATTACCAATTGCACCAATATGATGCAGGTTGAGCCTGAGCAGCATAGTCTTCTGTATCCATATGAATTTGTGCCTTTCCTGCCTCAAAAATCACAACTACACCTATAAAATACATTAGCATAGCGTCTCCCACTTGCATAAGAAATCCCCTTTTGTGCGTGTGTGTTTTTTTTTTTTTGTTTCTTCTAAATGAGGGTCACTGGAAGTGTTCCCTTTTGGGTTATAGTGCCGTATAAGACGACCTTTTACGCCTTAATTACACTGCCAGAGAGCGGGGGTCGTCTTATAGCCGGGTGCAGATGCCGCTGCCAGATAGATCTGATTCCCGCCGGGTGCTCGGTAATACTGTTGTATACAGTATGCGCCACTCAGCCAGTCCCGGCAGGGGCGATGCACTCTGCTGAAAAACAGAGCTTGTTAAGCCTGCTTGGATTGGAGCGGCGCGGGCTGATGATGTCACAGCCTCTGCCAATCCGAGCAGACTTGGCACTACTGTACTGTACCAGTAATGTACTTGTGATAAGACTGCAACCGTTTAAAGCAGATTTAAGAAGGTGATAAAGACCTGGAGTGGGTTTCTTGGAACAGTAACAAAAACATCTTTATACTGTAATAACAAAGGCAATTTATTTAAAAGCCCCATCAAAAGTTTACCAATAAGTAATAAATTACAGTGTTTTAATCAAGTCTGATGTTTTTATTTTTTTTATGTTTCTGATGTTTTTTTTTAAATGGTGTTGTCTCGGAAGGGGGTAGTCTTATACGGCGAGTATAGCCCGTCACTGGAACAATAGGGGGTCGTCTTATACGCCCAGTCGTTTTATACACCGGCAAATACGGTAATTAGATGCTGGCAAACAAACTGTGGACCTGCTCATAATGCGTCATACTACCAGCTTGCCTAAGTTGTTTTTGGTGTGTGTGTGTGTGTGTGGTGGTGTTTTTTTTTTCCCTCAGCTCTGCAAAGTATTTTTTTTTATTTATAAAGATTCCTTTCACTGCTCGAGCTGGTCTTTTATAAAGCTTTGGAGTGCCATACCTAGACCTTAATATTTTTGTTACTGATCTTCAGGCACTGGATGCTGCTTGTGGTGCTCCAGACCCCATTTTGAATAATTTAGCAGTTGAGCACTTTCCAGGTCCAAAGTTGCTGGCATTGCCTCGGCTCCTGCCCTGTTTCTGAAAGCTCATTTTGTGAGTAGGCCCATCAGGATCAGCATTGTGGTTTGTAATATGTATGAGTCTAGACACTTCCACAATACTAGGTGTCCCCAGCTAACATTTCACTGACTATCCCAGTTGTGCTAGCAGTTTGCCTACTGATGCAGCCAAATTCTGCAACCTAAATAATGTCTTTTGCTATTATAGTCTGTCATCTTCAGAGTCTTTGCTAGCTGTCAGTCAGGGCCATGGCCTCTGCTCTCTCCAAGGAAGTTTTCACTGTTGCTTCAAGTAAGATGTTTGTAGACTGTGACCGCAGAGACCACAAGTTTCCTCACCTTCCCCTGCATATTCTATATTAGAACGGTCTGGGGCTTTAGCTGCCTCTGAGCTATTGGCCACTGAGACCATTTTTATACTGGATCTCTGCAATCTTTTGCAAACTAACCTGACTCAGAGAAGTCTTATCTTCTGTCGTCACTGCCAAATCGAGATCGCATTGTCTCTAATGTTGCAGTACACACCACTTTGAATTTAGAGGGTCAGCCTGTCTCTGCTGTCAACCCTGTTCTCAGTCGTCTGGAATCCTTTAGATCTTCTGAGACCCCCAAGACCTTTCCAGTGCACTTTTTTGGTTGTCCTTTATGGAAAATAGAAATTACATGATTCCATTTCAAGGACCAGTTTTTATTATTCTGCTTCACGGTTGTTGTCTTTAATGGCATGGCTGTTGAAGCCCAGGTTCTGAGAAACATGGCATCTCTGAATTAGACTTCCTAGCTTTTAACATTGTGGGGATTACCACTTCTCACAAGGTATTTCGCTGTGTGTATAAGCCATGTGCAGCTTGGTGGGAAGCGCAAGGTTTTCACTAGGGTTGTCCCGATACCGATACTAGTATCAGTATCGGGACCGATACTGAGCATTTGCGCAAATACTTGTACTCGGGCGAATGCTCCCGATGCTTCACCAATATTTTTTTTTGTTTCCAGAGAGGGGGTGGAGAGCTGCTTCCGCCGTCTAGTCCCCAAAGAGAAAGCCAAGCCCCCCCCCCCCGCGCCTAGTTGATCAGCGCAGGGAACATTACAGCTTTCATTTGAATAGCTGTGTGTTCCCCGCTGGGCCTCGTCATATATAGTCCCTCCCCCTTGCCTGGGCACTGGCTTTCTCTTTGGGGACATGGCTGCATTTGGGGACACATTTAAAAAAAAGTATCGGTAATTGGTATCGGCGAGTACGTGAAAAAAAGTATCGGTACTTGTACTCTGTCCTAAAAAAGTGGTATCAGGACAACCCTAGTTTTCACCCCAGGAAATATTATGTGGGACAAATCCTTGCTTTCCTGCAGCTGAGCTTTGAGCAGCATTTGTCCCTTAGCGCTATCAATGGTCAGGTTTCTGCTCTTGCTAATCTGTTCCAGAGCCCATTCGCTTCCCATTCCCTGATCATTACTTTTTTTGTTCAAGGGTCTGCCCTGTGACTCCATAGGATCTCAGTTTGTGGTTCTCTTGAACAGATATAATAAAAAAAAAAATATTTTTTTGTACCCACTGTTATGCTACATATTATGCAGGGCTATGTTATTTACAGATCTGGTGGGTTATCTTTATTAATCAAATTTGGAATAGTCTATTAGGGCATTTCATAAGGTATAGAAGGCTCAATTTGAAAATCATTAAAGCAAGGATAAGGCTCTTTTACTGAAATTAGTTGTAAACCTTCATATATACCCAGTGAACTGACTGGCCACGGATGATAAACATGGATCGAACAAATCCTCCACCAGAACCTGCGAACAGACCAAAAGTTTGTGTGAACTTGAGAACCCAGTCTATGGGACTCGAACGTTTTAAATCCAAAGTGCTAATTTTACCTGGGGGGGTATAAACTATGCCTGTGAAATACCGCATGTTTCCCGTGCTTAGAACTGTTTCTGCACAAATTGTCATTTCTGAAGGAAAAAAAGTCATTTAAAATCACTCGCGGCTATAATGAATGGCAATTCAGAGAAAATTCATTTGTAAAAAAAAAAAGTGTGGTGGTCCCCCCAAATTCAATTACCAGGCCCTTCAGGTCTGGTATGGATATTAAGGGGAACCCCGCCGTCAATTAAAAAAAAAAAAAAAGATGATGTGGGGTTCCCCCCAAATATCCATTCCAGACCCTTCAGGTCTGGTGTGGATTTTAAGGGGAACTCCAACCCAAATTTTTAAAAATGGCCTGGAGTTCCCCCAAAAATCCACACCAGACCCCTTATCCGAGCATGTAACCTGGCCGGCCGCAGAAAAGAGGGGGGATGAGAGAGCGCCCCCTCCTGAACCGTACCAGGCCACATGCCCTCAACATGGGGAGGATGTCCCCATGTTGATGTGGACAAGGGCCTCATCAACACGGGGAGGATGTCCCCATGTTGATGGGGACAAGGGCATCATCCCCACAACCCTGGCCGGTGGTTGTGGGGATCTGCGGGCGGGGGGCTTATCAGAATCTGGAAGACCCCTTTAACAAAGGGGACCCTCAGATCCTGCCCCCCCCTCTGTGAATTGGTAATTGGGTACATTGTACCTCTACCAATTCACTAAGGAAGTGTAAATAATAGTAAAAAAAACACACACATCGTGAAAAAAGTCCTTTATTAAAAAAAAAAAAAATCCAGCGATGGTAATCCACTCTCGATCCCTGCTCCAACTTTGTCGGTATCCAGCGATGGGTGATCTCCCCTTGCCGGGGTCCAGCGATGAGAAGATCCATCCAGGTCCGGGATCCAGAGCGCACGCATCGCCAGCCGCCTGTCTCCACCAGAGACAGCCCCGGCGAATTACACGGCTTGAGCCAGTGACAGCTCTTATATAGGTGAGGCGGGGCCACCCGTCACGTGACCCATCCCCCTCTGACTACGTCACTGGGAAAGCCCAGGCTTTCCCTTGCGTCAGAGGGGGGTGGGGTCACGTGACGGGTGGCCCCGCCTCACCTATATAAGAGCTGTCACTGGCTCATGGTAGCCACCAAGATGTGCTATATTGTCACGTATAGCTTGTTTTCTAGCTGTCTTGACAAATTGCATGTGACCATCCAAAACAGACATTTAGAGGCATTTCGTAACATAAACTTGCACTTTTGCAATATGAACAACTGACATTACCAAAAAAAGTTCACACTGGTGTTCAATGGTCCATAGATGTGTGTATATACTTGGTGCCATGTCTCAATTGTCCTCCTTAAAAAGGAAAGCTCCTGTACATTGGGAGGCTTGTACATTTTAGCCATCACTTTTTTGTATATATCCTAGTGACCAACACTGTTTGTAATATGAAGACAAAATTAGTTTTGCTGTTATATTTGGCACATCTCAAAAACCCTGGCCACATATTTCTTCCTTTCCAGATCAGCCGCAGTTAGAGTCATGGCCACAAGATGTCACTCCATTCCCAGGGATGCTAGAGTAATATGTAATGTCATTGCCATGGAGACGTACAATATGTAGAGTTGGGAAGCAGCAGAAACAAGCAGGATATTAGAATTCACCTGAACACCAAATTAACTTGGGACATGTAGCTGGACCCTACATGGGTAAAATAAACGTGCTCACTCATTACATTACACATCTGTATTTACTGCTGAAAATCGATTTGAAAAAACGTACATATAAATATGTTGTACATTAATTTTTCATTCACCACGTGTTATTTGTCAGTCACCAATAGAGATTTCCAATTGGGTTTGATCTTGTAGATCACTTCCCAAAGCATTCTTTTTTGTTAACATCCCAATATTCCAGCATCTCTGTACCCTATATCTCAGGTCGGGCATGAGGCGTATCTTCCTCAGACTTATGTCCTGATCTTAGTGAGGTATCTTCCTCAGACTTAGTTCCTGATCTTAGTGAGGGGATTAGGTACACAGATCAATCCATCACTCTGCCCTCTGATCAGTGTATCATTGGAGTAATTTGCTGTTGTGGGGGGGTTAATGGGGTGTGCGGTTACAATCGACAGTTACAAATGGTCCTAGGCCCCTCACTGAGACCAGGAACTGAGCAGGCTGTCAGAAAAGCAAACACTAGAGCGCGGGTGCACAGGAAGTTTCAGGGTCAAGTTTGGCGGCCATTTTTTCTGGAACATAAACCTCTACTGACATAGCTATTGATCTTCGGAAAGATGGCGGGAGTGTTATTCGGGGACACATTCTTCGTCTGGTTATCTACAGTACCTTTTCCTCCATTGAGAGGTTCTGTATGTGTCGTTATAGCTGGAGGAGGCGCACTCAGCGTACGTCATCAGAGCGGGAAGTTCAGTACTCAGCAGTTGGTGATGTGACGGAGGGTTAGGAGATGTTCTGTTTCTGGGATGGCTTGAGCAGTGATTTGTATAATATGTCAGATAATGAGGAGATGATTGTACTACCCAGGACATCCACCTCCACTGCGGAGGCCACTTCCAGCGGGTGAGGAGAGAGGGGGAGGGGTGAGATGGTGTTGTTCCTTAAAGTGGTAGAAAACTGCACCATTTTTTTTTTTATAAACCCTGCAAGTTAAAAGTATAATGTACTAGTATGCATAGCGAAGCCCTCCAGCAGCGCACTGTCATAGCTGAAAGGGCTTCCATCTTCAACCGGTCTTCCTTCTGCATTTGTGTACTCTGGATGTCTAATTGCCTGCGCCACGATGACGTCACTCCCACGCATGTGCGGCGGAGTCACAGAAAACAGCACGGAGCTCTGAAGAAACAGCATGGGTATGCCGGACCTTCAGGGTGCATATGCTGGTGACATCATTAGGTGTGTCCAGTGTAAATGTAACACTTGGTTGCTACTAGTAACTAACATCCACCATATCACCCTGCTGCCAGACCTCCATCTATCACTTCAGAGACAGCGAACAGTCATTTGCGTTGTTTTGTTTATTGGGGGATATAACTTGGTTGGGCAAAAGAGGGATATGGGGTGCCCATAGAACATGTTGCTTTGCCATCATATTAAAGAACTTGTAATTTGCTTGAGCTTTGAAGTACTGATGCACAAATAATATCTACAGTCACTTCCCCTGCATTGCCATGCAGAACATTACTCCTCCTCTGCAAATCTCCTGCAGACTATTGCTCCCAGGACTTCTCTCCTGTCTGAAGTCCCTTCTGTGCACCCCTTGTCCCAGTCTGTGGGTAAGTGTGTACCTCCTTCCATAGATGTTCATGCTGACCAGCAGCAGGCCATTCTTCTGGCTGGTGAGGTTTGGGGTGCTCTGTTCTATGCCATTAGACCGCAGTAGCAGTCCCTGGGGGCATGCGCCCTTTGCCGGTCCTCAAAAGAGGGGGTGATCCGCTGGCCCTTCGGCAGCTGTCGGGAACTAAAAGTGGAGACCGGAGAGGAGGTTTTGTGGAATCCAGCTTTTAGGTGGTGCTGCCCTGTCGGGGTTGCTAAGCCTGTGACACGTACCTTGGAGGTGAGCCTGACGTGCAGAGGGAGACCTCTCCTATAGCCCTGGTTCCCGGGTCACTGGAGTTGGGACAGTGACTGGAGGAGGACACTGGGGTATGAGTGCCTGCTGGGTTCTCCTGGACTGGATATTAGGACTGCTGGTGAAGGAAGGAACTGGCTTGAAGGCTGAAGATGCAGGTCAGCAGATGCAGGTAGCTGAGGATGCAGGTGCGCCAAGGAGCAACGGGCACACACTGGTGCAAGAAGCAGGGTCAGATGAGCCAGGTGATGCACAGCGGGTCAGATATGGCAGAAGCGGCAGGCAGCGGATGGTCAGTGTTCAGGCAGGTTCAGCAACGGTGGATCAGGCAGACAGATAAGCACAGCAAGGTCAAGGAAGCTAAAGGTCAGGAATGGATATAGCAGCAGGGTCAGAGAGCCGGGTCAGATGTAGGTTTCAGGATCAGGTCACAGCATAAGCTGCAGATCAGACAGCAAAGGTCAGGACAGTAGAAGCCCCTTTTAAAGGTCGCTGGGCGCCAAGGCAGCGTCACTGTGCGCACATGCACGATCACCCGATCAGCGCATGCACTTGCGCGCGTCTGTTTACAGTTGGGAGCCTGCCAGTGGGGATGCGCCCGAGCCCCGTGGTGGATCTAAGAGGCGTGCATCCATGACAGCCTGTTTCTGCTCACCTCTCCGGTGGTCAGGGAGCTTTCTCCTTCCTGGACATTCACATCTCACTGCTCCCACCATGCCTGCTGCATCGCCACTGGTCCAGGCCTGCACAGTGTGAGTGACACGCAGTCAGCAGCACTTTTCCGGCGGAGCCGCGCCGGCCAAGGCTACCGCTGGGAAGGCGAACCACATGAGTGATCCATCCGAGCCAGCTTGCACCCTTGCTAGGCTAGTCAGCAGTGCGCCCCTAGGCGGCAGTGTGCCCTAAACGGCTGCCTAGCTCGACTAGTGGAAGCACCGGCCCTGGATTGAGTAATCCTGTTTTTGACAGGATGAGTTGGGCAAGGAGTTTAATTGCTAAAGCAAAGAGGAGAGGGGAAAGGGGGACAGACTTGTCTAGTACCCCTTTCAATGTTAAAATGGTCAGATTTAAAGGGGTTGTAAAGGAAAAAAAATCCCTAAATAGCTTCCTTTACCTTAGTGCAGTCCTCCTTCACTTACCTCATCCTTCGATTTTGCTTTTAAATGTCCTTATTTCTTCTGAGAAATGCTCACTTCCAGTTCTTCTGTCTGTAAAGCGATGCTTTCTTCCTGGTGTGGAGAAAGCCTCTTAAGGGGGCAAGCAGGAGTGTCAGGATGCCCACTAACACACAGCTCCTTTCTCTATCTGCAAAGTAGAGAGTCTCCTGACTTGCCTGCTCGCCCCCTCCCCCCTCAAGAGGCTTTCTCCACATCAGGGAGAAAGCCTTGCATTACGGTGTGTAGTTACAGACAGAAGAACAGGAAGTGAGCATTTCTCAGAAGAAATAAGGACATTTAAAAGCAAAATGGAAGGATGAGGTAAGTGAAGGAGGACTGCACTAAGGTAAAGGAAGCTATTTAGGGGAAATCAAATATTTTCTTTACAACTCCTTTAAATCAAAAGTAGGTAATATATGCCTAAGGATGCTGATACAGAGTAGTGATCCATCTCAGGAAATTAGGACCGAACCCCCATCTACTAAGGGTAAAGTGTAAGTAAGGCCATGACAATGAATCAAACGCCTTTCATATGTCTAAGGAAAGGAAGCATGTTGGAATTTGGCGAGTAAGAGCTACATAAGCTAAGAGTGTAGCTCGGCGTATGTTGTCACCAGCTTGTCGTAAAGGAATAAATCCAGTTTGGTCTTTATGTATTAGAGAGCCTATAATGGGGTTAAGTCTGGAAGCGAGAACTTTGGCTAATATCTTGATGTCTATAGGGATGAGCTTTGTGTTCGAGTCAAACCCATGTTCGACTCGAACATCGTATGTCAGACCGTTTGTCGAATAACGAACGTTATGGGCCGTTCGTGTGGCGTGTCACGGCCCATAATTCACTGCGGTATCGCAGTGCATTGCTGGCTGATGATTGGCCAAGCATGCACTATGACCCGCATGCTTGGCCAATCACAGCTTGCAAAAAACGGAGAGCCATAATTGGCCAAAGCCAGGGTGACTTTGGCCAATTATGGCTCAGGGGGTTTAGTACACGCCTCACACTATATAAGACCGCCTCCGTGGTGGCCTTGTGTAGTGTGTTGGTGGTTAAAGACAGAGAGAGAGTGTCATTTTTTGGAGTTAGATAGAGCAGGCAGGCAGGCAGGCTAGTCAGTTAGAGATACAGTGTGTAGAGGATATATATACATCCCAAGTGTTGTATATATATATTCATACACTATATTGAGTTTAGCTAGATCCGCTCTTCCTAATATACTGGCAGGCAGGTGATTGTGCTAGCTGCAGTACTTTCACGTGGTGTACTGTCTGTGTCCTCTGCACAGTGTGCACCTAAAGCTACGTGTGTGTACTGTCTGTGTCCTCTGCACAGTGTGCACCTAAAGCTATGTAAAGCTGTTTTTTCTCATATTAGAGGCAGGGATCTGCTCATATTAATACCACAGGCAGGGGATCATTCTGCAAGTACTTTCACGTGGTGTACTGTCAGTGTCCTCTGTACAGTGTGCACCTAAAGCTACGTGGTGTGTGTACTGTCTGTGTCCTCTGGACAGTGTGCACCTAAAGCTACGTAAAGCTGGTGTTCTCATATTAATTCCTACAGGCAGAGATCTGCTCATATTAATACCACAGGCAGGGATCAGCAGGTATTGTCAGTATTTGTGCAGCTACATCTCCCTGCAGGCCATTAGTATGTCTGGAAGGAGAGGAGAGAGTCACGAGCCGATAAAAGAGAGCAAGCAGGCTCTGCGTCTAGAGGCAACAGTGCTGGTCGTGGACACGGTGCATCCTCATCAGCACGTGGCCGTGGGACACACTCGTCCTTTTTTTCGGTAGCTGGCCGTGTTGAGCCGCAACATGCCGAAGACTTGGTAGAGTGGATGACCGAGCCGTCCTCATCCTCTCTCACCCAGGCTCAGGGTACTTTGTCTGACAAAGCTGCTGCCAATGCGGCCTGTTCCCTCTGCTCAATGGCATCAGTCACTCCTTCCCTTGCCCCCCCGAACTGACCACAGTGTTGGGTACATGCTGCAGGAGGATGCACAGCGTTTTGAAGGCTCCGATGATGGTACACAGCTAGAGGAAGGCAGTAACGTGAGCCCAGAGAGAGGGGGTGCCCAAGGACCGCAATCTGGCAGTCATGTTCCCCCCAGCTGCAGCATACTGCCAGGTTTTCCACAGTGATGAGGAGGGAGGGGATGATTAGGTCACTGACTCCACATGTGTGCCTGAGAGGAGGAGGCACATCTCCAACGAGGCAGGATGCCCTCCAGGGACCAGCTGTAGAATTAGGTTTGTCACAGCCAAGTACTTGCGGGCAGTCTACTATCGGTACACCGACGTCAGATTGTACCAGGCAAATTTCCCTGCCCCAGCTGCTGCAGCGCCAAAATAAGTTTTCCGCCAGCTATCCGCATGCCCAGCGGTTGAATGCTAGCTTAGCTAAATTGCTAGCACTTCAACGGCTGCCTTTTCAGTTGGTAGATTCTGCCTCCTTCCGTGAGTTTGTGGAATGTGCGGTACCTCAGTGGCAAGTTCCCAAACGCCACTTTTTCTCACGGAAGGCAATTCCGGCTCTCTACCGGTATGTGGAAGGCAATGTCCATGCCTCACTGGACAGGGCAGTCAGTGGTAAGGTGCATATTACTGCCGACTCATTGTCCAGCAGGCATGGACAGGGACGTTGCCTATCTTTCACGGCGCCTTGGGTGACTCTGCTGGCAGCTGGGAAGGATGCAGGACAAGGTACAGTAGTGTTGGAGGTTGTTCCGCCACCACGCCTCCAAAATGCTACTACTGGTGATTGTGACACAGCTCTCTCCTCCACCCCCTCCTCTTCTTCTGTGGCCTCTTCCTGTGCTGATGTGTCCTCGGAACCAGCGGTGCTCCGTAGGCGTTCAAGGGGCTACGCAGGCAAAGAGATGCCATGCGGTGCTTGAGGGACAGAGGGCCAGAGGTTCTGTCAGCTCTGCAGGGGCAGGCTCAGAGGTGGTTGACGCCACGCCAGCTTAAGCCAGGAATGGTGGTTTGCGACAATGGCACCAACCTCCTCTCCACCCTGAAACAGGGACAACTAAACCCGTGTGTCCTATTTTGCTCATGTCCTTAACTTGGTGGTGCAGCGGTTCTTGGGCAGGTACCCAGGCTTGCAGCATGTCCTGAAGCAGGCCAGGAAACTCTGTGTGCATTTCCGACGGTCATATAATGCCAGTGCTCGGCTGGCAGACCTCCAAAAAGGAAAACAACCTGCCCAAGAACCGCCTAATCTGTGACATGCCCACCAGGTGGTACTCTACGTTGGCCATGCTGCACAAGCAGCAGAGGGCCATCAATGAGTTTCTGTTCCAATATGGCAGCAGGACAAGATCAGGGGAGCTTGGTTTTTCCCCCCCACGCCAGTGGGCCATGATCAGGGATGCATGCACTGTCCTTTCACCATTTGAGGAGGCCACAAGGATGGTGAGCAGTGACAGTGCATGCATTAGTGACACTGTCCCTCTTATTCACCTGTTGGAGCACACACTGCGTGGAATAATGGACAGGGCCCTTGAGGCAGAACAGAGGGAGAAAGAGGACTTCCTTACCTCTCAAGGCCCCCTTTATCCAGACAGTGTTCCTGCTTGCCCGCCTATCACACAGGAAGAGGACGAGGATTGTGTCAGCATGGGGGTGGAGCCTAGCACTCAGCATCAGTCTTCAAGGGATCAATTACAGTCCCAAGAAACCTGTGGACTTGTACGTAGCTGGGACGAGGTGGCTGCGGATCCTGTCGTCCTCAGTGACCCAGAGGACTCCGCACCGAATGCCTCAGCAAGCCTACGCTGTATGGCCTCCCTGATCCTGCAAAGCCTGTGGAACGATCCTCGTATTCGTGCTATCAAGGAGAGGGATCATTACTGGCTGGCAACCCTCCTTGATCCACGTTACAAGAGTAAGGTTGAAGACCTTATCTTGCCGGCGCAGAGGGAGCAGAGGATGAAACATCTTCGGGAGGCCTTGCAGAAAGGTCTGTGCAATGCGTTCCCAGAGACTGGGAGGTTATAAAATCCTGGTCCTGGACAATGTGTTGCTGAGGCTTCGGTCAGTCACAGAAGGAGTGGTGGAGAAGGTGGCCGTCTGACCGATGCGTTCGGACAATTTTTTAGTCCACAGCCCAATCAAATTTTCAAAAAATGATTTGTCATTGGGACAGAAAGTGAGGTGCAATATTCTGAACAGATGCGCACAGACAGCAAAACAAATGTTACAGGGGTGATAACCCTTCTCTATGTTTTCCGAAAAGCTTAAAAATAGATTTTTTGGCTGGAGCTACACTTTAAAAAAGTACCAGTTAAAAATTACAAACAGATTCTACTTAACAACAAACCTACAGTCACTGTCTTGTTTGCACCGCCTGTATACTGCTGTTCAGAGTATATAGAGCCAAAGGGGCTGTTAATGACCTGGGGGGAGGGGGGGAAACCCATGCTATTTTTCTCAATGATTTTCATCCATATTGCAGGGACCAGACATTACATTAAATCGGCAAGCGGTTTTAAATGACTTTTTTCTTATAGTAATGTCATTTTGTGCAGGGACAGTTCTAAACACGTGCCACTTCACAGGCATACTATAGACACCCAGCAGGTACGATATTTAAAGGAATTAAAAAAACTTCAGTTTTGAAAACTTTTTTTGCAATGATATATGTTCCCTGGGGTAAGACCCGGGTCCCCAAACCCGTTTTAGGACAATAACCTGCATGTTAGCCTTTAAAAAAAATAAACACTGAAACTGCTTGGACTCCTCTCGAATGGGGACATGAAGATAGACATCTCTTAGGTCCAATGAGACCATGAAGACCCCAGGGGTTAACAAATCTCTGGTGGTGTAAATTGACTCCATTTTGAATCGTTTGTACCTTACGTACATGTTCACTTGCTTCAGGTTCAAAATTAGTCAAAATTTTCCTGATGTTTTTTTTCAGAAAAACATGGGAAGCTTATCACCTTCTTCTCCAGCATACTCTGTAGGAGGGAAGGCAGAGCTGTTGATTTCTCCACGTCTTTCGGGAGAATTGTTGGGTGACATTTTTGAGGGGGCAGCCTAATAGCTCTATCCTGTACCCCGATTTAACCAGATCCAGGATGAAGATGCTGCTGGAAATGGCATGCCACTGTGGGAGGATGACCCCACCCTTCCCCCCACATGGCCAACTGAGTCACTGGGAAGGGCCTTTAGGCTGGGAGGGTTTAAAAAGGAAGCCACCTCTGCCCCTTCCCTTCCTGTATTGCCACCCTCTTTTCTGATCTTGCGTGGCTGAAAAATCCTTGTTATGCTGTCTTTTGTCTCCCTGATATTTCCTTTCACCTGACCTCTGGAAGGGACAAAAATTCATTTTTTGTTGTTTTTTGGAAAAAGGAAACTTACCAAAGAGCAAATCTCCATAAGAGGGGAGGGAACAGAGTTTGGCCTTTGACACTTTGTCTCCAACCTAGGACTTCAGCCAGATAGCCCTCCTGGCTTCATTAATGCTGTAGACCTGGCCGAGAATATTACAGACTCCGTGGACACATCTGCTATATAGGCAACTGCCGTATTTAGCGTTGGTAAAGCATCCAAAATCTCTTCCCTGGGAGTATCTGACTCCAGAAGAGTGCGGAGCTGTTAAAGCCACAAATCAAGCGTACGAGCCACGCATGTAGTGGCTAGTACTGGCTTAAAGTTGGCGGAGCAGGCTTTCCACACTTTCTTTAAATACCCTTCCGCCTTCCTGTCCATTGGCTCCTTTATGGTGCCTGCATCCTCAATGGAAAGCTCTGAACCTTTTGAAACTTTAGATAGGGAAGTGTCCAGTCTGGGGCACTTTTCCCACAACTTTGTATCCTCCTCTTTGAAGGAAAACCTTCTCTTCAAATTTTTAGAGAAGAAGACTCCTTTTTTCCAGTCTACTGCATTCCTGGAGTACTGTCTCCTTTAGGGATGTATGTATCGTAAAGGTTCTGCTCTGCTTAGGCTGAAGGCCTGCATATGAAAAGGTCATGTACAGACAACTCTTGGTTTTTTAATTCCTCTAGCTCGAGGGTCGTATATAGCCTTTAATAGCTCCTCTGTTTCAAAGGGATCTTTGAATCTTGCTGGGTCTGTCCTCATTACAGTCCCCCTCCTCAGACTCTGAGCTCTCCTCCAGTACTCCGTGCTGGTGGGCTGCCCGTGCCTGGGTCAGGATCCTTGGCCTAACACTAGTACTAGTGCCAGAAGTACAGGGGATAGGTTCAGCAAGAGCTTCCTGCTCTCTGGGTTTAAAGGACTGTAAAGTCTGTATCATCCCTTTCTTCATTGAGTCCATAAGACCCTTGAGGACAGGGCCTGTTTCTCCTTTGATGAGCTTGTCTATACAGTTCTGACATGACTTTTCTTCCACCCATAAGGCATTTTCTTGGTGCACATCGGGCACCTTTTTCTGGGGGTCTCTGTTTTGTTATCTCTGGGCTTGTGGGCTTTGTCCTGTAATGAATCAACTAACAAGCACCAGCACATTACTTCCACGGAAGTAAATACCCTTTAATAAAAACACCCTGTGGATAACAAAATTCTAATCTAAGAATTGTTTTAAAAGTACCCACCACCAGAGCCTATGTTAGTATGTGCGACACCTGTCCACCCTAAGCATACACAATAAACAGGCACTGGAAAAAACATAACGCCCCCTGTGCCCCCACCACAGGAGGATAAGAAAAGGGAAGGAGCAGTCTGCCCTCTATTTTCTTACCTTAGGGCCTGAATCCACCAATGGCGCCTCCAGACCTGCTTCCATGGATCCTGGTATCTCCATGCTGCTCCTGGAAGCCTTTGGCGCCATCTTCTTATTTAGGCCCCAATTTAAGGAGGTGTGGAGAATCCAGGGGCGGCGCTGTGGATCCGACGCTGCCCTCTGGCACAGAACGCCTGTTGTGCATTGGATACCCTAGTTAGGGCTTCACTTCCCGGTGTCTGGTTGTACCAAGATGGCATCAGAAGTTACCTCATCACTCTGCGCCCCCAGCAAGGTACACATGCTGGGGATAGAGAAGCCCTGTAACACGTGGGTCTCTGTAAGCGGCAGAAAAAAACAAAAGGCACCCGGACCATGCGGCGGCCTGCGCCTCCACTAGGAGAACACCCTGCTGTGCCATTCTGGATGGACCCACTGGATCACCTCCTCCACTCCTCACAGGTAACCTCACTGAGGATACAACTATCAATCGGTAGAGGGGGTCCCTTACATTCACCCCAGACTGCTCTTTCAGGTCTCTCGGTGGCCCAAACTGACTCATACCCCAGGAGTATTACCCCTGTTGCACTGGGTATG
Organism: Rana temporaria; assembly: GCF_905171775.1. Classification (NCBI taxonomy): domain Eukaryota; kingdom Metazoa; phylum Chordata; class Amphibia; order Anura; family Ranidae; genus Rana; species Rana temporaria. The sequence continues at coordinate 184,751,365 of NC_053492.1, forward strand.
GATGTCGGGAGGCCCCTGACATCTAGCACGAAGGCCGGAAAAATAACAAACATCTGTTTGGAGTTCCTGACTGGCCAGAGGAAACACAAATACTGAGGAGCTAATACATGTGTAGTGCTTTTATGATGTGGATCATGTGTTTCTTGTGCTAGGTGGGAGGAGCCTATCTCGCTGCAAGCCTTTCTGGAAGATGACTTGGAAAAACAGGTGATTATAGTTTTGTTTTAAGCTAAACTCTCGATATTAAAGGATCAGTTCACCTTAAAAAAAAGAAATGCACATGTTTTTGCAGGTATAAAAATGTGCATTTATTGTTTTTACTCAAAAGCCTGCAGAGCATTGCACCTACGATCAGCAGATCGTAGGTGCAATGTCAGGCTCCTGAAGACACTGCCAACACCTTAGTGCCCGTACCTCTGTATGGGCTTTCTGTTTGAAAGCTGGAGGAAGTGTCAATGAATCTTACCAATGCCCTTGCAGTTCTTTAAGAATTACATGCCATATGCCGCAGTGGAAGATAGGACTTATAGTTTATGCATACACAGATTCCTGTGACTGAATGACGTGGCTGTTAGTCCAAAAAAAATTGGACAGCTGCGCTGTTTTTAGATTGTAACAGCTGGTGCAGGGAGAAGAACCGCTGTCAGGGATAGGGCAGCAGGGGATCGGGGACTGGTCAATTATGGGTGTAACATGTTACTAAAAGTGAATGTAGCCTATAATTTTATTGCATATTTACATTGTTCCACCAAATCTCACATCGATCACTGGGGAAGCTGACAATCACTGTAGCAGCTGGTGCTACTACGATAGGAGCAATCTCTCCTAGTTACACCACTTTTACCTATATGTAAGTTTATAAGGCTTTTCTCTACGTACTGTAAATATCTCCTAAACCATATATGCTTACGCCGACGTCATCGGCTGTGAAGAAACTGACCTCCATGCAGTTTCTTCACTAGCAAGTGCCGTGACTGACGGCTCCCGCACGCATGCCCGTGAGTGACATCACGCGACTCTGGCCAGTCACACAATACAAAAACATATTTGGTGGGCACACCCTAAAATGTGTTTAAATTCAAGATGGTGCTGCTATAAGACAGTACAAAACAGATTATAGCGCACACATTCAAGAATGACATTTATCCTGTAAGACTAGCTAAAAACACCTGAACATATTGTGACAGGAAGTCAGGTAAATCTGTGGGTGTTGTCACAGACTGGAGATACATTTCTGCCTTGTTTAGACAATACACCAATTATTATCGGGTGTCGGCTGCAGAAGTAGCCAGAAAGGTTTAAGAGCGTTGGAAAACTTCAGCTGTTCAGAACGAGGCAATTAAGGCTTCTATAAGTAATCCAGAGGATTACCACTGAATGCTGCATCCTGAGGCTTTGAGTGAAAGAGAGCAGTGAGCAGAAATACTTCTGAAGAGGTGAGGTGCTATTGATTTTTCTGTGTGATAAAAACCAAAAAGACTTTTGTTTTCTGCTGTATGATCAGCAGTGTCTACCCAGCATTAGGCTGTGCTAGACTCCGTAGATAGGTTCCTGTGTGGAAGGTAAACGCCCAAAGTGGCCAGGATTTATTTTATGTTTGATTTTGTTTATGCTGTTTGGATGCTTGCACTTGTTTCCAGCAAGATGGAAGAATAAACCGAAATTTTTGTTTTCAACCGTCTTCGACTGCCAGTCTGTATAAATTCAGTGTGTAGTGAACCCATCCAAGGGGTCACACACCCCCGCTACCGAGCTAACCCCTTACAATATACATAAAAATATATACGGGGGTTTGGTCACACTATATGGTCATATAGTGCTAAGCCCACAAACTGCAACAAAGTACCCTGAATTTTGTGGGTCCTACCCTAGTGATAGAATGAAAGAACCTGCGTCTCAACTGCGGCCAGTCACAGAGACAGAGTCCACTGCCCCAGACGGAAGAGGGGTGAAGACGGATGTGGCCACCAGCGGGGACATTGCAGGCTTTGTTTGCAAGTTTGTGTCACAAAATGGGCAAGTATGCAATGCATACTAGCCCCTTATGCTTTTACTTTGCAGGGGGATAAAAGGAAGTAAACCCCATCAGGGTTTACTTCCTCTTTAAGGGTTCTGTGGTTGATCTTCTCCATAGTAATCAGAGAACGACTAAATACACAGCATTCTCTGGATGAGGTTGAGCGGCAGGGTGGGGATGTCTTGACCTCCACCTCATCCAATTAGAGAATGTCTTTAATTGGTTGAAATAAATATACAAGGCGCTCTGTGAAGGGTGGCAATGCTGAGTGAGCGCCTTTCTGTTGCACAGAACCTGGACGATCACAGCAATCACTGTAGTAGCATCAACTATAACAATGTTTGTCAGCTACCCCAACGGTCCACCAGCTATGATGCAGGGCTGGTGCAAGGATTTTTGACACCCTAGGCGAAACCTAATTTTACCCCCCCCCCCCATTGGCTTCTCCCCCTTTGCCCTGCCCATGTATCGATGGAGGTGGCAGGGTGTGGATTTTTTTTCTGCCGCCTCTCCACCTATTTCCTCAGCCATCTGCACCCATGGAACCGGCCTAAAGACAAATAGTGGCAATACAGCACCCCTTTACAATACAGTGCCTGCTTTACATACAAGTCCCCCAATTTACATCACAGCCCTCTTTACATCAATGTCCTCACCCCCCATTCCTTGCACCTCAGTACCCCAGTCCTTTAAAACCTCCTTTATTGTATCCCAGTCCCAATTAGACCCCCTCCTTTTATACCAATCTCCTCCACAGCCCCCCTCCCTTTAGACCAATCTCCTCCACAGCCCCCATCCCTTTATACCAATCTCCTCCACAGCCCCACTCCCTTTAGACCGATCTCCACAGCCCTCCCTCCCTTTATACCAATCTCCTCCACAGCCCCCCTCCCTTTATACCAATCTCTTCCACAGCCCCCCCTCCCTTTATACCAATCTCCTCCACAGCGCCCCCTCCCTTTATACCAATCTCCTCCACAGCGCCCCCTCCCTTTATACCAATCTCCTCCACAGCCCCCCCTCCCTTTATACCCATCTCCTCCACAGCCCCCCTCCCTTTATACCAATCTCCTCCACAGCCCCCCCTCCCTTTATACCAATCTTCTCCACAGCCCCCCTCCCTTTATACCAATCTTCTCCACAGCCCCCCCTCCCTTTATACCAATCTCCTCCACAGCCCCCCTCCCTTTATACCAATCTACTCCACAGCGCCCCTCCCTTTATACCAATCTCCTCCACAGCCCCCCCTCCCTTTATACAAATCTCCTCCTCCTTACCTCACACAGCAGGTAGAAGACAGAGGATGAGACATGTCCGAGCAGAGGGCAGGAGCTGTTCAACTTTCCATTTAACAGACAGACGGTTTGTTGCTAGGACCGCCCCTAGCAACAAATCACACGCATTTTAACTTGAAAAGTTAGACAGCGCCTGTCATCTGCTCGGACATTCTGTCTTCTACCTGCTAGATGAAAGCGGCGGCGGTGGAAGGAGGAATCACACGGGAGAGGACTCCTGCACATGCACTCCCCCCCACTCCCTCTAGCAGTGATACTCTGCAGCCAGCATTAGACCTAGAAGTGCAGGGAGCTCAGTCTGCACTGCAGCGCTGCCACCTAGTATACCTGGGCAGAAGAAGGCGGGCAGGCGCAGTGTTCTTGGAAGCAGCAGAACTTTTAACCATTGTTTATGATTTCTTTGACAGTACATCCAACAGCACAGCTTAAAGCGGTGGTTCCCCCTTAAAAACAACTTTTTTTTATTCCACTGCCCCCCCACATTCCATCACGATTAAGGCACATATTTTTTTTTCCCTGCTGTACATACCTTACTACAGCATATTCACCCGTGCATCCGGGTTGCGAGTCCCGCGGGAGTGGGCGTTCCTCTCATGCTGTTGATTGACGTTTTGCCCAAAAACGAGCTCTCCCCCCGTCGCGTAAGCCGCGTCACGGTTGGCGAAAGGAGCCGAACGGCGAGTCGGCGCTATACTGCGCATGCGCATCGCCGTTCGGCTCCTTTTGCCAATCGTGACGCGGCTTACGTGACGGGGGGAGAGCTCGTTTTTGGGCAAAACGTCAATCAACAGCATGTGAGGAGCGCCCACTCCCGCGGGACTCGCAACCCGGATGCACGGGTGAATATGCTGTAGTAAGGTATGTACAGCAGGAAAAAAAAAATATGTGCCTTAATCGTGATGGAATGTGGGGGGGGGCAGTGGAATAAAAAAAAGTTGTTTTTAAGGGGGAACCACCGCTTTAAAGTGGCTGTAAACCCACTTTTGAAAAAAAAAAACAACACATGCAAGACAAAGGCATAATGAGTTAGTATGCATAGCATACTAGCTCATTATGTAATACTCACCCATCCGACGACATGTCGTCCCGGAGTTATTTCTGGGTATTGCGGGTCCGGCGCCGCATGCGCGCGGGAGCCAACAGTCACGGCATGACCTCCTTAAGAAACGGCACAATCGCTGTTTCTAAAGTGAGCATGCACCGTAGACAATCGGAGCACATCTCTATTGTAAATATCTCCTAAACCGTGTAGGTTTAGGAGATATTTCCAGCACCTACAGGTAAGCCTTAATCTAGGCTTACCTGTAGGTTAAAGTGGTTGTACAGCTAACATTGACACCCACTTTGAAAACTGCAGTGTGCTTTGAACATGGTGCAGGAATCCCAACCTTATCTAGTATGAGCCTTATGCCCCGCACACACGGTCGGGTTTTCTGGCGGGAAAAAGTCCATCTGCAAATCCGACAGGAAAAAAAAGGGCCAGTTCTCTTTTTTTTTGCTGGACGTTTTTGGCAGTTTTCCGTCAGAAAAACTCTGATGGAGCATGCACTTGGTTGGGATTCCCGGCCAAAAGCTCGAGTTTTTCCGATGGGAAAACCGGTCGGGTGTACGAGGCATTACTGTGTTGTTTCTTGCTGTCTGCATCCTGCCAGGAAGAGCTCTCTTCACTTCCCGTTTTTTAAGTGAAACAGGAAGTGAGTGGAAATCTCCCTAAAGTGAGGGGAACTCCTCTGTACACATTGGCAGAGCTGTTACCTCTCTGGAATATTTCTCCTCACCTCTTCCTCTCTAGTGATAAAGTAAAGGGGTGAATGTCTCTTCCCTGCTCTATCCACACATAAAGGTCTGAGTGGAGATCCCCTCCCCAGCAGCCAGGTGCTCTTTTACTGCAGTCACAAGTAAGAAGTCCTCAGTGAGCGCTCATACAAGTTCTGCAATGTACAGTATGACTTTCTACTCCGAGGACAATTCCCAGCGGTTAATCCCAGCTCTACCTCGCCCTATCCTTTCCCAGGCCTCCTCTCTCTTCCGCCTTCCCCTTCCCTCCAGGGTGACTCATCCCACTTCCCTGTCGTCCTAGGTAACCAAGCACGCCCATTCAGCTCACAGTGCTCCGCCTTTGCTGCGAAGCCATTGGCTGTCACAGCTGTCTCTCAGCGGCTTGCCCTGGCGGATGGGCGTGTCGGGGCGGGGTTTGGCATGGTTGGTGACTGGGAAGCTGGCTGTGTCAGGGTTTAGGGAGAGGGGAGCTTGGACATGTACAGCGCCACATAGCGGCCTCGGTTAGCTTTTTCCTGTCCGGCTGTGTGTATAGTGAACACGGCCCGTGTGCCCGCTCCGTCCTCTCATAGTTCTCACAGTGCCAGGGACATGAAGGTGACGGTGGACTTTGAGGAGTGTCTGAAAGACTCGCCCCGGTTCAGGTAAAGTCAGGGCTGGTCCTTTAATGTGGGTGGGTTTCTGAAACTGACTGAAAGTAGTGCCATGGAAGGCTCGGGGCACTCCAGGGTAGCCGGACACTACACGGTGCTGAAGGGGGCAGCTTTGTATGTGTATGAGGGGGTCAGGGCTCCTTTCACTGGGCGGCTGGGAGCAGGAAGTGTGATACTAGGGAAGTACTTATCTGTGGAGGACAGCATACTGTACACAAGGCTGATATCATCTACTGACCTGTCCTATACATTGATCCCACCCACCAATCGCATACTGGGGGGCATCATCATCTACTGACCCCTCACCATATCCTACATGTCCTACATATGGGTCTCCTCCACCAATCACACATACTGGGGGGCATCATCATCTACTGACCCCTCACCATATCCTACCTGTCCTACACATGGGTCTCCTCCACCAATCACACATATTGGGGGGCATCATCATCTACTGACCCATCACCACATCCTACCTGTCCTCATGGATCTCATCCACTGATCATACATACTGGGGGGGGGGGGGCATCATCATCTACTGACCTCTCACCATATCCTACACACGGGTCTCATCCACCGATCATACATACTGGGGGGCATCATCATCATCTACTGACCCCTCACCACATCCTACCTGTCCTACACATGTATCTCATCCACCAATCATCCATACTGGGGGGCATCATAATCTACTGACCCCACGCCACATCCTACCTGTCCTACACATGGGTCTCCTCCACCAATCACACATACTGGGGGGCACCAACATATACTGACCCCCTCACCATATCCTACACATAGGTCTCATCCACCAATCACACATACTGGGGGGGGCATCATCATCTACTGACCCCTCACCACATCCTACCTGTCCTACACATGGGTCTCCTCCACCAATCACACATACTGGGGGGCATCATCTACTGACCCATCACCACATATCCTACCTGTCCTACACCAATCACACACACTGGGGGCATCATCATCTACTGACCCCTCACCACATCCTACCTGTCCTACACATGTATCTCATCCACCAATCATCCATACTGGGGGGCATCATAATCTACTGACCCCACGCCACATCCTACCTGTCCTACACATGGGTCTCCTCCACCAATCACACATACTGGGGGGCACCAACATATACTGACCCCCTCACCATATCCTACACATAGGTCTCATCCACCAATCACACATACTGGGGGGGGCATCATCATCTACTGACCCCTCACCACATCCTACCTGTCCTACACATGGGTCTCCTCCACCAATCACACATACTGGGGGGCATCATCTACTGACCCATCACCACATATCCTACCTGTCCTACACCAATCACACACACTGGGGGCATCATCATCTACTGACCCCTCACCATGTCCTACACATTGATCTCATCCACCAATCATAGGCCTCCAGGTGTGGCAGCGCTCACTGGGCCATGTAGGGTCATTAGAACACTGGACACCTGAAGATGACTTATGGCCCATACACACGATCCGAATATCGGACGAAAACGATCGTCCGAGGAAGAATCGTACGATTTTCGGATCGTGTGTACACTACTTTCGAGAGCCGATCACGACCGTCCATCCGATATTATTCGATCGGACAAGCACGAAAATTTTCATCGTACGATGCCAGATCGTACGATTTTCGTTTAGTCGGTATAGTCGTCGTCCGAAAATACAATAAAAATACATTACAACACATGACATCACTTCCGATTATTTTTTTCTGTCGTACGAGAATTTTCGTGACTTTAATAACCTATTTCATTTTACTTGCGACTATTAAGCGAAAAATGTCATACGATCCGTTGTACGATATTCGGATCGTGTGTATGGGCCATTATTCAAGGAGCACTCGGATCTGAGGCAGCTGTGCTTAATAACCAATCGGCTTCTAACTTCAGCTTGTTTTAATTAAGCTTTGACACAACCTGGAAGCTGATTGGCTACTATGCAGAGCTGCACCAGATTTTGCACACTCCAGTTTAAGGCTCTATTCACACTTGTGCGACCTGTCATGTGACTTTGGACATCAAAGTTAAATGACAAGTCGCAGCCCATTCTTTTCAATGGCACCCCAAATCTGTATGACTTAGTCGTAGCGACTTTGAAAAAGTGACTACACTAATTTGGTGCAACTTTAATCCATAGAATGTAAAGACTGATCACAATTGCACCAAAAGTCTCACTAGTGTGAATAGAGCCTTAGTAAATCTCCCTCAAAGTGATCACTGAGCTTGGGTCAGGCTGATTTTACTCATCCAATACTGTGCAAGACAAAATCCAGTATAGTGGTAATGCAACCCATTCATTTTCAAGCTGCCTCTTAATACGGGTTATGACACTTTTTTTACTAAAGGCAAATCCACTTTGCAATACAAGCGCAAACTATAAATGCAAAGTGCATTTGAAATTGCACTGAATCATAGGGGGAGATCTGAAATGAGGGGAAGCTGTGCTGATTTTATTATCCAATCATGTGCAAGCTAAAATGCAGATTTTTTTTTTATGTCCCCCCCCCCCCTCGGATTTACAGTGACTGCACTTCCAAGTGCATTTTGCACTTGTAGTGCTCTTGTGGATTTGCCTTTAGTACATAACCCCCAAAGTGGAAGCAATGTGGTTACAGCGATCTGATACAAGCGCTTGTATGGGGTGCTGTACAACAAGTTCTGAAACCATGGCTCTGGTAATTTCCATGCTGGACCCCAGTTCTCACTGATGAGCAGTGTTTCCAGCACCAAAAGCTGCACGGGTGATTCACACCTAGGCATTTCCTTGTGCTTTTTGCATTTTGCAGATTTGCACTACAGAACGTGTTCCATAGGAAACCATGTTAAATGGGCTGTAGTACAAATCTACAAAAAGCAGTAAAACTGCATAGGTGTGAATCCAGCCTTAGGCCTGGTTCACGCCTATGAGTTTCTTGGAAACACACTGCAGTCCATTTAACATGGTTTCCTATGGGAAACTTTTTTTATATGCAAAACGGTGCATTTTTGGTTCAATAGCCCTCAATGGAGATGCTGCAGAAAAGCATGTAGTGTGTTTGATACGTTTTGCGTTTTTTAATCTGCCCAACAACAAATTGACCAAAAAAAAGCTTGAGAAACACATTGAAAAACGTGTATGAAAAAATGCACAATACACAGCAAAAAGCACTGCAGAAACAGATCAAAAACAAACTGCATAGGCGTGAACCAGGCCTTAAAGTGGCACCCAGGGACCCAAGTGTTTTAGCACCCTTGCAGTGTTTTAATTTGTCTCTTTAGGTGGTTGGCATTGGCATATTCTGTAGAATACATGAATGGAGCCCGGTCTGTTGGAACCCCAGGTGTTTTTTTTCCATATAAGCCCTGGAAGATGCATGGAGCCTGCTGATTTTAGTGTGCTATTCTTACTGCAAGCACCTGCAATCCCTGTAGACCTCAATGAACTCTAGGCTTGTTGTGCTTAGGATCATTTTGGCTCTGTGATTGAAGGCAGCGGGATCACATATGTGGATGAAGTGGCATTCAGCCCAGGTTCACACTGGGTGCGATTTCATTCGATTTGAGATGCGATTTCACATGTGAAATCGCATCTCAAATGCCCCCAATTGTCGGCAATGGCGCCGTCCTAATCGGTGCGACGCCGCATCTGCGGCGCTGCACCGATTTCAAAAAGTAGTTCTTGTACTACTTTTTGCGATTTGGGGCCGCGATTTACATAGACATCTGTGCAGAAACCTGCACAGATGTCTCTTAAATCGCGGCCGAAATCGGGACTGCCGGCGGGAGTGAAATCGTGCGAGTTCAGCTGAACTCGCACGGCTTCACTCCCGCAGCCCAGTGTGAACCAGGGCTAAAAGTTCAGTGTGCACACAGTCAGAAGTATTTTATTTTCCCTGTCCAGCAATGTTTAGAACTGTTCCTTCATTGTTTCCAGTGGTTGAAGCACAGCACCCGCAGGCTTTCTGCATAGTAAGAGTTCAGGGATCCCTCCAGATCTTCCAGACTAATATAATGCAGTTAGGTGCGATAACATTGTTTAGATTTTAGTCTGGTGTTTCTGTTTTAAAGTGGTTGTAAACTCTGTACAGACACTTTTACCTACAGGTAAGCCTTTATTAAGGCTTACCTGTAGGTGCTGGAAATATCTCCTTACACGGTTTATACCTGTGCGCTGATGTCTTCGGCGCATGCACACTTTAGAAAGGGCCTGGTCGTGCTGTTTCTAAAGGGATCATGCCATGACTGGCCGCGGATTGAAATGAGGTATTTCCACAGATCTTTTTTTACCAGCACCATCCAACAAAGGTAGGGGGAAGAAGGGTTTAAAGTTGATATAGAGGCCTTTACTTCCCCTTTAACCTTTGAATATCTCACTGTATGCATGGAGTATGACTGGTCATACACTGTCCATAGGGTCCTGCATTGTTCATCGGGTTGAGGTTAGTACTCTGTACAGGCCAGTCAAGTTTCTTGACCCCAAACTCGCTCATCCATGTCTTTATGGACCTTGCTTTTGTGCACTGGTGTGCAGTGATGTTGGGACGGGAAGGGGTCATCCCCCAAACAGCTCCCACAAAGTTTGGAGCATGAAATTGTCCAGAATGTCTTGGTATGCTGACGCCTTAAGAGTTCTCTTCACTGGAGCTAAGGGGCCAAGCCCAACCCCTGAAAAACAACCCCATACCATAATCATCCCCCCTTCACCACCAAATGATTTAGAGGGGTGGCCATAGATGCACTCCTAAGGCTCGGTTCACATCTAAACCAGCCTCGGATCGCACAGGAACGCTGTGCGTTCCTGTTCTCTGTTTCAGGGACAGATCAGGGCCGAATCTTTGCATAGAATTCAGCCCTGAAACAGGGCCAAAGACGCACAGCATTTTTGTGCAGTGCGCTCGGCAGCGGCCCCAGAGATATGTGAACCGGCTCCATAGAGAGCGGTTCACATTCTCCTGCTATGCGAATTGGAAACCCACATCCGATTCGCATAGGTGTGAACCCAGCCTTAACCTTGTGGACAGCCTTCCCAGAAAAGTTGAAACTGTTATAGCTGCAAAGGGTGAGCCAAATTGATATTGAACTGTACGTAGTAAGACTGGGATGCCATGAAAGTTCATGTGCGTGTAAAGGCAGACGTCCCAATACTTTTGGTAATATAGTATATCTATGGCTGGCTTTAAACTTGCTGTTCCCTCATGCTGTGTGTTGTGGGATTTGTAAACAAGTATTGTTTTTGTACTTTTGTTTTCCAAGTGGAAATTGCATTAAAGCATTCAACTCTTCTTATCTAATTGTATCTATTTCCCTTTATCAGAGAGTCAGGTCATTGTTTAAAAAAATTTACAAAATTAAGTTTGTTTATTTATTGGGATTTTTCACCCATGTGAGTGAATTAGGGCTATGCGTGTTATCAGATCACTAGCTAATTATTATTGTATTGTTCTCTCTTTCTCTTTCAATCTTGCTTTCATCCCCACATGGCTAGAGATTCCCAATGGAGGAAATAACTGAAGCTATGCTATGTCTGACAACTAATAAAGGAAGGAAATAAGCCTGTGTATATACACCTATAAGGCTACACACAGGTCATCTTAACATAGAGCTAAAAAGGCCATGACAGATGTGTTTATGAAGTGTGTCCATTTTTTTTCTTTCTTTGTCCTTGATATTTGCCTTTCGTTATCTTTTCATAAACATCCCTTGGTTAAAATGTACTAACACCTGCACCTTTGATATGAAATAAGGCTAGACTAATTAAAATACGTTTTGGAATTATATATATATATATATATATATATATATATATATATATATATATATATATAATCTCCCAGCTACATCTGTCCCCCACCACCTCTAAGACCCAGAACTGAGCGATCAAACACTGCTGATTGCTCAGCTTGCAGAGAGCTGGTGACTGTCAATCACCTTCTTTCTGCTTTGCCCCTCCAGTGCTCACTTGGAGTGCTGGGCTGTGGAGTGGCCAGGTCAGGCTCTTGGCAGATTTACTGAAAACGCTCATTTTGGCAGCATAATTATTATTGTGGAATGTATGTTCCTTGTTTTTTTTATTTTTTTTCATCAAGTTGTTATGGGTAAAATTCCACTTTAATAACCTCCTACAGAAGGCACAACATTTAAAATGTCAAAAAGCAGCACTGGTGTGCACCTAGGCTCAATGCAAGATATGGTTTTATAAGCAATAGCTATTAAACTGACATTGAACTTTGGTTATAAATGAATGTGTTCTATTCAAGTAAATACTCTCAACTCAACAAATTACCTTCTTTTACTTTCAGCCTCCTCCAAATGTGCAAGTTCCAATTTGTAGTGTATGTAGTGTGTGTAACATAGTGTATGTAAACACAAAATGTACTATATTGTAGCCTAATGATCTTTAAATGTGGTAGCTGTGTCAGATTTCTCTTTTTTAGGCTTTTTTCCTTTATTTTCACCTGGTGATCCAGGTGAATAGTTGAAAACCATACATTAACCCATCCATGCTAAACAGCTGCTGGCTATAGTATTGTGACAGCAATGACCTGTGGCTGTCAGAATACCCAAACAGTGACTGCATCTGATTGGCTTTATTCCCTGTTTGCCCAACTTTTTTTCATCCTCTGCTCTTTCTGCAAGGAAATGTTTACTGTCGGCCCACCTGAATTGTTAGAGATTCGACTTGTTCTCAATGTTGTCCCTTTCACTACTGGCTTTATAGCAGACATATCATACATGTCTTTTTTTATTCTTATTTTTTTCTTTCAAAGAATTTATTGATTCTTAATTTTTTTTTTTTTTTTTACTATATATCTTCTGTATTGATGTTAAGTAGTAAATTAGATTACATCAGTCACTACAACAATATCTATTTTAGACAAAGTAAGTTGGGGGGGGGGGGGGGTTCTTAAGGTAAATGGATATCTCAAATTGTTAGAGAGCTAGGGGGGCCTCCCTGTGTTTGATACCCTGAAGGTAACTCGCTGTGTCTTGGAGCAGCTGGGGAACCCCCCCCCCCTTAAGTCGTAGAGGGTCTTGCGTAACCTTAAGGCTGATTTCACACTGAAAGCACCCGGGCTTTTAACCCCCGCTAGCGGCCGAAAAAGGGTTAAAAGCGCTGCTACGACGGCGGCGCTGCCCATTGATTTCAATGGGCAGGGGCGCTTTAGGAGCGGTGGGTTCACCACTCCTAATGCGCTCCAAAGAGACTTTTTCTGACGCCCTGCCAGCGCACCCCTCTAGTGGTGGAGCCGCTGTTTCAGGGCACTTTGCAGGTGCTATTTTTAGCGCTATAGCGCCTGCAAAGTGCCTCAGTGTGAAAGGGGTCTTACTGGAGTATAATTTGTGTCTTCCAGACTGTTAACTGTAACTAAAGATCTTTAGTTTGGAGGTTAAGTATTCAAGAGAACCCCTTGGGGAACTAGAATGACCCACCTCAGCTTACTGGAGGATTCCTGGATTTTACAGGTTTTAGGTAACTCTAGATATTGTCAAGTTTATCCTTGATCTGAGTAATCTAGCTGAGAAAGAAAGAAAGAGAGAAAGAAAGAAAGAAGAGAGAATAAAGGTACTTGCCGGTCTCCAAGAAGCCTCTTCTTGTGTTCATGTGTTGCCAGATCCAGATAACAGGGAGATGCCCATGGTTCCCATATCGCTTGCATCTGGATTTTTGGTAAAGTGTAAGAGTGAGGTTTTGGGGATAGTCTAGATCAGGGGTGTCAAACTGGTGGCCCTCCAGCTGTTGCAAAACTACAAGTCCCATGAGGCATTGCAAGGCTAACCGTTACAAGCATGACTCTCACAGGCAGAGGCATGATGGGACTTGTCGTTTCGGAACAGCTGGAGGGCCGCCAGTTTGACACCCCTGGTCTAGATGAAAGCATGGGCCCAATGTTGTCTCTATGCTGGTAAAAATGTAGCCCCTCCCCATCTAATACACCTTTCGGCTTTTACTTTGAGTGCTAGGTTTTAGGCTAAACGAGATGCATCTAATTGGGAGATGGAGACCTTCGTTGGGTCTTTCTTATGTTAGGCACAGAGATATGAGAACTCCTTTTCAAGTTTTTGGCTGTCAACGTGCCTTTGCCTTTTTAACTGGGTTGCTATTTGAATTAACTTCCCTCGGATTGTCACTTTGTGTGCTGCCCAGAGAGTCAGCCGAGATGCCCTCTGAATCATTGAGGAAGTATTCTTTAAGGGCGTTTTCAAGTTTCGTCACTGATGGGTTTGCTAAGAAGTGATTTGAGTCTCCAATGGGAGAGCTGTGTTTTTGTCAAATTTTTATGTAGAGAGAGAGAGAAGAATCGTAGAATGATCCGACCAAACCGTATCCTTAATGGTGGATTTAAGAGCTAAAGGGATGTGTGATGTCGAATTGAGTATATGGTCTATCCTAGCATACGATTGGTGTGAATTCGAGAAATGAGAATCTTGGTGTTCCGGTGCTGGGAAGGCTGCAGTGCCGGGGGAGTGTGGAGCTTATCTTGGGATTGCGCCTCCTCATACTTCTCTTTTATGAGCCATATCTTGCTCCTTCTCTGTGGCCCTTGGTGGTTTAAGAATAATTAATAAAATGTGTTCCCCAGCTGTTTGTCAGCTGACAAGTTACACTTCTTTATTTAATCCTGCAGCCAAATACTACAGGAAAAACGTTTTGGCCCCTTTTTTTCTCTGGGATAAAATTGCATTTTTTATTTTTTTAACTATAATCTTCACGTGGAGTTCCACTTTTGCAGCCAAATTGGTATAACACCTTTTTATAATTTTACATGTTCTCATTCACATCTAAAAATATTTAAAAAATGCTGCTTACTGTTTTTTACTTTCTTTTCTTAGAGCTACAAAACTTCCCTGTTTTGTAATGGTAAAGAATAACTCCAGACATTGGTATTTTATACGTAGTTTCGACCAATACCATATCTGGATTATGTCGCTGGAAAGCACTGAAGTAGATGACACTGGTCCACTGATCTTTGCTAAAGCCTGGGTCCCTTGCTCAGTGACTACCCTTGATGCACTGTGTACACAGGAGGTCAGCTGCTCAGCACGGGGTGCCATTATGCATTTTTTAAATAAATGCAAAGTGTTCTCTGATTGGATGAGGTGCGAAGGCGAGGCAGTGACATCACGCTTCACCTTGTCCAAGGAGAAAATGCCTTCCTTCAGAATATGCAAAACATTCTCTGTATAGCACCGGTGCTGAGCGGCTGACCATCTGTTTTTACAATGCAGGAGAGCAGATGCTTTATCAAACAAAATATTTTTAGTTATGTTGTGGGAATATAACAAACATATGTTGGGGATTCTCAAATTTGACTGTGAAAGTGGAAATACACTTTAACCACTTAAGGACCAAGCCTGTTTTTCAGACTCAGTGTTTACAAGTTAAAAACATTTTTTTTTTTTTTGCTAGAAAATTACTTAGAACCCCCAAACATTTTTTCTAACACCCTAGAAAATAAAATGGCAGTCATTGCAATACTTTTTGTGGGGGCCATCTTGCACTCACCCGTAATACATGCCACAGAGGGAGAAGGACCCGATCGCCTCTGCTGCTACGACGGCTCTGATAAGCGGCGGAGGGCACGGGAGCGGGGGGCCCTCTCCCGCCGCCAATAACGGTGATCTTGCGGCGAATCCGCTGCGGAGACCACCATTATTGTTTACAGAACCGGTCACGGAAAAGATGGATATCTCGGTTGTGGTAGCAGCTGCTGCCATTACCAAGATATCTATCTTTAAAGTGCTGACGTATATGTACGTGAGCCAGTCCTTAAGTGGTTAAATTGCTAAGTGCCATAATTTATTTCTGCAGACTTTAGGTGCCCCAATGACATATAATATAGCAGACAGTCGATGCAATGTGGCCCACCCCAGAGGATTTAGCCCTGTTTACATTTTGTATAGAGGGAATGCGCATTACTGCTCTTCTTTTATTTTTTATTTATTTATTTATTTATTTTTGCGCAATTTACACACGTTTTAATGTGTCGAGCATTAGGCAGCCCATGTATTTGAAAGGAGGGTGCCCTATGCACATTTGTCTCTCTAAAGAAGCTCCTGTACCTTTTTGGGCAATGAGCTTTGTGAGGTAGTTTTGACAGTCGCAGCAAAATCACATCACATTTGGAGCGCCCTTAAGAATGAATGGCACCCAAACATTTGTTGCACATTTTGCCTCGGGTGTGGTTTGATTTGAAAAAGCAGGCAGATTATTCTGCCCACCATTCAAAATGACTAGGTCCTGTTTTTAGAGATTTTTTTTTACTGCTTCATTAAGCTGGAGGCCAGGGGGCAGATCCACAAAGGTATTACGCCGGTGTATCTCTTGATACGCCGCGTAATTTCAAATTTTGCGCGTCGTATCTTTGTTTTGTATCTTCAAAACAAGATACGACGGCATCTCGGCTAGATCCAACAAGCGTACGTCTTAGTACGCCGTCGGATCTAAGCTGCAATTTTTCGGCAGCCGCTAGGTGGCGTTTCCGTCAAATTCCGTGTCGAGTATGCAAATTAGCTAGTTACGGCGATCCACGAACGTACGTCCGGCCGGCGCATTTTTTACGTAGTTTGCGTTTGGCTTTTTCCCGCGTATAGTTAAAACTGCTGTTATGAGGCGTACTCAATGTTAAGCATGGCCGTCGTTCCCGCTTAGAAATTTGAAATGTTTACGTCGTTTGCGCAAGTCGTTCGCGAATAGGGATTTGCGTAGAATGACGTCACCGTCGGAAGCA
This sequence comes from Rana temporaria, assembly GCF_905171775.1. Taxonomy (NCBI): domain Eukaryota; kingdom Metazoa; phylum Chordata; class Amphibia; order Anura; family Ranidae; genus Rana; species Rana temporaria. Next base: position 184,767,846 of record NC_053492.1, read on the forward strand.
TTGGCCTGTTCCAGGTTAATTTCGAGCATGCGCACTGGGATACCCCCACGGACGGCGCATGCGCAGTTAAAAAAAAAATGTTGTTTACGTCGGGTCACGACGTATTTACATAAAAAACGCCCCCATTACATCCATTTGAATTCCGCACCCTTACGCCGCCAAAGATACACTACGCCGCCGTAACTTACGACACAAATTCTTTGTGGATTAGAAAAAAAAGTAAGTTACAGCGGCGTAGTGTATCTTAGATACGCTACGCCCGGCGCATAATTGCGCCGCTGTACGAGGATCTGCCCCCAGGTCTTTTCCATCCCACAGTCCACCTCTTTGTTTATGTCAGCTGCCAGGTGGGAACGACCAGTGTGGAGTGGAATAAAGTGCAAATTTAGAGTCCGAGAGGAGTTTGGAGGATACCCAAGCTCATTTCTACTCTCAATTCATCCTACTGTTTTATTTGAGTTTGGAACGCTTACTTTACAGTATGAGGCCCCTTTCACAGGGGCGGACCATCCATTGCCCTCAATAGAGCGGCAGATGTTAACTGACGTGTGTCCACTGACACCCGCAAACACCCAATCTGATCCTATCTGCTAAAAAAAGATGGATGTTGGATCTGTTCCCCATTCATCTGGTGAATTGGATTGGATGACAGATGGATGGAAAGGGACTCGCAGTCCCTTTCCATCAGACCACTCCAAAGAGGAAGGCAGGTTATATCTGCTCTGCATAAGCAGAGTGGACACGGACCTGTCATCTGCCTGCTCAGCGGGTATCGGCAGATGGATTCCCCACTGAGCAGGTGGATCCGCTGGTGGAATCTGCCTGTCTGAAAGGGGCCGAAATGGTATTATGAAAATTTGGATCAGCCAGGAAATAAGGTGCAGGGCCGGACTTACCATTGACCTTGACTGGGCTCAAGCCCAGGGGCCCCACCCAATAGGGGGCCCCCTTTAAAAAAAAAAAAAAATATATATATATTTTTTTTTTTTTTTTAGGGGTCCGGAGGTCCCCAGGGCCCCAGACGGCAACCCCCCTTTTTTTTATTTATTTTTTGTAAAAAAATGTTTTTTTTATATATTTTTTATTTTTATATATATTATATATATATATATATATATATATATATATATATATATATATATATATATATATATATTATGTATGTATGTATATGTGTGTGTGTATATATATTATATATTATATATATATATATATATATATTATGTATGTATGTATGTATATGTGTGTGTGTGTATATATATTATATATTATATATTTTTTTTTTTATTAAAGGGCTCAGAGGTCCCCATGTGGCAACCCCCCCTTTTTTATTTTTTTTATAAATGTTTATTTTTTTATTTTTGTTTATTTTTTATTAAAAGGCCCAGAGGTTCCCAGGGGCCCAGAGGTCCCCAGGGCCCCCGGGTTTGGCAACCTCCCTTTTTTTATGTATTTTTTATAAATGTTTTTTTTTTTTATTATTAAAGGGCCCAGAGGTTTATTTTTTCTTTTTATTAAAAGGCCCAGAGGTCCCCAGGGCCCCGGGTGGCTACATATATTTATATATATATTTGTTTTCTTCTTTATTTCTTCTTTTTTTTGTAAAGGCCCCCCCGCTTCTCAATTTGCGGCAGCCCCCACGCTTCTCAATTTCAGGCGGCAGCACCCCCACCCCCCCTAGGTTCTCTGCTTCAGGGGGCCCATGCCTTAAGCTGTGCAAGGGGCCCCAAAATTCCTGATGGCGGCCCTGCGCATACCTCCCAACACGCACGGATTCTGTGGGACTTTCCCGCACAGACAGCTTCTTCCCGCAGTCCTGCAAAAGGGATTTTCCCGCACTGCAAGAGGAGGCAGCACGGAAGCAGGAGGAACCGGAGTGGTGTGTGGAGGACTGTGGCTGCTGAAGGGAAGAAAGCCGACAGCCGGGCTAATGACAGTCTGTGGCCCCGGCTGTTGGCACAGGTGAGAGGCACTCCCCCCCCCTCAACAACTGCAAAATACTTTAATGCGCTCCCCCCCCGCTCAACAACTTCAATTCGCCCCCCCCCGCTCAACAACTTCGATCCCCCCCAATTCTCGGCTCCAGGGGGCCCCTTCAACACTCAAGCCCAGGGGCCCCCACCACCCTAAGTCCTGCCCTGATAAGGTGGTTTTCAGGTAATTTGTGTCCCATTGGGGAGATTTTCTTCCTGTCCTAAAGGCAAAACAAGAATTGAAAGAAAGGCCCTACAAATAAAGGGAGATCACAAGAACTAGTGTCCCCATTGTAAGCTTCTCCTTTTATTGCTTTTCCGAGGACAACCCAAAATTTGTGATTTTCTTTTACTTTCCAATAATGGTAAACACGACAAATAGAGAGGATGAATCTCCCTAAGATGGGCAGAGTTAACCACTTACGCACCGCCGCACGACTATATATGTCGGCTGTTTGAAGAGGGATATCTCTGTTATGGCAGCAGCTAGCTGCCATAACCCAGGTATCCATCTCTTCAGCTAGCGGTCTGGTTTTCCGATAATGACGGATTCGCTGCAAGATTACTGTTATCGGCGGTGGGAGAAGGGGCCCCCTCCCGCTGCTCTCCCGTGCCCCCTGCCGCTTACCGGAGCCATCGGTATCCCTGGCAGGGAAGGAGTTAACACTGGGTGTGTTCTAACTGTGTGGGGGCTGGGCTCACTGAAACGCCACCGGTGGAGGTGATTGGGTCCTTCTCGTTGCTGGGTATGGAGCTGAGTGAGGGGAAGATGGCCCCCACCTGTCTCCATACCATAGCAGGGCAGAAGCGACGTCAAAACTTTACTTCCACCCATAGCTCTTAAAGGGCCATTTTTTCAGGCGTTTTAGCACTAAAAACGGCACCTGTAAAGCGCCTCTCAAGCCACCCCAGTGTGAAATTTCACACTGGGGTGGCTTGAGAGGCGCTTTACAGGTGCTATTTTTAGCGCTAAAACGCCTGAAAAGTGCCTCAGTGTGAAAGTAGCCATAATGACCCTGGCAGGGAAGGAGTTAACACTGGGTGTGTTCTAACTGTGTGGGGGCTGGGCTCACTGAAACGCCACCGATTACTGTTCTCGATCATTGGGAACAGCAGATCTCCATGATGTCCCCTTTCAGAACAGGAAACACTTCCATAGGCAGACCCCCGTTCTGCCTCTGTGTACCGCGATCATCCTGAAATACAAGCAGCCAACCGACTCCCGATCAGCACTCTCAGCCAATAAGAGTGCTAATCGGAGTGTTCTGGCGGGGGTGCTGTCCCCCTATCAGAACACAACAGCTCAGCAGGGAGATCACTGATGGTTAGTACAGTGTCTCCAACAGGAGAAGTCGCTTGTTTATTTTTTTTTTTTGTTTGTTTTTTTTTCTAAAAAAAACTGTAGTTGGGAATTCGGCTTTAGTAACCTCCTTTTTTTTTTTTTTTCAATATGAGACTAGCATGCAAAAAAAGTGGATGATTATTTGTCCAGTAATCTAATTGTCTGTACCAGGCTTTAGAAAAAAAGATACATGACAGGTATTCTAATCCATCTCCACTCTAATCCATCTCCACTCCACAATAGGATTTTTTGTACTCACCGTAAAATCCTTTTCTCTTTTCGTCCATGGACGGAAACGGCTCCTTAAATTCTGACATTTTGGGTTATGTTCGTGTTCATAGGAGAACATAACCCAAATGTCAAGATTTAAGGAGCTATGTTCTCCTATGAACACGAACATAACCCAAATGTCAAGATTTAAGGAGCTGTGTCCGTCCATGGACGAAAAGAGAAACAAGTTTTGCCTTTAGTTATACTTTAAAATGTTTATTTTGCAAAGAATTAAGAACACCCTAAAAATAAACTTGCAAAGGGTTGCAGTTTTAAGCACCATTCCTTTTACATGGCATTGTGGATGAAAATACCGCTATACTTTTTTCCACATCTATTTTCATAAAGCTGCTTTCTCTGGGCCTTTCATTTGATGACAGTTCTCTCAGGTTTGCATATATTATGATCTCTGTGTATACAGTAAGAGGGGGATGTTAACAAACCAAAGAAGAAATGGGTTGAGTTTTAACTCTAGCAGAGCAACATGCCCTGCAAATGAAATGCAGAGAGGATCAAACAACAAACATTTGCAAGCCATCTGATGCTCGGAGGTCTTTTTTTATTTTTGTTTCTTCTTGAGGGCTTTGAGTATTTGTTTTCCCTACTTACATTAACGCATGTCATGACGTTGGGCTTGCTGACTACAACATGTTTTATTTTGGAGTCCTTCAGAGAAAAGGAGAAGAGCAGAAATGGCAGAAAGTAAAAACTTGACACGAGTTGGTATTGCTAAATATATTGTTAAAATGTATCAGTAGGTGAATTGTATGTGACAGAGAAGAAACCATAAAGAGTTGGGTGACCACTTCTTTTTTTCTTCTTGCACATTTACCCTTGTTGCTATGTCTACAGACGGGAAGCATTAGGAGCCACAGGCTTGAATGTTGGTGTTATGCTTTCTTTTTCTATATTATATTATTAAGTCAGTATTTTCAGTGAACCTGTGCTTTGCAAATATAGGTTACGTTTATTGCTCCCTTCCCCCTTCCCCGGCATCACATTTTTTTCTTTCCTTTTTGCTTCCTCATGACTGTTGGGAAAGGAAGTCCTGTGTAAACTCAATGTGACAAGTCAGCTTATAGCTTTCATTTTCAAAGCTTAACTGAACAAGCTGAAACTAGAAGCTGATTGGCTACTATGCGCTACAGATTCTAGCTACCCCAGTCTTAGTAATTTTCCCTTAAAGAGGAAGTAAACCCTCGTTTTTTTTCCCCTTTTTCTTAAAAAAAATCCACCTGCAAGAGAAAGTCATAATGAACTAGTATACACAGCATACTAGCTCATTATGTGTCACTTGCCTGAGAACGAAGCCCCCCGAAGTCCGCCTCGGTCCCGTCCACCGCTGCCACCATGTCCCCTGGAGCTTCTTCCTGTTTTTTGCCGCTCCGGCGCTGTGATTGACCGGAGCGGCGATGACGTTGCATGCGCGAAAACACGGCATTAACCCAGTTAATGCTATTCACAAAAACAGCACTGCTTGGTGCGCCTGCGCCGTTGTCTACTTGTGCCCGTCACTGGAACGATTGGGTTCATAATATTATTATTACAAATAACATCACAAAAAATGCTTTTCGCTAAAAAATTACATAGGCATAAAAGTCCCTTTTTATATATGGCTGTACTACACCCACAAAGGTTGTGCCAACTCTCACCAAAGAGATGTTAATTCATAAAGGAGATGTGCATATAGTCAGCCAGCCTCTACATGTTTTGTGGAAAGTGGAAGCCTGCATCTTCAGGAGTATAATGAGGGAGCAAAGTTCTACTATACTGGGTTAACCACTTAAGCCCCGTAACATTTGGCTGTCCAAAGACCAGAGCACTTTCTTAATTCGGCACTGCGTCGCTTTAACTGACAATTCCGCGACATGGCTGCCAAACAAAATTGACGTCCTTTTTTTTTTTTTTTTTTTTTTTTCCCACAAATAGAAATTTCTTTTGGTGGTATTTGATCACCTGCGTTTTTTTTTTTTTTTTTTGCGCTATAGGGCTTCATGCACACTGAAGCTAAAAAAGCTTTAAAAAAAATACCAGTAGCTTTGCAGGGAGCCTTTTTTAGCGTTTTTGCAATAGCTTTATTCAGCGTTTTTCAGTGTAGTTCTCTTTTTGCCTTTTTTTTTTTTTCAATGGATAAAAAAACGCTGGCACCGGCATTTTGCGTTTTTTCACGTCAAACGGCACTTTGAATGCAAATTTCGTGCGTTCCTTAAAAAGCCAATAAACTCCAAAGCTCATTAACACGAAAAAACGCCCATGTGTGCATAGGCTAACATAGAGTTCAGTTTATGGGCTTAAAAAAAAAAAAGCCAAAACGCCAATAAACTGCAGTTTATCAGCTTCAGTGTGCATGGAGCCTAAACAAAAATGGAGCAACAATTTTGAAAACGATGCTATAATAAATATCCCCCAAAAAATATATAAACAATTTTTTTCCTTAGTTTAGGCCGATACTTATTCTTCTACATATTTTTGGTAGAAAAAAAAAACAAACAATAAGTGTTTGGTTTGTGCAAAAGTTATAGCGTCTACAAAATAGGGGATAGTTTTATGGCATTTTTATTAATATTTTTATTTTTTTACTAGTAATGGCGGCGATCAGCGTTTTTTTTTTTTCTTATCGTGACTGCGACATTATGGCGGACACTTTTGACACCATTTTGGGATTATTGTCATTTAATACAGCGATCAGTGCTATAAAAATGCACTGATTACTGTAAAAATTACACTGGCAGTGAAGGGGTTAATCAGTAGGGGGGGCACTGAAGGGGTTAAGTGTGTCCTAGGGATGTGTTCTAACTGTAGGGGGGATGGGCTATGTGTGACGCAACACTGATCGCTGCTCTCGATTACAGGGAGCTGTGATCAGTGTCCTGTCACTAGGAAGAATGGGGAAATGCTTGTTTACATTAGCATTTCCCTGTTCTTCGACTCAGTGAGACAATCGTGGGTATCCCCTGCTCTGTGCAATTGTTTTGCACAGAACAGCACTTGCCCTCCTCTTCTCAGTTCCTGCTGCTGTCTCTGAGCCTATGAAGAGAAAGAGGGCCGCTGTTCTCTATTAGCCACACTCCGCTCGTACCGCCCCCAGTATACACCCCTTCCTGCCCCCTGCCTATACCCATTAATTTCTCCTCCCACACACATTCCTGCCTCCTCCAGCCGACGAAGTTTTGTTTTTTTCACAGAGGCAATGGTAAATATATGCAAGCAAATGCAATCGATATCAATCCATGACTATATTTAAATATAAATCATTACATTTATATAATCAGTTTCACTTTCCATCAGAGCAATCGGGGTGGAGTGAAGGTGGGGTTGTAAAGAGTTATGCAAAGGACAATGAATGGAAGGGAGGCGGAGCTACAGCGTACTAGAGACGCCCAAGAATATCCTGCCTCCTTGCCTGTGAAAGAGAGAGAGCATCTTCACGCAGAGCTGTAGGCAAAGGGAGGGGGTGAGCACGTTCTGCTTTCCACCATGCAAAACGGCTCAGATGCTGGTGGAAAGCAAGAAGAGGAGGCACAGGAAATGGCATTTTGAAAGCTAAATTACGATATTTTGGAGGGCAAAATGAAAAAAAGAGGTAAGGAACATTTTAAATGCTCTAGCTTAGATTAATGAATTTAGTGAATAAAAAACAAACCTTTAGTGTTCCTTTTAGTGCAGAGAACCTCATTAAGTTGGCTATAAACGTATACCTCTTTTAGATACTGTACATCTTTTTTTATAGTGCGTGGTAAAATCTCTCTTGCTGTGCTTGAATCATTGCTTCTAGTTTCTTCACCGGCTGATAAGCTCTTCCAGTATGTGGGTCAGCTGCATTGCAAGCCAAAATCATTCTGTGTAATGCAGGGGTGGCCAACCAGTGGCCCGTGACCTCCAGCTCTTGAATGGGGGTTGGCAAGCCCAGATTGCAGGTTGCCGACCATCCATACCACAGCATTAGTGTTGTGAATGAAGCTGGTGGTAGAGGAAGAAAGCATCTTCAGAGCAGAGCCCCATAAGCCACTGCTTCCTGTAGAGCGCCGGCTTTTGCCACAGGCGGAGTCTATGGCAAAGTTCAGCTAACCCGCAGGATAGACACAGGTGCAGTACGCTGCACCCACGGTGTGAGCAAACTGCAGCACATCAGTGTGAAAACAGTCTTGGGCTCTTTTCACACGATCGGCCCAACCCAACCCAATCGAATCCTTAATTCACCTCTATAGAACGGCAGATGTAAAAAGACTTGACAGCTTATGCCCGTCTATCTCCAATACGCAAAAAAAAAAAACAGAAGGGAATTTGTCCCCTTCTTCCATCTCGGCGGATCAGATCATAGGGCCTATAGAATAGCTGTGACCTGTCATCTGCACAATCCGCTCATTGTGGCCCACGACTGGTTACCAAGTTGCTTAAGTGGCCCTCACTCTTCAAAAGGTTGGGCACCCCTGGTGTAATGCAAGCATTTAAAATACCTTGCAAGTTCTCTATTGTGAGTTAAACCAGGGCTTGACAAATTTGCTTGGAATCTAGGAGCCAGCTAAAAAAGTTAGGAGCCAGGAACGCGCCCCGTCCCGCCGAGCTTGCGCGCAGGAAGCGAACATACGTGAGCTGCGCCCGCCAATGAAAGCAATGTTCGTGAGGTATCGCCGCGATTGGTAGAGCTAGAGCAATAATTCTACCTCTAGACCTCCTCTGTAACTCAAAACATGCAACCTGTAGAATTTTTTTAAACGTCACCTATGGAGAGTTTAAAAGTTTGTTGCCATTCCACGAGCGGATGCAATTTTGAAGCGTGACATGTTGGGTATCAATTTACTCGGTGTAACATTATCTTTCACAATATAAAATAAATTGGGCTAACGTTACCGGAGTCTTGTTTTTTTAATTAAAAAAAAGTGTATTTTTTCCCAAAAAAGTGCGCTTGTAAGACCGCTGCGCAAATAAGGTGTGACAGAAAGTATTGCAACGACCACCATTTTATTGTCTAGGGTGTGAGAATAAAAAATATATATAATGTTTGGGGGTCCTAATTGGAGGGAAGGAGATGGCAGTGAAAACAGACAGGGGAAGCTCTATTGGCATTGCTGGTTGTCTTGTCATGCCAACGGCCACCACAAGATGGCGCCAGATCACAGAAGGAACCATAGGCCTGCAGAAGGCCGCAAAGCCGTGGCCTCAATTACCGTCGGCGCGGCCCAGCCCGATGCGATTACATGGTGGGGGTGCACGGAGACGCAGGATGCCCCAGGCGCCAGGTCGCTAATTCTAGTCGCAATTGCCACCTGGCGCCCAGGTTTCGTCGAACACTGAGTTAAACTATGCACATCTTGTATTCACTGAGCAAAATGAATTGAATATAAATGTGTGAACACTCCACTTCTTCCTTGAATCTGAAAGTAAATTCTGATATGTAATATACAGAGCCATCTATGAATTTGTGGTTCCTGTTGATGATAAAAGTTGTACGATCTATGGTTATTCACTTAGAATGGGTATACACAATGCAGAGATCTCTCCTGCTGGACTATTGTATTCTGACAGCAGGGACCCCCCATCAGAGTACACAGATCAGCTGCAGTGGTTGATCGAATGCTGTTTTTTTTTAGCAGGACTGTTTGACAGAAGCTGGTTGTTAGACCGGCTTCTGTTTAAGACTGGGTGGAACACACACCTTGAAATTCAACTGGTTCCTGGTGAGCCACACATGGTATGTGTTTACCCTGCTTTACACATTCTGACAAACTGACGTAAGAGGTACTGCACTGTGGACACTTAGCCCATAGATTTAGCCACTCAAGTGGGCATATAAAGGATTGTAAGATGTTCATGGCATTACCTAAAGCTGAACTAACTCAGTACTTT